>NC_056558.1:43733197-43847220 GCF_013358625.1 Macadamia integrifolia | reverse complement strand
ATATCTTAAACAAATAATGATCATCCCAGAAAAAGTGCTTAACTTGGGAATGAAATCTATACTTATCTTGGGTGGACCAGTGATCCGGAGTTACACTTGAAACTAAGAAGTTGACAATGTTAGCAGACCATGGTTCACTGGACATTACAAATAATTGTTCATCTGAAAAGTTCTCATTGGCTGGAGAATCGACAGTCAAGGAATTGGGAAGCCGGGATAAATGGTCTACAACTAGGTTTTCAACTTCTTTTTTATCCCTAATTTCTAAATCAAACTCTTGCAAAAGTAAAACCCACTTAATGAGACGGGCTTTGGCATCCTTCTTCTGAACTAAGTATCTGAGAGCAGAATGATTAGTATACACCACCACATGTGAACCAACTAAGTAAGACCGAAACTTTTCTAATGCAAACACAACCGCTAAAAATTATTTTTCAGTGGTTGTATAATTGAGTTGTGCATCATTTAAGGTCCTACTAGCATAGTAAATGACAGTGGATAACTTATTAATCCTTTGACTCAAAATTGCTCCTATAATAAAATCTGAAGCATCACATATTAGTTCAAAAAGTTCAGTCCAAACACGTGGTTGAATAATAGGTGCATTGATCAACTTCTTAAGTTGTTTAAAGGATTCTAGGCACTTTTTAGAAAACTCAAAAGTTTGATCTTTGGCAAGTAATGAAGTGAGAGGTCGGGCTAACTGACTAAAGTTCTTAATAAACCTTCTGTAGAAGCCCACATGCTTTAGAAAAGATCGGATATCCTTAACAGATTGAGGAGGTGGTAAATTATCAATTAAATTTACTTTGGTTCTATCTACCTTAATTCCCTCCTTAGATATTACATGGCCTAAAACAATACCAGATTTAACCATGAAATGGCATTTCTCCCAATTCAAAACCAAATTCTTAGATATGCACATTTTCAAAACCAGAGAAGGATGATGAAGACATTCAGAATAAGAATTCCCATGAATTGAAAAGTCATCCATAAATACTTCTAAGAATTTTTTGATTATTTTAGAAAAGATACTCATCATGCATTGTTGGAACGTAGCAGGGGCATTGCAAATCCCAAAAGGCATACACCTGTAAGCAAATGTTCTATATGGGCATGTAAAAGTGGTCTTATGTTGGTCATTTAAAGCAATTGGGATCTGGTTATAGCCAGATTATCCATCAAGGAAATAATAGTATTCATATCCAACTAACCTCTCTAACATCTGGTCAATGAATGGCAATGGAAAGTGGTCCTTTCAGGTTGCCACATTAAGTTTCCTGTAGTCTATGCACACTCTCCACCCATATTGGACACGGGTTGGAATTAGTTCATTATTGGCATTGGGAACTACAGTCACACCAGACTTCTTAGGCACTATGTGAACTGGGCTTACCCATTGGCTGTTAGAAATAGGATAAATTATTCCATGATCCAAGCACTTTAGGATCTCTTTCTTAATGGCTTCCATCATGGGTTAGCTTTTCTTTAGGGTTCCGTGGATGGTTTGGAATCCTCCATAAGATGTATATGATGTTACACAATAGAAGGGCTTATACCCTTGATATCAGCCATGGTCCAACCTAGGGCTTCCTTATTATCTTTTAACACTTTAAATAACTCCTCTTCCTGGCTCGAAGTCAAATTTGACGAAAGTATTACAGGAAGAGTCTGGTCAGGCCTTAGGAAAGCATACCTCAAATTAGATGGCAATTCCTTAAGACCCAGCTTAGGGAGCTCAACTATGGAAGGTTTGAGAATGGAATTAGAAAGGGGTCCTAAGGGCTCCACAGGTGTGTGAAGACTCAAGACTTCAGAAAAAAAATTTTCACTATCATCATCCAACTCATCCATACACTCTTGGAATTTTGAATCAAAATCAATATCAAAGTTGGAAACTAAATCATCAGAAAAATCCAGAAAATCCTCAAGTATATTGATCTCTTCTTCCATATGTGGTTGCTTGCCTATCCTAAACATATTAAACTCAACAGTTTGGTTACCAAAAGATAATCTTAGGAAACCATTCCGACAATTGATTAATGCATTACTGGTAGCCAAGAATGGTCTTTCTAGAATTATTGGGATCTCATCCTTGGTTGAGAAGGGCTTGGTATCTAACACAATGAAATCAACAGGAAAAATAAATTATCCCACCTTTAGTAAGACATCCTCAACCATCCCTTTAGGAATCTTAACAGACCTATCTGCCAACTGAAGAGTAGTTCCGGTGATTTTCAATTCTCCCAATCCAAGTTGCTTGTACACATGGTAAGGTAAAAGATTCACACTTGCGCCAAGGTCAAGTAAGGCATGCTCAATGTAGGTGTTGCCTATGACACAAGATATGGTAGGGCTCCCTGGATCCTTATACTTGGCTGCTATAGGTTGAGTAATTATGGAACTAATGTTACCTGTCAATAACGCCTTTTGGGGCACACTAGTGATACGTTTGTGAATACACAAATCTTTCAGTACCTTTGCATAGGCGGGGATCTGGGACATGACATCAAAAAGAGGGATGTTCACTTCTACCTTTTTTAAGACTTCTAAAATTTATCTATGGAAATAATCTTTTTTTTGTGTATCAAGCGATTAGGAAATGGGATAGGATGAACATAAGGATTGTTAGGGATTTTCTCTTTTTTAGAATAATCATTTTTGGTTTCCTCAACCAAATCATCTTTAGTTTCAAAAGAATCTTTAGGTTCATCAGACGAACCTGGAACAAGCGGCACACTTGTGTCCTCAACTGAAAGAGAGTTAACAGTAGTAATAGATGGGGAAGATTTAAGAACGCTCTGTTGGTACTCTCTATCACTCCTAAGGGCATAAACAACATTACATTAGTTAGAGGGCCCTTGTTGGGTCTGATCTTGTACTATAGTCAGTGGTGCATTTGTTAGTGTTTGTAAACTAACAGGGTGATGATGCCTAGGGTTAGGCTCTAGTTGACTGGGTAAAGTTTCTTTCTCCCTCTCACGCATAATTGAGACAACTTGAGTGAGTTCTCTCGTAAATTTTGATGGCTTGTCATGAGGAGGGCCATATTTTTTTTCAAGTCACTTATTTTACTTGCCTCTCTAGTGTTGGTAAACCCAGGGGGTTGATGATAAGATGATAGGAGAGGGGCCCTAGGAAAAATAGCCTGAGGTCCTACATTTGACCTAGGAAAAGTATTTTGGGAAAAAGATTGTTATGCAAAGGGAGGCCTTTGGAGTCCAGGTTGACCTTAATTATGAAAGTTGGAAGGCTCTACTTAGTTGCCTGATTCCAAGAGAAATTTAGGTGATTTCTCCATCCTGGATTGTAAGTGTTACTATATGGATTATTCTGGTATAAAGCATTAACACTATCATTAGAAGTGCCCCCAGAGGTGTTGGGGCATTCTTCTATGACATGTCCAGGGGACTGGCACCAAGCACAAATCTTAACCAAATTGACTGATGATGGCTCTCTAGGAACAATAACCTCAATTATCTTGATTAGGCTATCTAAATGGGCTTCCTTGGCTACTATTCCATCCACAAAATATCATTTTCCTCCTATGGTTCTTTCACTCTCTTGGGTTGATTCTCACTCGCGGGTTTTGTCAGCTAAGTTAAGTAAGAATTCCCATGCCTTTCCTTCATTTGTAAAGGATGTGAATCCCTTAGGGCACATAGACTCTATCATTTGTTTAGTTGGATAATCAATACCCTCATAAATTATTTGACATAAATGCCACAAGTTTAGGCCATGGTGAGGGCATTCTTGGAGTAGATCCTTGAATCTCTCCATAAGTTTGGAAAAGGACTCACTAGGCTTTTGCCTAAACTGAAGGATATCACTTATAAGCTTATTGGTCTTGTGAGTTGGGAAACACTTCTTAAGGAAGACAACTGTGAACTGTTCCTATGAGATTATGGAATTTGTGGGTAACTCATACAACCACTTCTTATCTTGGTCTTTTAATGCAAAAGTGATAAACCTAAGCTTAACAACATCATCAGAAAGCTATTGGATCTTAATTAGAACACATACCTCTTCAAAATCCATTAGAAATAGGTATGCATCCTCAGAGGTCAATCCATGGAAGTGGGGCAACATAGTGATGTATTGAGATTTGAGTTCAAAATTATTGCCCTAAGCTTGTGGTAGAACTATGCAGGAAGGTTGGGCTATTCTAGCAGGGTAGAACCTATCTTTTAGAGATTTAGGTGAAAGGTTTTATTGTTGGTCTCTCATATTGAAAGGTTTTAAAGAGAGCAAACGTATAGGGTTACTACTTGTTGGATCTATTCTTTCTAACCGATTCTTAGTATTACGTACCCACTTAACACTCACGCAATAGAAAACTACCCATAACTAGAGTAAGACAAGCACAAGAGAATGGATAGCAAAACTTTTTTTTAATAATTTCTTGATTTTTTAATGATTTTTTTTTTATTTTTTGACTTTTTTTTGGCTTTTTGAGAGCTTACTGGCAGGGATTCAGGGTTGGTCAGGTCAATTCCTGAGGTACTGCTACAGGGTGAAATCTGTCTTTATCATACTGTGAGGCATGGTGACCTCCATCGATACAACTATTATTGCAAGTTACTCTTCTCAGGAATTCAATAAAAGAAAAGGAAAAACAAAACAAAGCAAACAAAACACTCCGATTTACCAAAAGAAAGCAAAAAAATAACAAGGAACTGTCTCCCAGGCAACGGTGCCAAAAACTTGTTTGAGATTTTAAAATGTAACCGCAAGCGTTCGGATTAGTGTAGCTACGGGTCGAACACAGGGAGAACAACCACTTTATTTTTTTTCTTTTAATAATGCAAAAGTGAATTGATTAATGGTTGTGATCTAATTCTAATTATCATCCTAAACATATGTATCTAGAATCACGTCCTAACCATTCATTATCTAAGATTTAAAGACGCAAGCCACGCAATTAAAATTAAATAAATAAATAACTGAAAATAAGCAACCCATGCAATTAAAAAAAACAATACAAGAAAAAAAATGCTGAAATAAAAATAAAGTAAAAGAAAGGGGATAAAGTTAGAGAGAGACTCACAAGTAGGTTTCTCTACTTAGCCCAAGGGGATACATCATAATATGAGCTTCCCTACTTGACCAGAGAGTCACTCTTACAAGGGTTACTCTATTTGGTTTTAGGGAAAGGGAGACAATTAAAATAAAAGCAATAAATTGATGGTTCTATGGCAAGGAGGGGCAAAGCCAACACATACACTAGCCATGAACCTTGGGGGAAAGGGATAGCAATAATGTAACGACTGAAATTAAAATCCTAAATTAAGAAAGAAAGGGTAGTCAGAAGAGAGAATAAGAGGGGGGAGAGAAGACTACTGAAGGAGCCTACTTACTTGAACTTTGATATACTACCAGTATTAAAAACCAGATCTTGAATAAAAAAAATTTGAAATTTTTAGTACTAGAGAAAACAAATCTGAAGAAAAAATAAATTGAACTTGAAAAACATGCTCCATAGCTTGTTCTTGTCACCTAGAACTGAGCCTAGAACTAGAACTTGAAAATTACAACTTGAATTGCTTAAACAATAAAAATAAAAGATTGAATAAAAAACAAAAGTGCTTGCATTAATTGAATAAAAAGAATTTACAAAAGTGTTTAAAGCATAAACCTAGAACTAGAGCTAGAGAAAAAGAAAACTAGAGAAAGAGATAAAGCAACTAAAAAAAAAACCCTAGAAGAATAATGAGTTGTCCCCCCTCCTCTTACATGAGTTGTATTTATAGGGAATGGGGAGGTAAGGTAACAAATTTCTCTTTTCTAAAGGGAGAAACCCACAATTGGTAGTGAGATCTTTTGAGACCAAAAGTGCTAAGGTGGAGAAGAGAGAAGAGAGAAATAAACTTGGAGAAATTTCTTATAATTTTTTTTTGCTCATTTTTTTTTTTAATTTGTCTATTCTTTTTCTCCCTCCAAGGGACGATTTTTCTTTTTGCTTTGTGTGATTTGGACAATCTTTTGGTGATGATATGGAGGAGAGAGAAGATTTGGACAAGATTTATTTCTCCCATTTTTTTTCTTTCCTTTTTATTTTTCTCTTATTGCGCAGGAAACCCCTCCCACGATTTTCCTTGCTTCTAATTTGATGTGAAAATCCCCTCCATGCCCTTAGTGCTTTAAGTTTGGTGAGCAAGAAAATTTTACACATCATAGCTCACCAACTACACTAAGTAGTTGTTATTGGAGAGATATGACGCCCGATAATGTTTAAAGTCTTTAAAATACAAAACCTGCAAAAAGAAAGTAAGACCTAAGATAGCTCCATTCTAAATATATAAAATGCATATTTTATTATCCTAGATTTCACACATAAATGTGCTCATCAAGAAACCCCTCCCTAATACCTTCACCGCTCATGTCACTGGCAGTAGAGGACGATAAGACATCCGAAGATGTGGATGTGGAGGACGAATCCGAGGACATCCCTCGGGCCCGACTGGAACTACGACATCTAGAGACCACACCCTCGGATGATGAGGGGCCACTACCTAAAGAGCTGGACATGACTTACTTCTGAATAACTGGTCGAACCGAAAGTCAGAGGAAGTTAAGGACGAAGGACGAATGGTCAGAGAAATGAGTAGAAGATGACAAAATGAGAGAGTGTGACACTATTTGTAGGCAACGGTGCGTCGATACGACTCCCTAGCATCATTAAATGCAGTACACATCATCTACGCGTGATTTCCTAAGTACAATCTAGCAAAGTGCACAAGCGTATCACCGCACCTGAACTCACACTGACCTAACCGAAGGTTACAATCTCGGTTGGGATCTCATGCCAAGGTCGAGTGAACCTGACCGAAGGTCACAACCCCGGTAGGGTGCTCATGCGAAGGCCGAGTAGACCTGACCGAAGGTTACAATCTCGATTGGGAGCTCAGGCAAAGGTCGAGTGGACCTGACCGAAAGTCACTACCTCAGTAGGGGGCTCAGGCAAAGGCCGAGTGGACCTAACCGATGGTCACTACCTCGGTGGGGGCCTCATGCCAAGGCCGAGTGGACTTGACCAACGGTCAAAACCTTGGTAGGGAGCTCAGGCGAAGGCCGAGTGGACCTGATCGAAGGTCACTACTATGGTAGGGGGGTCAGGCAAAGGTCAAGTGGACCTGACCGAAGGTCACAACCTTGGTACGGAGCTCAGGCAAAGGCCGAGTGGACCTTACCGAAGGTCACAACCCCGGTTGGGAGCTCAGGCAAAGGCCGTGTGGACCTGACCGAAGGTCACAACCTCGATAGGGAGCTCAGGTGAAGGCCGAGTGGACCTGACCGAAAGTCAGTACCTCGGTAGGGGCTCATGCCAAGACCAAGTGGACAGGACCGAAGGCCACAACCTTGGTAGGGGGCTCATGCCAATGTCTAGTGGACCTGACCGAAGGTCACAACCTCAATACGGAGCTCAGGCAAAGACCGAGTGGACCTGACCGAAGGTCACTGCCTCGGTACGGAGCTTAGGCAAAGGCCGAGTGGACCTTACCGAAGGTCACAACCTCGGTAGAGGGCTCAGGCGAAGGCCGAGTGGACTTGTCCGAAGGTCACAACCTTGGTACAGAGCTCAGGCAAAGGCCGAGTGGACCTTACCGAAGGTCACAACCTCGGTAGAGGGCTCAGGCGAGGGCCGAGTCGACCTGTCCAAAGGTCACAACCTCGGTACAGAGCTTAGGCAAAGATCGAATGGACCTTATCGAAGGTCACTACCTCGGTTCGGGTCTCAGGAAAAGGCCGAGTGGACCTGACCGAAGGTCACAACCTCGGTAGGGAGCTCAGGCGAAGGCCAAGTGGACCTGACCAAAAGTCACTACCTTGGTAGGGGGCTTAAGCAAAGGCTGAGTGGACCTGACCGAAGGTCACTACCCCGGTAGGGGGCTCATGCCAAGGCCGAGTGTACCTAACCGAAGGTCACAAACTTGGTAGGGAGCTCAGGCGAAGGTCGAGTGGATCTGACCGAAGGTCACTACCACGGTAGGGGGTTCAGGAAAAGGTCGAGTGAACCTAACCGAAGGTCACAACCTCGGTATAGAGCTCAGGCAAAGGTCGAGTGGACCTGATCGAAGGTCACTACCTCGGTATGGAGCTCAGGCAAAGGTCGAGTGGACCTTACCGAATGTCACAACCTTGGTAGGGGACTCAGGCGAAGGCCGAGTGGACCTGTTCAAAGGTCACAACCTCGGTACAGAGCTCAGGAAAAGGCCGAGTGGACCTTACCGAAGGTCACTACCTCGGTAGGGGTCTCAAGAAAAGGCCGAGTGGACCTTACCGAAGGTCACAACCTCGGTAGGGGCCTCAGGCGAAGGCCGAGTGGACATGTCCGAAGGTCACAACCTCGGTATAGAGCTCAGGCAAAGGGCGAATAGACCTTACCGAAGGTCACTACCTCGGTATGGGTCTCAGGCAAAGGTCGAGTGGACCTAACCGAAGGTCACTACCTCGGTAGGGGGCTCAGGCAAAGGCCGAGTGGACCTAACCGATGGTTACTACCTCAGTGGGGGGCTCATGCCAAGGCCGAGTGAACCTGACCGAAGGTCACAATCTCTGTTAGGAGCTCGTGCCAAAGCTGAGTAAACCTGACCGAAGGTCGGAACCTCGAATGGTGTCTCAGGCCAGAACCAAACATAACCAACCGAAGGCCATGTTTTCGGGACGAACGTCGAAACCGAAGACCGAAGGGCACTCAAGATAAATTAGATGGTTACTCCCACTGAATGAGCCTCCTAGTTGAAGTAAGGGGGCTACTGATACGACAGAATTTGTCACTGAATAAAGTGAGGACACGTGGCAACCGAGAGAGTGACGCGTGTCGCCCATCCAATAGAGGCCGCAAGGCTCCAAACCACGTGAAGGGAAGGTTCCCAAAGGGGCAAGGCTTCAAACCACGTGAGGGGAAGATTCTCGAAGGGGGTTTCCAAAACCCTAGGCCTAACAACCCTATGAGAGGAAACCGAAAAGGGACCCAGGAGAGGGACGCCGACACCCACCATTACTCCTGTGAATACACTGTTCTGTCGGTCACTAACTTAGGCATCAGAGGATTAATCCCGGAGATACCTCCGGGCCTTTGCCTTCTGTGCTTGTGCAGGATTAGCTCATAGGGGATTTCGGCAGTAATAGATTCGATAGAAGCATGTACAGGAAGAGAAGAAAAGATAGTAAAAAATTATAAAAGAAAATGAAAGAAAAAAAAAAATAAAACACAAAAGTCATAACAATATCTCTCAAGAAGACGGGAACATCCCATTAAAAAAGGTCTCCTGTATGAGTCTTTGTCTATTAGACAATTCTATCATCGATCATATCTAAGTTGAACCCTAGCTTATGTATATCTTTTTTATCATTTCTTTTATTGTCATATAGGGCTTTCCTCTTTTAGCACCATCTATTGATATACATGTTATGTTCTAATTTAAAAAGAAAATAAAAATAAATAATAAATGACATTTGACCATGGATACTTCAGTCCATATTGGTATTTGTAGTCTCAACTCTCAAGAGGCGTCAAGAGACTCAAGACAATCAACTCTTTCAGGGTTTTATTTTTGGGGGAGTCGTTTTCGAATTCTGATTAAGATATAGATGAAATTAGTCAAAATCGGTTAAAAACCCTAAAAATTGGAATCGAATAAGATTTTCTAGAATCTGTAATTTTATTTGAAGCTTTAAATCAAAGCTAAAGATAAAAAATAAAACCAGTCAATCCAAAAAAGAGAGTACCAGAATTAGCAGGAATTTGGATCGGATGTCGTAGATCCCGAACCGATTCAAATAGGTGATTCACCGACAAACAATGCATTCTTTTACTTACGTTTTTTTTTTGGTAGAAATTTAATTTAAAATTGCAGTATGAATTGTCGTGGGAGTTTTGTGGCAAAATGTCGGCCGTAAGGGCCTTATTTTCTAATTATTGATGACTGCCGTAAGGCCCTCAACCATTCAAAAAGGCCGAAAGAGGCAGAGCGGGATTCTATAAAAGGGCTCACAAAAGCAACAGGGGCTGATAATTACGGATCCCTCTCTTCCCCCTCCTTGTCTGCAGATTCATATACGTACATATTCATTATTCAAACCATTGATTCGTCCTAACCTTTTTACAATCTCGTTGAATAAACTGACGAGGTTTTTCGGAATAAATCACGGAATTTCCCTGGCAACGGCTTCGTGGGAATTGGGTAATCCATTTTAATATATTCGATTTTTTTCCCCTTTTCTTTTCTTAACGCAATCAGTCGGATCAAGGGTTTATTTACTGTGTAGTTTCCTTCTTTTGTTTTTCCACTTTCACTATTACGGGTAATGCGATTACTCTGTGCTACCGGAAATCGATAATTGTTTCAGACCGGTGAGGGAGGGAGAGGGGGGGGGGGGGGCGGCGGCTTTTTAAGATTTTTGACTGACTTGAGGGGTTGTGCGATTCCGCGAGATGTTCACTTCTTAGAATTTTCCCCTTCCGTTTTTTTGCGGGGCTGGGGGGAACGCCACCATCTTTTCTTTTACTTGAATTTGTTGCATATTTTTAAGGCTAATTGGGAATGTATAGTTTTGAATTTTAGGAGATTGCGAACAAACTTATATCTGATACTCTGTTGTAACTTGTTGACATGTGGGTTTTAGGTTTCTGGCATTCCTTTCTGCTTCTCTCCCCTTTAGTGTTTGGGTTTTGTTTTGCTGGAATGTGACATCGTTATGTTAAGGAGGCAAGGTTTGCGGTTGCTTGGTCTTGGACTCACTGGGTTAGATTGGGGTGTGATGGCTTCACTCTATAATAAGGATCCCTTTTTCGCCGGTTTTCATGCGTTTAGTCAGGTTTCTGTGCCAAAGGAGCGGTATCGATTTTCTGTAAAGCCTTCGTTTGATGTATCTGGCAGTTTTCAGATAAATGTCATTGATGCGTTGCGCTTAAAAGGCTGCTCTGATCGCAGTGACTGCCTTCATGGAAGAGTTGACAATGAATTCCATAAACCTTGTGCATTGCCTCCATACACACAGCCGGTTCGTGATTCGGAGGTTGGGCTTGAAAGGGGCACAGCTGCTTGGTTGCCGAATGGCTGCGGAACATATCAACGTGGCAGCCCTCTTGGATTCCCGGACCATCCAATGCCCAAGAAATTCATTGTTGCTGTTGACGTGGATGAGGGTATCTCTCTCCTGCATTTCCATCTTTCTTCCTTTTGTAGTTGTGTTCGTTTTCATAATTCTCCTGTTTTTAACTTAAGGTGCATTCTGTGTTGTCTGCTGGCATATTCATTAAATTACACATATAAATGTACTTTCCTGTAATTCTTTCTGATTCAGGAAAGTGACCACTTATAGAGCTCTGATGTTTGATTGTTGGATTAAGTTCTTCCGAACTGGAATATCAAAACCTTCTTTGTAGAAACAACCCAAATAGTTCTGAAAGTTTGTTTCAGTAAGGATCTATTTTCTTGGATATGAATTAGAATTATAGAGGGATCATTCTAAACCATTGGGCCATAGGCTGCATGTTATCAACTTCTACTTGTATACGAGTCACTGTGATGTCGATGGGGGATCATAATGAAGAATTTCACCCAACTCAGGTTGTCTTAATTTTCCAAGCAGCAACTGTGGGATGCATAGTACAGACATGGGAGTCGATATTTGGCATGGCTTGGAGTTCTGATGTCTCAAGCTGCGATAACATGGATTAAATGAACTGGCATTGAAAATATTTGTCATGGAAAAACATCTTAATGTATTAAACTATAAATATTATCTTATACCTGGGAGCATAATTATTTACTCTCAGAAGCTCATAAAGGAAATTATTATGAAACCCATTGTTCAAGGTAGATCTTGTTTATGCGAAACATATAAGAAAACATTAAAGAAAGGTAATGCATAGCACCTTCATTGTGTCAAAGTTTGACCTGCCTAGCATGAATAGTTAGTTCATGTGACACTGCAAACAAGAAACTCTATTGCATACTGTATTTCATTGTTGTAGTGAGTGCATGAGATTAAGTGATCAGTTGTATTATTGGATCATTTGATTGTTCTGGTAGTTCTTGCTAATTTCTGATCCTAGAGTTAGCCAATTAACATTCTGAATTTATTGCTTATATATTGGTAGAATGGCTGCCAGCTTACTGTAGAAATGTGTTCAACTCAACTCAATTTAACTAGCTTTATACAAACTAAAGGGGGCTAGCTACACAGATGTCATTTTTCAATTCAACTCTGTTTAAAGCCATGTTTTTTTGGGGCTTAAAATCATTCACATCTTTTCTCAACCCTTCTTTTGAAGTCATTTTTGGCCTACTCATTGGTGTTTTAACTCCTCTAATCTGCATCATATAACTCCTCCTTATTGATGCATTCAATGACCTCCATTGCAAATGTCCATACTACCTCAAATGACTCTACTTTAACTAATCTCCTATTGGAGCCACTCTTAATCATGTTAAAAGTTTCATTTCTTGTTTTATATTTCCTATTGTTTCCACTCATCCATCTCAATATCCTTATCTCAGTTATACACTCATTTTGTTTATGATTTGATTTTTTTTCCCACTACACATTCAGTTCTGTACAACATTGGTGGTCCTATAGCTGTTCTAGTGTAGAAATGTGCCTTGAAGTTAACTTTATGGGTCTCCTGAGAGCAACTATTTCATGATCTTCTGTTACTGCCTCTAAATTTTTGCCTTAATGAGTTCTGGAAATGTATAGAGGCATTAGAATTTCCTTTTTCATAGGAGTTAGCTATAATAATTCGGTTCTTTTTATTTGATGTGGAATTCTTGTATTCACCTTGACAGCATTCTTTCTTTCCTGTGGTTTGCCCTTTGTGTTTTGAAATTTACTTTGCTACCTGCTAGTGTATTTTTTTCAAATTGTCCTTTGCGTTTGACACTGCATTTCCTGTTGATTGCTTCTTTGATATGTAGTCCTTGGAAGCTTCATTTCAGCGTTGAACAAATTTATTGCTGATCGATACTCTTTGAGCTGCTCAGTTTCAGAGTATCATGTCTATGAGTTCTTTAAGGTAACATCTAAGTGCTTGGTTTGTATGATAATCAAATGTTGGGGGCTCAGTTTGTACTTTGCTTTAGCTATGTTGATTGAGGAGCTATTTATCTTTGTCCAACACTTACTATGGACCACCTCTGGAATGCACTTAGGATAAATCAATGTATTCAAAACATCTAGGTTGGCTCAATTTCAACCAATAATTAATATTCTTTATTTAATTAGGTAAAATTTAAAGCATTAGTCTTTTTAACACTACATACACACCCATGCATGCGCTTAGGGAATACCATTAATATCATGTCTCAAGTTTAATTAGTTTTAAAAAATTATTTTAGTAAATAATCTATCCAGACAATTGCATGGCTCAATTCACTCAAATTGTACAGGTTTGACCGTTTTGTGTCTTATGGACTATTGAATAGATATATGAATGAGCATGCAAAACAAACAATACATGTGATATGTCAATGCAACATTGGGCTATGGCTCATCCAAGAGATGTCCATTGATTGGAATCATTGGATAGTTTATGTGATGGGGTACATCAATCACAGCTGAGGGCCCAACCTGAGTCTGAGCTGAAACCCCCAACCCTTGCCTCCTTTGGGCAGGGTGACCAAAGATACTCAAGTCTTCAAACCTAGAATTGCCATCCCCGTTTTATGATTTATTTACTATTATTTATTTCCTCCTCATTAATACATTTTAGTTTTGGCTCATCTTTTGACTTCTCCATAATTTGACGGCATCTTTTATTTCTGCTACAGATATGGAACTGTTCTCGTGATGAAGGTACAATTTTGACTCTGCAACCTTCACTCATTTCATTATATTAAATGAAGAATTGTTATATCACCCACTTCTTTACGAGAGAACCAAAGTTTATACAGTACTAACTTGACAAGTTTCAAACGTGAAGGGACTTAAAAATGGGGGAAATATTGAATAAAAATTTAAAGGTTTTAGAAGTCTTGTTTTGATTTCTCATAATTACTCATCCTATGATTTTTTTACTAATTTTATGAGACGCTACAAATGTTTTTAGTGCGGCTTGTTATAATGTTATTGAGGTGGCTCATCCTAGCGAAGAATGATTGACTTCCAATGATGAACTAAGCCACTATAACTTAGTTAAACCATTATGACATGGCCGAGTTTTTTGTAGATGACCATATAAAATGATGCACACTTATAATGTCTATTGGCGTTAGATACCCATTTCCAGGTGCTTGGAAAGATCTATAAAGAAACATTCCAAAATTTCTACAATCAGTATGATTTGATCAGTCTCTTAGACTTGAGTCAAATATGTTCCTTTGTTGGGCAAGCCTTCTTAGGAAACATTCTTCTCAGAATGGGATTGTCTAGTTGGGAAAAATCTTGGGATTGTTTTACACAAAAATTGATCTGCATGCTTTGTGAAGCCAACCACTTGATGGCCAAATCAAATACATTGTGTTTGTACATTGCAAGGCCAGCTTACTGATTTTTCGGCAGTAGACGATTCCTTAAATATGCTCCTATTAACAATTTTCATGGAATTTGATATGCTTGCTTAATGAAGCCAATCACTTGATTGTGAGTCAAATAGACAGTGTGTATTTTGCAAGGCCGGCTTGCTGATTTTCCAACAGGAAACAGTTCCTAAAATATGCAGATTTGAATAAATTCATGATTGTGGTTCATGATAATAATTTGCCTTCTATTTTTTGCAGCTGATATCCGAGTCCATGAGTTCTTTAAGACTTCTTATTTCAAGACAGGGATCCATCCTATACCAGGTTCTCAGAGGATTCTCCAGAAGTTATCTTCATTTTGTGATCTATCAGTTGTGACGTGAGTATTCTACGAATATAATTTCCATATCACATTTTTAAGAATCAATATAAAAATATCCAGTAAAAACTTTATTTTGTGAAACCGTTCTTTGAAAGGTCTCGGCAAAATGTAATCAAAGACCACACAATTGAGTGGATTGAGAAATACTACCCTGGACTGTTTCGGGAGATTCACTTTGGCAATCATTTTGCACTGGATGGAATATCGAGAAAGAAATCAGATATTTGCAGGTAACTCCTTAATCTGTTAGCGTGGTGATGATAATTAGGTTAAAACACATCTAAATGTCTTTTTGATCATTCTTAAGCAATCTGCTTACGATTTATTTTAATTCTGGAAATGGGGTCGTAAATTATACATACTTTGCTGGATATTGTACAAAAACCTAGTCTGCCTAGGGAAGATGTTAAGTTTTAGTTGGATGAAGATGATCATTTATAGCTGAACTGTGTTTTTTGATAGAAAATTACTGGATCTGCTCTTGATCATCTGACAATTTTATGAGCCTCCAAGTTGCATTGAAATGTAGTTTTCTTCAATGGTGAAGTCCATAACTTTTTTAAAACCAGACTGGACATTGAACCACAAAGGGGCAGGTTCTGGTCCAATCCAGTTATGACTGATGTTGAAAGATCAAACCATAGTTTTGAAAAAGGAATTAAAATTTGGGAAAAATTGTGAAAATAGAGAGATAAGAAAACTGGTGAACTAAACCAGGCAGGCTTTCTGAAAACTTGATGATTTGATTCCGGTTTGTCCTAGTCTGTTCTAGGTCCATTCTAAATAAAAAAGGATGGACTGTTCTGGTCTAACCTGGTTTGATTGTCTGATCCAATCCAGTTTTTAAACAATGGTTCAACCTCAATCATTAAACTTTCATATGATGCTATTATGCAATGTTTATCTGGGTCATCTAGTCAATAATGTCCCATTAGGAGATTCAAACTTGAAAAGAGAAATCATTTGTAAGCAACAAGATTTTTAAATAATTGGGATCTGGCAGGTCCTTGGGAGCACAAGTACTGATCGATGATAATCCACGATATGCTGTTGAATGTGCTGAAGTTGGAATCAGGGTTCTTCTTTTTGATTATCAGAATTCATATCCTTGGTGCAAGACTGGGTCGGATAATTTACACCCCTTGGTGACTAAAGTTCATGACTGGGAAGAAGTAGAGCAACAGTTAGTCTCATGGATAATATCATAGCTTCTCCAACTGATCCTATAATCGCAAGGCTCCATTCAAGGCCTTGAACTGTTTTATATTTCAATAATATTGGATAGATGCAGGAAATTTGAGCTTATAGTTGGCCATGTTTTTTGGAAAAAATGGCAGAAACTGGCCAAATGGATCTCAGTTAACAAGTTTTTTTTTTGGGGGCGGGGGTTTTAAGTTTTGTGCGTTTCGCATCAGATGCAAGATGCATCAAGTCTTAGGTTGCAAATTTGTGATGGATACAATGTCAAGAGAAATGAAATTAATCTCATTGAGGAATGCAATATAAAATTTTCTTATAAACAGTGATGCTACTTGGTTAATCAGATGATTTTTCACCTTTTCCTACTAAGGTATATTTGCATACATGATACATGAGTATGCACACGTGTGTGACAGGTTTTTGCGTGTGCAGATAGTCAAACACACTTGTGTTGGGTTGGGTAGGGGGGGTGGGGTTGTGGAAATCTGGGACTTGAGTGTGTGTGTTTATTGTTTCTAGCTTCATCTGACATGGCAAGACTAGGTGGTTGGACGAATACGAAGAGGATACCGACTACAAGGGACCACTTTGAGTTGGATTGCAATCCTCAGGGATTACTTATTAAGTACTGATTGTTGTGGATGCCTGTTGGATTCAATCCTAATTGTTTTTTTTTTTTTTTTGGTAGACAGCTCAATTACACAGCATATCAGTTAACGGGAATCTCCATCGTTACCAGTTTTTTTTTTTTGGTGTGTGGGGGTGGGGTGTGTGGCGTGGGCGTGGGGATTTGTGGATATGACATGGAGCTGAGAGCCACTCACTGTGCTTTATGTAACCTAATAGAGTGTCTATAGGTTGTATGCTACATAGGTTGGGGTTGTTAACCCGTTTCAGAGATGCATTGGGCATCCCTCTCCCCTTTTTTTTTGGAGTGAAAAGAGCAGTTGCAGGGACGAGAGACCCAGAAGAATGCCAGAGTCGGTGTCTCTGCTCTACAGATTTATCATTGAGCTGGATACATTCCATTATTTTTTGAAATTTGCTTATAAGATTGTTGTTCCATGTAGCCATCCCCTGTTTATAAACCCTCCACCATGAGAGGAGCATTTTTTTCATGATACCTTTGATCTTGTTTTGACTGAATGTATTCTGTCATCCTTTAATCGGAATTTCAGATAGAGAGATCAGAGATGACGTATTATCATTAGAGGAAGTGGTTCTCTGGCTGGGACCACGGCCTATGGCCCTATGCCACTGCTTTGGGTCTATCTCTCCTTCTCCAGACAAGGGGTAGGGATGTCTTTTCACAAGGAGAGGAGAGAGAGATGCATGGGAGTGTTGTAGGCTACGCCCCGGACATAGTTATTTTTTCTTTGCCATTATTATTGTGAATAAAGTTTAGTGACTTCCTAGAACTTGGAAATTACGAGCTTTTGAATGAAGTTTTCTCAAAAAGGTTTCAGAAACTGGAAAATATTAAATTCGATGACAGACTTGACATTTACATAAGCAAATTACAATTTTTTTTTTTTTTGGGCGTGGGGGTGGGGTTGGGGAAGGGGGAAGGAGTGGGGTAGACACTTCCTGACATCACAGAGCAAGCTAGCGATTTAACTTGTTTGAAGCTTGCTGTTGTTTTAGAGCAAGGGAAGGCAAAATCAACATGCAACAGATTGAACATTGATCATAGACCACTATATAACTCATATGTGTCTTTTTTTTTTTTGTTATACATAAAAGTCAAACTTCACGTCTGCAGACTCGTACAGGACAGTTGAGACTTTTATAGTTGATGCCCTATGGATCAAAAGTAAGGTCAGACCTTTGGTCCTGCGATGCTTATAGAAGATCTGCTGAAGCATGCCAGAGAATCATTTCTCTAATCGGTCGGAGAATTTGATCTGCTGACTACCCTAGTTTAGTTTGTCCTGACAACTATCCATAATTAAGGAAACTTGCCTACCTATGTGGCTAGCCACTTAACCAATTAAAGCCATCTCCAAAGTCCAACCCAACCATTTGGCAGGGAGGATGACTTACATCTGGGGTCAATATCAAGAGTCAAGGCAATTCTTTAGTCAATAGCCCCCTGGTTTAGTGGCTTGTGCAAAGCACGGGTCTCGGGTTCGAGCCTTGAATTACAAGGTTTGGAATGGATCCGATGTAGCTATTTTGATCCTGTCCCTCTCTCTCCTCGCCTCTGATCACTGGATTCCCTCTGCAGAAAACTACTTCAGTACTATTCCCATATTTTTTCTTCTCACTTGTAGCAACCATAGCCTCAGTCCCTCTTCACTTGGAGGAGAATAAGGGAGAATAAGAAAAAATCATGATTTGCCTTAGTTGAAAAAGCCGGTTTTCCAACTATTTGCAGTTGACATGAATAAGTAAATAAATAAATAATTCTCAGATGCTATGTATTCCTATTAAAGCTCATTAGACATCATGCTTAAACCAGGAATTATGGAAGATTCAAGTTATTTCCATTTGAGATCTGGTGGTGAAAAGAGATGGATCAAGCACGGCCGGAGGGGTCGCATTCCATAGAGTTTATAGTCCCTACCTGATCATAGCACTAATATTGTGTACGTCTCTAGAATCAGATCAGCCATTCATATCTACATTCACATATTATGAAGATAAGGTCTGAAGGACAGAAGTCAAAATATATAACATATATAGCATTCATAGGTTACATGCTGAGAATCTGAACATCTACTGGCCTTCATGCTTTAAAGTATAAGTATCTGAAGGACAACAGTTGGACCATTATCATATATAACAATCACAGTTTACACTAAGCTCTTTCCTGTAGCTTGAAACATGTAGACCGACTCTTCTCCTTATTGTAAGTTGACGCGCTATACACGTGCAATGTGGGCTTTCCAACTTTATTAGCGACCTGAACTGTAGTCTTCTCTGGTCCGCATACCTCAAATCTGCCACTCCATCTGGTTCTTTATAAATTGCCCATAATATATCCTATACATTATTCACTATCCTTAGTAGGAAACAGATTCAGTTTCTCTTATATTGGACATAAGTAATTAAATTTGAGTGCTGCAGTTTATCCTTCTGAAAGTACACGCAAGCAGAGATGGTGGCTAACCTAAAGGCTATTCTATCTTCTCCAGCAACTTGAAACCATAAGCTTCTAAAATATCCAGAGCTGCAAAACCACACATGGAAACATATGGCTCCATTTTCAATAAATTAAGTGGAAATTAGAGAGTAAAAATAGTGTCAATTATTCATCACTTGGAAAGTCGAGTCATAGACTCATATGTCTTGCCTTATCATCCTGTCAAAGCATTCCACTTCCACCTTTAAGTCCAAGGCATCCATGCTACATTAGACTTCAAAATGGTAGTACCAAAATCAGGTCGAGGACCAGGTAATGTTTCTCCATCATATTATAAAGTTACAGCGAAAGGTTACTAGTCTGTATATCCTTAATTATTGCCTGGGACTTGAGGCACATTATCCAATGATTTGATTATGTCCAGGCAATCCATCTAGAAGGTAAACCACCTTTTAAGTTTTTGAGCAACTGTGATACTTAGTTGCTTACATGAATTTCCTTGTTGGACAAACTTTATGTTAGTGAGAAATTCCGATGAGAATTGAACAAGGTAGTGTCACCCGTACCTGGCATGTAAACTTCAGGGTTAAGAGGCCTTATTACACCTCTTGTCTTGATTCTGTTTTCAAGTAAAAGCTGCAAAATATAAGACAAATAAATTAGTCCCATAAGAGTGTCAGGTCGTGGTAAGGAAAACAGTCAGATTTGTAGGTAATACCAGAGCTGCTATGGCTGCTGGAATTCCGACAGTGAGAGCCATTGCAGTGGTTGTTTTCCCATTCTTCATCTTTCCGAATTCCAATAAAGTGGACTGCTGGTTCTCTGTAGGTCGTCCATCTGGGAAACTAACCTCCACTTCATGATGCAAAAGCACCATGTCCTTTAACATCAAGCATCCAATAAGAATTAGCAAAAGCCACATTGGTTTCATTGTCTTCTTCTTCACTTCTTTTGATAATCTTGTTATTACTTGTAAATTTATGTCTTCATTCAGTTCTATTTGTCTAGATGCATTTGTCTCCATAGATATGTTTGGTTATCTAGAAAATTTTGATTGAAAAGAAACTAAAAAAGTGAGTTCATTAATGAAAAACTGATTACACAATCACTAGGATTGACTATTCCAGTACATTCCATTAAAAAAAAAAAAACTGTAAAGTTACTGGACAGCCAAATGAAGCGTAAAGAAAATCCAAAATACTCTGTAAATAGCTGAATAAACTTCCAAATCAATGCAATGTCCTGATCGTATGCAGAATAAATAACTGAGGGTGCATACCAATTTCAGGAATTGTAGGCACAAAAACAAGCTATAAAGGGCTATCAGTTGTAATAAAGGGAGCTTACAGATGATTGAACTTCCAAATTTATGCATTTTCTATACATGCAGAATACCCAATAGGGTGGATATGTATTTCAGGAATTGTGGGCACAAAGAAAATCTATATCAGGTGCAATCAAGGGAGCTGCTTATCTAATTATCAGTGGTCTTTGATTTACATAGTTCACATTTAACTGAAAATATTCTCTTGGGAGTCCAAGGCAACAATTGCCAGATGTGTCTGAAAAATTTGCTAGGCAAGTTTGTGTGGTTCATGGGTTCTTTAGGGAATTAGGTAACTATCAGAGGAAATGATTAATCTTATGATCGATTTCCTTTTCCTTTGGAAAAATAAAATAAAATAAAATAGATTAATACTGGGGTTGATCAGAGACTCAAAGGCAACAGGCAGATAATATACCTGCTCTGTGTTGGAGTAGGTCAATCTCTCTTCCATGCGTAGACAGATAACATCAAATGCACTTCGGCAGGACAGAGGAATTTCTTTGCGATCATGAAGTCCCAAAAATCTAATCAACCATGGAGGAACATAATTTAGTGAAAGAGGGGCGCTCAAAGGATCTAAAGGATCACACTTTTGTATGTTTGAAATTGTATTGCTGAGACCCACAGCATGGTTGTGTACCTCCAACCTCCTGGACTTGGATCCTCTGTGGCACAAAAGGGCATCTGGCGCGCTTCTAATGCCAAGAAACTCTTGGGCTGCGTGCGACCACCTTGGGCTCCGTGCCTGAGCATTTCTGCCGGTTGGATGCTCGCCAGACACCCTGCTGCGCCACAGAGGAATTCAATCCCCCACCCCACCCCCCCCCCGCCAAAAAAAAAAACCCCTTCTATTGCTGCAATAGGATAATAGTACAAAAGAAAAATTCATTCATGGCCCATCTCATTGGTGAGACAACCTGTGATTAGCATGACTCAGCAATTGAACTGCCTCATATTTTAACTTCTGTGATTGCTAAAAAAGAAGGAAAGAAAAAAAAAAAATGGCTCTCACTTACTTGATTGTTTTTACAGTGTTCACCGCACTAGCTTTTTCTTTACAGAGGCCATGAGCGATCAGAATTTCTACCATTTCCTTCTCATCACCCATGATTCCTTGTAAATTCTCATTTTCCCTCTCAGTTCTGAGAAGTACATCTAGGAAGCTCTCAAATGTAGGTTGCTTCTCTTGTTTCAGCGCTGGATGAGCTTCAGTATCAAAGAAGCCAATTTTTGCAAGAGTCCCCATAATCTCACAAAACCCTAAACATACATAAATTTCTAGATGAGTTCCAATTAAAACTTAGTCTCCACCACGGTTTATAAACTCACAATTGTTTTGAATTTGACTCAGGCCTGCTTGTCCAAGTTCACTAAGGAAAAGGGAAGCAATATATCATTCTTCTAATTTAAAAAGTGGTTCCTTCTAACTTCTCAAATTTTTTTTTTCCAAAAATATTTTCACTGCCCAATCTAGTTTTCTGAGTACTTGATCAGGGGTCTGTCAGTGTTCTTTTGACTGCATTGATTTAGTTAATTGAGATTTAAACCTTGGCATAAAGATTAATTTCCAAATAAAGAACATGCCTTCGTAGCGGAGGGTTCCACGGAAGATAGTTGAAGCTTCATTCATAATTCCATACAGATCCCCATAAATCAAAGAGTTACGATTTGGGAGACACTCCAATGCAAAAGCTGGAAGATCAGCTATCCGGATTCTTGTGGCAGAATCATAAAGTTTGTTCCCTGCAAGCTTTTATCGTTACTTGAAACAGAAACAGCAAATCCTCAAGGAATCTCATAGAGATGCAATTAGTGATAGTCTTTTCTACTCTGCATGGCTAATGATATCTTTTTATAATACAAAAATAGTTGATATATAGCAGCAATGACTACAAAATTACATAATAGCCTTTATCTAGTCATATAATACCACATGCATCTTCAGGGTAACCATCACTATAAGAACAAAATTGCTGGTGGCAATATATGGCGGTGTAAACAGAGTGGAGGAATAATGATCTTTTATGTTTCTATTGTGTGGAAGGGTGCTTTGAAGTAAAGAGTGTAGTAATTCATCAAAAGGTTTCTGTTGTAAGGTAGTTACTGGGAATTAGTTGTGTATTTTGCAGTCTCTTTTTGTGGAGGATTTTTTAAGATTTAGACAATGTGTCAACGAATGAGGAAGTGTCTGTTCCGATCATGATGCTTGGAGATACAATGTGGGTACCTAATATATTAAATGTAAATGATTAGCAAGTGAGATGGTAATTGCATATCGTCTGTAGCCATGATGTAGATAAGGCCTGCTGGGGTGGCAGTTTATATATTTTCCTCTGATCTCCTCTTGTTGTTGTTGTCACAGTGCTTTATCCCAACTAAATGGGGTAAGCTACATGGATCCTTGCCCTCCAATCAGCTCTATCCGATCGAACTCATACGAGGTAGAAGACCTAGGCTATGCATGTCTTTCCTCAACACATCTCCTAGGGTTATTTTAGGCCCGCCCCTGGTTCTTTTAGATTATTATTAAAATGGCATACCTTCTACTCCTGCTGGTGTAGAGAACATTGACTTATTATTGTTACTATCATTATTATTATTTTTGGGAGACTGAGAGTACAGAGGACGAGGAAATGTGGGAATTAGATCTATTTTTCTGAAATCAATTTCTATTTATATGGGTTCAAGGAGGGACGAATCTTTCCTATTGAAGGATATATCCAGATAAACTATCCCAACAATGATTTAATTTTTGTATGAACCATGGTATTGGAAAAGATTCTAACAGTTGGTCCTCTATCAATGGAGGAAAGTTCATGACTAAACTTTCTTAGATTTCAAGAAAAACAAGGAGAATTCCAACAATCTTATCCATTTTAAAGTTGTGTGGTTCATTATTAGAGGTCTCATTAGTTAATTCTGTGTCCAGGATCATGCGTGATGCCTGATTGAGCTTCTAAGAACTAGGAGGATGGCTCTACGGGAGAAGGTGCATATCTCTGTAGTGTTTCATATCTCAGTCCATAATTATTGGTCATACATTTCCTCTGTAGTGGTTTTGTAGAGGATGTTTTCTTATCAACACCAGTATCTTTTATATAAACAAAAAATGGGAGAACCAGAGAGGGATACTGGAATTGCCAGTTTATACAGAGAAGACCAGTTAAGGGTCACATTTCATGTTGCTGAAGCCTTCTGTGTACTAATTATTTCTCCATGCAGTTTGTTCCATTATTAGACTTCAGTTGCATGATGGGGCTAGATTTAACATATAGGTGTCCATGCAGTATTGCATACAGGAATGATAAACCAATATTTTTTCAGTGGGTATAAAAGTGTTCTGAAAGGGAGTGCCTATCTATCAGATACCCAGTGAACAATCAATAACAGATACTTGTTAACTGTGATGGTCGATGACATACCATCAACATGCACAATTTTTCCATCAGATTTGTAGGTAGCTGGATTGCGTCCAGCCCGGATAGCTCCTGCAGGGTTCCAACTGAAACAGAGAAAAAATTTGTGATTCAAACTGAGTAGTGTCCATCAAGCTGCTATAGACCTAACAGCCATGGATCAGAAATAGAACAACCATGAGGATAAGTCAAACAAGCAAAACTAAATTTATACACTGAATTGCGGGTTTGAAGCAGTGTTTACTTCAGATGTTCTGTGACTACTGTCCTTATTGGCTTTAATTGCATAGTTGCAGGTGGAAAGAAGGTATGGGACCCATCAATGGCTCCGACCTAGGAGATCTCTTGTGTCCAAATGGAGAAGCATCAGATAATAAGAGAAATTTAATTACAATTTTTTCTCCGTAACAATTCCCTTTTTCTTTGGGATCTACACAATGTTTAAGGTTTGATCTCCTAGTGCCCCCCTTGAACAGACTGCAGTTTATATATGTGGTCCACAAGTGGTCCAAATTTCCCACTAGGTGTCAATCTCTTAAGCTGTAATCCAGCCCAGACAAAGATTCTTAAGATTTAAATCACTTCATCCAGCCCAAATTGGTGGGCTATATCAAGCTAGGTAGGAATACAAATATTTACACTAATCCAAAGCAACTCAAAGGGATCTAATAACACTAGCCCAAATCATATTACATTTGAAGCAATTCACACTAAACCAAAGTATGTCAAAGGGATCTAATAACACTACCCAAAATCATATTACATTTGAAGCAAAGCAGAAGCCACTGTGCCACATACCAATGTTAAACTTATGAAAAACATACTCATGTGAACGATGTTTCACGATAATAGAAGCTTTGGTTCAGATTGGGATTTGCAGCTCAATTGAACCAAAGTTAACAAGTCCGGTTGAGTTGGTCTCAGTTTGAGGCTGACCCAAGTTTCACCCTAGCAATAGCTTGTACCAAAACTTAATCTAATTTCTTTTGGTTATTTACTAGTAACCAGTTTACCCTACAATCTGCAGATCAAACCAAATTATGGCATCCCTTCATGCGTACTTAAAGGTCAAATTTGTTCCCTTCAGAGTTAGATGATACATTTATGGTGCCTTTTTTTCTTAGGAACTATAAAAAATTGTCCTATGTTCCAAAATGGAATAAAGAGAAGTTTTTCCAACATGGTGAACTCAAGAAATACCTGAATTTATATGCTAGTGGGTTATTTGCAGCTTCTGGAGACGGAAGTCCCCCACAATAAGAAACAAAAGACTTTATTATCCCATTTCGTGCATGTGCGCGGTCGATCATCTTCATTGCCATCATATGATCTGAAGCATCCGGTACAGTAGTTATGATCATGATCCAAAATCTCATGGGAAAACATTTGGCAAGTTCTATCCAGATATTATTTTATTATTTATCTTCAATAATTAGTTACATTGAAGGATGCAAAAGGATCTAAAAATGGCAATGCTAAAAAAAAAAAGATAAATTATTAAAAACACTAAATTCCAATGGATATCCTTTTCTGGTTTCATGAGAGAAAAACAAGAAAATAACCTTTTGTCACCTATCTAGTTTCTTGCCAGGAATTAATTTTCCTTTATAATTTTCTCAAAAATTGTTATCTATTTGTGATGGAGCTCTAATTAAATCATGGTTAGGTTGCATATGGAAACTAGGATTTTGATTTGTACTGTAGATTCTAAATCCAGTCATGGATTTTCCTTTTCTAACTCCGATTATCTTTGTGATGTTTTGGTTTGTACATTTAGATAATAAGCATCTTAGCTATAGTTGTTGGTTGTTCCATGAACATGATGAGTCTAAATTTTTGCTATGGCACATATTAGGTGCTATGGGAAAGATTTTGAAGTACTATTAATTCCTTCATAGGTTGGTGAAAGTTGATAAGTGATTTTCATATTGTAATTAGATGCATGAAAACCCAATGGAGGTAGCAAAAGAACATACTACTGTAAGAAAATGGTGGTTATGATTCGCTCAAGAGATTTTCTAGATTTCTTGGATTAGTTTTCGTCGGAAATGGTGAGATCCCTTCAGCAATAATTTTGATATTCCTTTTCCAGGATTCAATGTTTCTTCTACTGGACATTAAGGTTTCACCATCAATCCATTTTCCCCCTAAACCCTTCAAAAAAAAGGAAAATTCTGTGCCCCATACCTGTTGGAGTGTTAGGAGTAATTGGAAGAGGGGAGGAGGGTTGGTGATTGGCACCTAACTTCTCCTTGTTTCCTCTCTTTTTTATTTTTGTGTTTTTCCGTTTATGCCCTTGTTAGGTTATGCACTATATATTGAATAGAAAAGGGAGTCAAAACCTACACAGTTGTGACTCCCAGAGTTACGGCAGCCTCTCTTTCTCTTCTTCCTCATTCTCTTTATTTCTTTCTCTTCTTTATTGTTTACATGAAGCATGATGGAAGATACAATAGCCCTGATGACTAAATCATTTCTTTATACTTCAACCTACTTGAAGGATGATGAACGAAAAGCTTCAGAACTGTTGGAAATATCAATTTATGATCCATACAGATCTTTCTTCTTCTTCAACAGGTTGTTGAAACATGTAATTCCATTACTAGGATGTAATGAACTTCAGATACCATTATTATTTTCTAAAAGCAGTCTTACCCTAAAATTTATTTTAGCAAATAGCAACTGAATAACAATAACTCCTAACAAATTAATGTTTGCTATAGAACAAACTTTGTGATCATGTAATTAAAATGTGAGTAGGCAAATCACCTATGCCAGGATCCAAGCCCATTTCACCAAGGATTGTAATACCAGCACTCTTGGCTCGCTCATCCAACCTTGATGTGGAATCGTCAATGTAGCTGGCTGTGACAAGATGCTTTTTGAACTGTATTGAGAGATAATCATTGTCAGGCAGCCAACTAGAGAAAAAGAAGAGAGTCATTTGCATTTCACTCTCTTTGAATGATTCTGACTTGATTTCTCATTTTCTTTAAAGCATTTTTTCCCCTTTTCTTGATTCGATGCATGAAATCATTCAACATGGTGACATATGTTACAAAAGGTGGTAAAAAACCACTCAACCAGTTAACAAGAATTTACTGGTAGAAAGAAGATTAGAGAGGTCAGGGAAGAGAATTCACTATAGTATGAAAGAACAATATCTAAGATTAAGTTACCTCAATACAAGCATTTGCTATTATAGCGTGGAAACTAGCCGGCAACAAACTTATAACAACTTCAACCTGGATAAGGTTCACACAATATATCAACAATGTAAGGCCATAGTTCTAGTTCAAAAACCCATCAACATGAAGAAGAAACAAAGAAATATCCAAAAGATGTACTGCATCTAAGAATTAAAATAAAATTGAAATATAAATTAAAAATTAAAAAAGTAATAGACCACTTCTCAATCAATGGAGCTCCTATGAGATACAGACTTGGATCATAACTTTTGGGTCCAACTCAGGATACTATCATTGAGGGCGTTCGTTTGTCTCCAAAGTTTCTTAACAGAACAGGATTATATTTCTCAACAATCCTCATATTAATAACCGACTTTAAGTCTGGAATAACTGACTTTAAGCACACAAATTTTGTCTGGTACTTACTAGGACCAGAGCATAACCTTAAGACCAAAAGGGACTGCACTAGATCAAAAAGGTAAAAATAGATGCACAAATAGAAAAGTAGATCGAACCATTGGAATGGAAGGTGGTGTAAAAGTATGATCTGGGTTGTTGAAGTTTGCCTTCAAGGTTATCAAAATGATGTTTCTTTCAAAATCAAGCTGGGAAACCCAACTCTTACTATTTGAATACAATGGATGATGTGTGTTTTCAATTTGCGGACAGTAGTTCTGGCTTCACATTGATAGGAAACTTAAAGTGGAAGATAAAGTTATGAAGACTTTACCTGAGAGACACACTTACAGAGGCTTTCATGATCCATTACATCTAGCTGAATTGCCGTTGCATTTGGAATACCTTCAATTGTCTAAATTTGAAACATCATTGTCAAATTTACAACACATTCAAATTAAGCAGAAAAGATTAGTTTCAGTGAGTGGAATATACATGAATGTACAAAGAACACACATGATTTCATATGTGTATATATTGAGATATACAAGGGTGCATGTACATTGTGATTATGACAGCAGCTGTTTGTTGACATAACTTAAGAAGAAATGGCCGGAAAAGTGAGACAAACAAATTCCATTACTTCAATACAGATATGGCATTATTATTAATGTTTTTTGGGTCGAACAGATGGTATTATTTTCAGACTAAACAAAGTAAGAAATAAAAATTCAAATAAAAATTCCTGTATGGTGACAATGGGTAAGTTGTTTATGTAAAAATTCCATGATCATTGCTTAAAATTCAAGTTTCAACTTTTCAATCATAGATTTGACTCATCAAATCAATGAAGTAAACATCATATGAATTATATAATCCTCCCTTACTTCTTTTCTCTTTCATGAGGTAGGGGGAACATGTATAGGAATAGAATGAGGTACTTTCTATTTTACCTGAGCTTCTCTCTCTCTCTCTCTCTCTCTCTAATTGTTGCATGGTCACACATGCAATTATCATACCAAATGTTCTCAAGAGGAAACATTCTTAGGTTATGGTGTTGAATCATAGTTTAGAAGAATGATGACCAGAGGAACTTGGTTTGGATGAAACACTGGTGCAACCGGGCAATTATTTGAGAGGTATTTACGTCAGATTTTATAATCAATAATTCAATATTTAGATCTGATGACAGTGCCCCCGCTCATAACATTTAAAAGTCCTAATTCATCAACCAAAGACCAGGTACTGATATGTAATGCTTCCTGTAATTTTCTGATCTATGAAAGATCTTTCCATAATGCATACAGATATGTTTGGCTTGATTTGGAATTAGTGAAAAAGGTAAGGTAGCTGCATGTCCAGTGGCCATTAGGCAGTGATAAGGTTTTGGAAGATGGAGTAAATGAGAGAGCGAGAGATATTTCTAAAGAGGTGTTTAGAGGGTCATTTCGTGCACTTGGGACATCCTCTTGACATGGTATCTACAATGGTAGCAAAAGTTTAGCCTGTCTCCTGATCACCATACTCTGCAAACTGTCTTCCCCATTATTCTTGGGATCAGATTTCAGAAGCTAGAAATCACAGGAAAATTTGTTTAGGACTTTTGTCGAAATTATGGTCTTGGGTTGTGCTTCAAAACCACCGGTGTGTATGTCAAAGAAAATAACTCTGGATTTTTGGGATTTCTCTGCATTGTGGAGCCATGTCCCTTTTTCAATAGGTACAGTCTACGGCAGATTCATCTAGTCTGCACCTTAGTGCTTAAGGAGAATTTGGTGAAAGCAGCTCTCATATTGGTCAGGTGCTATTGGGGATACGATGTCTTGTGTTCCGTGAAATGGATTTGTGGGTTGATTCTAAAGGTCTGTTAAGAGGCCATAGGGCTCGAGGCCTCAAGGTCGGAGGAATCAGAGCACCTTGCATTTTATCTTTGTTACTGGGGCCTCAACGAACTGGGGGCCCATGCAGAGGTTCGTCAGATCCCATTTTACTGGCCTAGCTCAAGGGGTTGTGGTGGTTTCAGCAAATAGCAGGCCCAGGGACACCATCACCACTGCAATGACACTGTCAGTTGCCACAGTTGATGAGATGAGCTGAATTTTGAATTTTAAAAATATTATCTGATGTCCCATTGTTGAGGCAGCTTGTACTTGATACTGATTTCTGATGGTGAATCTATCCCCTCCTCAATTACAAATAACTGTTAATGAAGTCTCTGCATAATATGAATAGTTTTACCAGTTTCACAATTAGTAGAAATTCCATATTATGGAATATTCTAATGAATAAATCAGTTGTTGTACTAAAAAATGAGCTACGTGCACAAATACACCAGACAGTGGAGCAACATAATATGATCGTATTGCTTACTTTTCCTTTGGCTAGGTTATTTCTTTATATTTCTACATATCTTAGATTTTTCTAATTCTAAAAATTTAATTTTTTTTACATTTTTTGGGAAATCCCCCATTTTTAGTGAAGTCATCTATAACCAGCATATTATCACAAAATCATGTAAGAAATTTCATTTAACAACGTCAAAAGACGCAAAAATCAAAATGACAATCAATTGGTATTCAGGTTGACATATGTAATTCAATATTAATTGTTTCTTTAGTATTTTGAATATAACTGGTCACATACGTCATTTTTGACTTATGAGACTTACTTATATAAACTTCCTGACAAGGAATGCAAAAGCAGATACCATTAATTAAGTTTACAAAGATCTTATAACTTCTTGATTCTTATTTTTGATATATCTCATTATGATTCAGTGGTGCAACAATAGCTAACTAGTAATTACATTGATTTCCACAAATGCCTCCAGATAGTACCTGTATATCCATACCAATAATTCATTAATCTATGATTGTAGGGTGTCCATGTAAGAATGCATGCATAAGTAGAACTTCCTATATCAAATAAAAAAGAAAGGGCTGGATTCTGGTCAGATCTAGGTATTAATCAATTGGATTTACTTATATCCTAAGTTCCTAACTATCCAGATTCAACCTGAAATCTGTTGGATCTGAAGCTATCACATTCAAGTACAAATCCAACCAGTTTCAGTTATGTCTAGCCTAGGTTAAAGTATCAATGTACTTGCAACTTCCAATCTCTGACTCGAAACCCAAACCAACTAAGCCAGTGATCAGTTTAGAATATTAAGCATACACAAAAGTGCTGTCCCTATGCATAATATTTTAAAATAGTAGTGCAGTATACTATTTTGCATTATAGTATTTCATATTAATGTTTTATTATATGTAAAAAATTGACACCCTATTGTTCAATCAATTTCACAAGCATACCTCTTCTGCATCCTTTAGGTAGAGGGAAGCAACAATAACTTGAACATCCTTGGGTTGTTCTATATCGTCCCCTAAACATGTTTTAAACCATTGGTGAGAGGAAATGCTTCCAGTTGATGCTAACAGCTCAGCAGCTGGTTGGCAGACCCGGCCTGCACCCAGAATAAGAATGGGGTTTCTCTTCTTCAAGGCATCTACTTTCCCAGCCCCATTGTCAGGGACCTTACCAAGCCTCAGAGAAAATCTATTTGTTTCTTTGTTGGGGACTGCAGAAGCTTCCTTTGGATAAGCAATAGCAGACAACGAGTCAATGATTTGATCTAGAATAGAACTATCATCTGCCCCAACCTGTCAAATACAGCCAATGGACCTCTAGTGACTGAACAGACAAATTATATTAACAACATAACTTTATGTGTCCTGAAGCGATTCCTAATAATGCATGAATAATTAAGTGTACTGGTTAAATATACACAAGCAGGAGAAGATTGATCAGTTACTATTTTCCTGAGAAATGACATTAAGAAAGACATTGAAAATCTACTAATCTCATGAAACTGTGACCCTATTTCAATAAATTGAAGATATTCTCCCAGAAGCCAGATTTTGTAGCTTGAGAAATACCTTTTCAAAGTGCTTGAATATTAATATTTGATATGCCTCGAGTTGAAAATGTAATTTTTTGGGGAGAGGAAGGACTAATTATCACTGTTTAGACACCTAGTATTGCACAACTCATGGTGTTAGAACCTGCAGCAAACTAGTACCAGGTTACAGTTACACTGAGTAGGACTGAACCACCTTAATCTTAAATCCTGAATGAGTAAATTACATTTCTAATACCAATTTCCAATATGTTTGAAATTTGAAACTCTGTTGTGAGATCTACTAGCTAAAATTTAAACTGCCTTAGCAAGGTGGTTCCCAAGTATTTTAATGGGGTACCCTTTTGAATGAAGTTTTAGGAGAGGAAAAAAGCTCTTCACATCTTTTTCTCATTTTTTGGTCTGAATGATTAGTATTGTGACACAGCAATCAATGGATAAATATATTCAGTATCATCAACAAGACATGTGGCCTTGCATGTCTCTTTTTCTAGATACCTTGACCCCCTCTGTTGAAGTCACATTTCCCACATATGTCTATCTATGTATGTGTACATATATTAAAAGAATAAAAAGGAAATGTTTTGACCTTGTGAGAATATTGGTCTCTGTGTAAATAGGAGTTACCAATAACAGAAGATAGTTCCTCAAGTTTCTTTTTCAAAAAAGTAACAAAATTTTATTGGGCCTTTGGGTACACATCTATACAAGTATCTCTTAGAGGTCGCCCATGATGCAAGGCCCAATATTGCATCCCAATACAAAAGAGAAGAAAAACAAAGTATGCTCACCTCATACAATTTTATAAAATCCAGCATACAAATCCTTTCTGTCAGCCCCACACTTGGCTAGTGCATCTACTATAGAATTGGCTGATTCTGGTTTACATGGGAATGAGATACTCCCCTGGTTAAATTGTATCCTCACCCTACTAATCAGATGTGCCAGCCTCCATGGAACTTGTCCCTCTTGTGAGAGCCATTTGACAACTAGTAGTCTAGCCCTTCTAATCAGATAACTCCTCAAGTTGAAAAATGCCAGGGGATGTAATATGAAATAAAATGCAATTTTTTCTACGGATATGGCTAAAGTATGACACTTCTTTTCTTTTTACATGTAAGTGCCAGGTCAGGAGTAACTTACTTCAAGTTCTGAATATGACATGGCATCTGCACTCTGGCCCACCTCACACCTGGCCAAATGAAAAGACCCACCAGCAGCTTCAATAATATCCAAAGCCTCATTTATTAGAAATTGATCAAATAAATGGCCACTTAGAGATACCTGTCATACATAAATTAGTAATATTAAGTAAGACAAACCATAACAACTATCAGAAATAAAATAAAAAATATGGACCCATCACCAAAAACAGCCACATATGCACTATCTTCATGTACAGAGATAAACTAAAGCAGAAGTCATAAAATGGGTCTTCAAAATAAGAAATGAGTGGGACAGATGTCAAGTATAAAAACCCACCAATATATTGTACTTCTTTTTAAACTGATCGCCAGAAATATTTGCTGATGAATCACTACAAAATGGAAAGAAAAATGATGCTTCAATACCTTGAATAAAATGAAAATACCAGAAAGTAATACCATACACTCCACAATACATAAACTGATGCAGGATATTAGAAATAACTTTAGCTTTATAGTTTTATCACATTTGCATCTTCTAGGCTTCTAGATTGGTAATATCATGCACACCATAAAATTACATTATAACATCCACTAACTTTTTGGCTAGTCGGGATTCCACACTCATTTATAGTACTGAACAACAATTTATACTTACAATTAGAATAATAACCTCAAGCATGCAAGAGAAACAAAAGTATTTTATTTAGAATGAGAAGAAAGATATAACCCCCGCCCATCCCCAAAACACACACACACACACATATATATATATATATAAAAGCTTACTCTAACCTGGAGTTTCGCATACGTGGGATGTATTCATACAAGGGAGTAAGTATTCCACCATGGGCTATGCAAGCTTTTCTTAAGTGGGGAGGTAAGTCTGAAATATTTTGTACAGATGCCAAGCTACCAATAAATTGGGACAAGATATCTCCAAAATGCTGTGAAGCCTTTTCACAAATAGAACGACATATTAGATGCAGGACTCAAAACTTAAGGGCAAATGTAGTTGCCCCAAAATTCTATAAATCCTGCAAAAAGAAATGGAAAATTTAAACCACTAAAGTTAAGAACGAGAACATGGATTATTGATTATTTTTACCTCTTTTGCGAATTCTGTTGGGAGATTGTCAACAGCTAAGCATATCAAACCTTCACCCTCCATGTCATGATGGTAGGAATCAGAAAGGGGATTATACCTGGAACCATGGTTGACATCAAGATATGTCTATGAAAAATTAAAATTTAGAACATGGAATATAGTAGCAAGACAATATCAGGTGAGGCACATAAAATCAAAGGTCAACCTGGATAAACACTTGCATATAAAAAACCTAGAGCTTATGATTAATATAATTCAGGGATGGTACTTTACTATATCCTTTTCAATCTTCAATATATATATATATATATTTTTTTTTTAGGAAGAAGAAAGAAAATATATAAAAAAAGGAAAAGGGGGAGGGGGGATATACAAGATCGAAAGGCCAAATGATACAGCCCTAGGGGGCAGGGGGGGAGGGGGGATATACAAAACCGAAAGGCCAAATGATACAGCCCTAGGAGGCAGGGGGGGAGGGGAGATCAAAATGCTATCAGTTAAGCCCTAGGAAACAACAATGAGCCTGTTTCTTGGGGAATCCACAACAGACCTAGGGGGAAGGGATCCAAGTTTGGAGGAGACGTCAAAGTAGATGGCCTTCCAAATCATGTCGAGAGATCTAGAGTTGGAGGACCATCTACGAAAATTACGCTCCATCCAACTACGGGAAATAGCGGCGCCGAAAGCAAGCTTACCGGCATAGTCACAAATAGATTTTCCTGAAAAAGGTCATATCAAGCCAAAGCCATTCTCTCTAGAGGGGGAGGGGAAATCTCCGGGCAAGCCATTCTCTCTGGAAGGGTCCTTGTAATCTTTAATATTATTATTCATTAGGTAATGACAAAACATATTAACTCATAAACTGCATGAGGCTAAAAATTGGAAGGAGAAAATGAAAGGAAGACAGTAACAAGAGCAAGCTGAGAAGACCAATCTCCAATACTATGTGTTACTTAAGTGCAGTATCTTTAACAAAGGATTACAAGGACCCCCTGAATGTATAGTAATGTGTTGAATTCTCCAAACTTCCAATGAAATGGAGAAAATAAATATCTGAAATTTAATTTCTAAACAAAATTCAGCATAAAATTTTCTCCATTATGCTAGTTGGTTTCTCAAATGCTTTCGGTATGGAAAACCATAATTTTGAACTAAAGTTCTTCAAATCTTTACATCCACAACCAGGACCTCCAATTGTGCTAATTAGCAAAAGATGTTGGATATTTATGAAATGGACGGCTCAAACAACTTCCTTTAGATAAAGTTATCTTCTAGTCTGGATTGCAACAAAAAAATATCATTTGTTTCAGACTTCAGAGTGTAGCAAATGCTATCAATATAATAAATTATTAGATAATATTATAATCTTGTGGTGCATTACCCTTCCAGGTGTAAACAATAGCAAGAAACTTTCCAAAATTCAAAACTCTAGCTTGCAAGTGGCTACAATTAACTGTTTACACCCACAGTAAATGTATTAACAATAAACAGAAATAAGAAAACTAATTTTACAGCTTTAAGGAGGTGAGTTTTCTGAACTAAAAATCAAGTTCATGGTACCTGAAGAAGGGTCTCTCCATTGATGTGGTCTGACTAACAAACTCTATTGAGCCTCCAATGTCACAAGTAATATCAGAAACTCCAATTAGCCGGCATTGTTTTCTCATTTGTTCTTGAAGCTGCTTGGTACTCAACAACCGAGGGAATCTTTTCTCCCAGTACATGCAGTTAACTGCCTTAGACCAAAATAGAATATTTCATCAGCTTAATTACCTAAAAGAAATCCAGAGTATGATGATGCCACTAGCATTGCTAAGTTACATTAGTCATATAATAGTGGAGTCATATTAAATGTCATCAAGTTATATCACTCATAATGTCTCCTAAGAGTTCCACTGAACAATTATGTGTGTATGGAAGTACAATAGACAGCTGCCAGGCAACTAGCAGTTTATAATACTACCAAATTTGAACTGAATGTCACCTAGCATTGCTCCTAATACCATGAGCAATAAGTAGAACACTGTTGGTTTCTCAAAAACCATTAAATATCATATTTGTCAAGGCATCGCCTAGGCACCGTGTTCATGTCAACTTTCGTCCAGGCCTGCTCCAATCTTGGGTTGCTTAGACGTCGTGACAAGCATAATTGTCATGGTGTCGCCAAGGCCATGGTGTTGCCAAGGCGGCGATTTGGCGTCTTGGCAGAAAAAGAAGTTCATGGCAGTGCTACGATTTACGTGACTCACAAATGGCGGTCGCCATTGGCTGATAGGCGTCGCTATGGCACCGCCATGGACGCCAGGTCATGCCTGATTCACTAGGCGGTCGATTTTTTGTAAAATCCAGGGTGATTTTGATAGGTCTATGTTGATTTTTGATGATTTGATGTTGCTTAATGTTGGTTTTATATGTTATAGGGTATAAATTGTAGGCTTGTAGCATGCTAAATAACTTTAGAAAATAGAAAAAATAAAAAATGACACATGGGCGATTTGACCCCCATGGCAACGCCATAACGGGCGATTCATCGCCAATATCAATTAGCCATCCCTCCACCGCCTTAGATCGATTTGACGCCGTGACAACTATGGTGACAAGTATGTTAAATATTGAGAATGCCACTAAATTTTCTTCTAAATTCTGATTCACCCATTTGAAGGGTGACCATCCATAAGATCACACAATTTCCTATATTTTTTACCCAAATCTCCCTAATCACATGATTGGATAGGAATTGAGTGGAACTCAGGCCCTGCAATCATAGGCTAAAAAGGATTGGTAATAATTTTTTCCCCCTTCGTTTTCCACTGTGAAACCAAAAGTTTCTGCACTAAACTTCTACATGTGCTTTTTTATCCAAGAGATACCATCCCTTTATACTTATGACTGCCACCTATGGTCCTTCAATCATTATGTTACAACAACCACCTCAAAAGTCTCTTCCTTTATCAACAACTGGAGAATTTTCTCTACTTTCCTATGGTGCGAGTAGCCTATATATCTTCCAACTCTTCCCCTGACATATCTAACTCTTCTCCTTTACTACCTCCTGTGGGTTATTCTGCAATTCCCTAAGCCAAAGACATTGATGTAGGGGATTCCTAGGTGACTAGGTTTCCTACAAGATTAACTAACTAGGTAGGGTAAACTCAAGGGACTTAGGTTGGATAGGATAAAGGAAGCTCAGCAAACAAGATTAACATGCAAAATAAAGTGAGACTAATGAACAAAGTAATAGAGAGCAATAATAGTCTAGGAAGAAAAACACATGAACTCACTCAAGTGTTAAGGGGCGAACACGGGGTAGGGAACAAACAGCAAGCAAAATTAGGTTATGACACTAGTCTATTAAGCACCAGAGATAGATAAAAATACCATGTTATATGCTCCAAAATCAGTCATACTTATAATAAGAAAATCAGCAGTATCTAAGGTAAAACAGTGGTGCAAATAATGGTCAAACAATGGGCTAAAAGGGGAGGGTTTTAATGGAAGATGATGGAGTAAATAATGAGGGGACAATAGGGGAATGGGGAAGGTTCAGTCTCTACTTACCTGCTTCCCAGATTTGAGAATAAAGGAAAACAACCCAGATTTTTGAAAAGAATGTTCAACAGCAGTCCAATTATTAAAAGGAGGTCAGCAGCAGCCCAACTGATGATCTATCCACATAGCATGACCTTCGGTTGTTGCAAACAATGTCTACAATAGTGCAGCGGCAGCTACTGAGAGTAAGCAACAGCAGCAGAGAGTAAACAGTAGCAGTAAAGAGTAGCCGGCAGCAGCAGAGAGTAAACAGCAGTAGCAACAGAGCGTAAACAGCAGCAGCAGCAGAGAAAAGAATGGAAGAGAGAGGGAGGCGAGACAAGAGAGAAAGCCGAGAGAGAGAGGAGGTCAAAAGGGGGGGAAGAACTATAGGTGAGAGAGAGAGGAGTCGTGAGAGAGGAGCGACATCTTTTGTGCTTTTTTTCAATAATATCATTGATTAAAACAATGGCCAACGGCCTTACACTTTAAATAGAATAAAACTTTTAAAAACAAAAAAGATACTTAGAAACTCAGTTATTTAAAATAATAAACTACCTAATAGAAAGAAGTCCTAGTTTCCTAATTATTTAAAACAATCAAATAATATCAAAATTACAGCAAAGTAAAGTAAGATTTGGTGGGGTCCACAAGATCTGCTGAATGGGAGAAACAAGGGGGGTCAAACCCAGCGCTAGGAAGGCTGGTTCGACTCCTCTCTTTCCTCCTTTCTTCTTCTTTCTTCTTTCTGGTTTCTTCTAATCCTCCAACCACAGAGATGGGACTAGTTGGGTGGTCTTCTTCTTTCGACTGTACACTTTGATGTGCCCATCAACTCTCCCCGGCTTGAAAAAATTCACCTCCGACGAATTACGGCTCAGGTAGTACTCAAGCAGGCTTGGGTTGAGTCTTTGGATTTCTTGCAATGTGATCCAGGTGTTGTCAATCTCCGTTCGCCCACGCCACTTGACCAAGAACTCTCTAAAACCTCCTGTGTGTGGACACAATCTTCTCATCTAGGATTTCATCAACTTCTTCAATCCTTCTCGAGACCTTAGGCACAGGCAGTAATGAGGTGGGGGGAAGTGGTTGGTTTGGTTCAGTAGTCTCATCAATGGTAAAGGGGAAGTCCTCAAAGTCATCAGGATAGAAAGGGGTAATGGTAGAGGTACCATGGTATAGGACAAGGTCTTCAACATTGAAAATATTACTGATCTCCATACTAGCTGGCGGACAAAAAACATACGCATTGGCACCTATCCTCTTGAGTACTTTGAACGGGCATGTGCTACGAGAATCCAGCTTGCTTGCTTTTCCCCTAACAAAGCGTTGCGGCTTAATTCTAACCATCACCATATCGCCCTCTTGAAACTCTTGTAGCCTTCTGTGCACATCTGTTTTCGACTTATATTGCTCGTGGCTCAGTGCTATCTGTCTTTTTATACCTGCATGCAAATCATGTATATGCTGAGCAAAAGACTCGGCTAACGGGGATGTCCTAGAACTAGACACAACTGGGACAAGGTCTATGGGTGCCTGGGGCTGGTATCCTGAACAAATCTCAAAGGGGGACAGACCAGTGGTACAGTTCGTAGAACTATTATATGCAAACTCGGCTTGGCTAAGGACTCGATCCTAACTGGTAAGGTGTTCTCCTATGAGGCAACGCAACAAGTTTCCTAAACTCCTATTGACAACCTCAGTCTGGCCATCAGTCTGAGAGTGGAAAGCTGAAGAGAAATGGAGCTTAGTGCCCATCATCCGCCATAGGGTCCTCTAAAAATGACTGGTGAACCTAACATCCCTATCAGACACTATGGTGAGGGGTAACCCATGGTACTTGATAAAAGAAAAGTTTGGCTACTATGGACACATCAGAGATTTTAGAGCATGGGATGAAATGGGCCATCTTCGAGATGCGATCTACAACCACGTAAACAGAATCATGGCCTCTCAGTTTTTGGCAGACTAAGCACGAAGTCCATGCTAAGGTCCTGCCAAAGGGAATGGGGAACAGGTAGGGGAGTCTACAAACCCGTGTTCTACTTTTGTTGTTGGTAGTCTGGCATGTCCTACACAGACTCACAACTCTAGCAACATCCCTCTTCAATCCTGGCCAAAAGAATCAGTCCTCAACAAGGGTGATGGTCTTATCTCGACCGAAATAGCAAGCGACTCCCCCAGCATGCAATTCCCAGGTCAGGAAATCTCAGAGTGAAGTCCTGGGAATGCACAACTTGCTTCTTTTAAAAAGGAAACCCTCCCTAAGTACGTAGTCCGAGTAGTTGACCGGGTTGCCTTCACTCAAGGAAGTGAACAACTCACTAAAATCAAGACAGGTGGGATATTGGTCCTTGAATCGCTCGAACCCTACAACTTCTACACTCATTGCCTGGAGTAACACACTAGCCTGACTCCTAGCATTGGTGCGACTAAGGAACATGTTCACCTGGCTCAGTGCATCTACAGCAGTATTCTTGACACCAGGTCTATGCTTGAGTATAAAAGTGTACTCTTGGAGAAACTCAACCCACTTGGCATGTCTCTGGTTAAGTTTCTTTTGGGTACTCAGGTATCTCAGAGCCTGGTGGTCAGAGAATAGCACGAATTCTTGCGGTAAAAGGTAATGTCGTCAATAACGCAATGATTAGACAACCGCATAAAATTCCTTGTCGTATGTAATATCGTTGCCTAGCTTTATTAAGTTTCTCACTAAAATAGGAAATAGGGTGGCCCTCTTGTCCTCGGACACCACTTATTCCAATACCAGATGCATTGCAATGCACTTCGAAGACCTTAGAAAAATCCGGGAGGCGCAGGACTGGAGCTTCAGTCATAAGCTTTTTAATCTCATTAAAGGCTTTTGTAGCACTCTTAGTCCATTGAAACTCCTTTTTCATGCAATCGGTAATAGGAAACATAATGGAACTAAACCGGTAGATGAACCTCCTGTAGAAAGTAGCTAAGCCATGAAAGCTTCGTACTTCATGGACATTAGTTGGCTCAGGCCACTCTAGGACTGCTCTCACTTTCTCAAGGTCAACAGATACTCCCTGAGTTGACACAACAAATCCTAGGAAGATGACTTGATCACTCATGAAGGTGCACTTCTTAAAGTTGATATAGAGTTTCTCCTGTAAGAGCACATGAAAAACCTTCTGTAAGTGATCCAAGTGGGAAGATGGGGTCTTACTATAGATGAGGATGTCATCAAAGTAAAACACTAGGAACTTGCCAATGAATGGTTGAAGCACTTGATTCATTATCCTCATGAAGGTGCTAGGTGCATTTGACAAGCCAAAAGGCATGACTAACCATTTAAGAAGGCCATCCTTTGTTTTGAAGGCTGTCTTCCACTCTAATTTGGTGGTACACACTCTTGAGATCAATTTTCAAAAAGATCAAAGAGTTGGGCATCATATCCAACATGTCATCAAGTCTAGGGATAGGGAACCTATACTTGATGGTGATCTTATTGATGGCCCTACTATCAACACACATGCGCCAGGTGCCATCTTTCTTTGGTGTGAGCAAGGCAGATACAACACACGGGTTAAGGCTTTCTCTAATGAATCCCTTCTGTAATAGTTCATCCACTTGCCGTTTGACTTCGACGTGTTCTTTGGGATTCATTCGGTAATGGGGTAAGTTCGGGAGAGAGGATCCTGGAACTAAGTCAATAGCGTGCTGGATGTCACACATAGGCGGTAACTCATCAGGTTGCTCCTCAGGGAATAATCTCTCGAATTTCCTCAACAATGATTGTACTTCTCTAGGAGCCTCAATGAATAAGCGTGACCTATCGGTATTAATCTGTATGGCAACTAGAGCATAAATCACCCCTGACTTTTGACACTCTCCCTCAAATTGTTTTTGATTTAAAATGTTGAGTGTCTTGGTGGGGTTTTGCTTGGTGGTACTTACCTTGTGTTCTAGAACCCTAACTTCCCTAGGGGCACTGGGGGTCAGTCTGATTTTCTTCCCTTTAAACTCAAAGACATAGATGTTAGACTTCCCATAATTGGTGACATCCCGGTCATATAACCAGGGTCTACCCAGGAGGATGTGGGCAACATCCATCTCTAAGACATCACACCACACTCGATCCTCATATCCTGTAAAGTGTAGGGGAACTAGACACCTCAGATTAAAGGGGATGGTGGATTGATCTACCCAGGCAACCTTGTAAGGTTTGGGGTGGGGTTCAGGTTTAAGGCCCATTCGGGCAACAACACTCTTGGAAACCACATTCATGCAACTCCCGCTATCTATGGCGATGCAGCAGTTCTTGCCCTGATGACATGTGTAAGTGATGAAAATATTAGTTCGCTGCCAATCATCGCTACTCTTAGATTGTGAGACCATGCATCGCACAATACCGAGTTTAAGGTCACCGGCCTCCTCTGCATCCTCATCAGATATGGTCCCATTTGGCCTATGGTCCTCATACTCATGGTCCTGAAAACCCTCTTGGTCACTTTCTTCAAGAGTCTGATCTCCCACATAAAGATTTCTATTGGGACACTCTCTGGAGAAGTGACCAAACCCGCGACACTTGAAGCACTATTGTTGCCCACTCCTCTTGGGTGCTTCTTCCTTTACCCCTGTTGTCAAATTGAAGTTGTGGTGTAGCAGGGGGTTTTGGGAATCCAGTTGATCCTTGGGGTGGTTTTCTAAATTGGGACTCCCCAGCTTGGAAGCTCTTCCTCTGAGAATAAGTTCTCATGGAGGATTCCACCTCAAGGGCTTTCCTGAAGGCCTGTGGAACATCTCGCACCAAGTGGGGTGCCATACGAGACTGAATTTCGGAGTTGAGACCGGTAAAAAATCTAGATAGTGTTTGCTCAACATCCTCCCGAATACGGCTTATAATTTTTAATTCATTGAACTTACTCATGTATTCGGTCAAAGTCAACTTTCCTTGCTTCAGGGTATTCATTTCATTCAACAACTGGAGCCTATAAGTGATAGGCAAAAATTCCCTCTTGAGTCTCTTTTCCATTTCTACCCAGGTGGTGATCGGCTTAAGTCCTAAGTGGCCCTCTTGGTACTCTAGGTCTGTCTAGAAGTCCTGGGAAGCTCCAATAAGCTTGAACTTAACAAATCGGTAGTGGACTTCCTCTGGCATATCATAGAAATCGAAGTACCTATTCATCTGCTTGATCTAATTCAGAAGGATCTAGTATCAATCTAACCATCATAGGTAGGGGCATCTACCTTAATCATCCGTCTGACATCAAAGCCCCTATCATGATGCTCATAACCCTCATCATCTCCATATTGGGTTGGTGTCTTGGCGGTGGGCCTCGACCCCTACCCCGACCCCTACCACGCCCTAGGCCTTGGAAGTTATCCCATATCTGATCATAACCATCAGTGTGGTTATTCTCTTTCACTTCCTCAGGGTTAGGGCCTCTGTCCCTAGGTTCAGTGCCAGTTGTGTTACGGCCTTGCCGTCCATCAAGGTTTTGGGCACTTATCTCGAGGGCAGCTAACTTATCGGTAAGGGTTTGGTGATGGGTAGCTTGTGTCTCCTGTATAGCTTGGCTAGCTTGGAGGGTAGCTTGGATGGCTCTCATGAATTCAGCCAATTGCTCAGGTTGGGTGGGGGTGTTAGGAAGGTCAAACTTATTCTAGTATACTCTACCACTACGAGTGGACATAAGGAGATAGGTTGCCCAGGTACGGTTGCCACCAAAGACTCAAGGTCTACTCAGAATCTCCAATTGAGACAAGTAGTTATTCCTCTCAATCTTGAAGTCATAAATCTCCCTCTCAAGTATGTGCTTTTGGAGGGAATAACTTCCAATGCTATTTACTCCCACCAATCTAAAGAAGAAAAGGGTGTCGTCTAACCTATGGTAACTCTTTCTTAACTCAGACTCGACTACGGATAGATTGTGACGGAGACTAGACCTCAAAAGGTAAGACATGTAAACAATGGACAACAGTACCTAATTACCCTAAACCTAGACAAAACCATGCTCTGATACCAAGATGATGTAGGGGGTTCCTAAGTGACCAGGTTTCCTACGAGATTAACTAACTAGGTAGGGTAAACTCAAGGGACTTGGCTTGGACAGGATAAAGAAAGCTCAGCAAACAAGATTAACATGCAAAATAAAGTGAGACTAATGAACAAAGTAACAGAGAGTAATAATAGTCTAGGAAGAAAAACACATGAACTCACTCAAGTGTCAAAGGGGGAACATGGGGTAGGAAACATAGCAGCAAGCAAAATTAGGTTATGACACTAGTCTATTAAGCACCAGAGATAGATAAAAATACCATGTTATATGCTCCAAAATCAGTCATACTTGTAATAAGAAAATCAGCAGTATCTAAGGTAAAACAGTGGTGCAAATAATGGTCAAACAATGGGCTAAAAGGGGAGGGTTTTAATGGAATATGATGGAGTAAATAATGAGGGGACAATGGGGGAATGGGGAAGGTTCAGTCTCTACTTACCTGCTTCCCAGATTTGAGAATAAAGGAAAACAACCCAGATTTTTGAAAAGAATGTTCAACAGCAGTCCGATTATTAAAAAGAGGTCAGCAGCAGCCCAGGTGATGATCTATCCACGTAGCATGACCTTCGGTTGTTGGAAACAGTAGCTACAATAGTGCAGCGACAGCTACTGAGAGTAAACAACAGCAGCAGAGAGTAAACAGCAGCAGCAACAACAAAGAGTAAACAGTAGTAGCAAAGAGTAGTCGGCAGCAACAGAGAGAAAACAGTAGCAGCAATAGAGAGTAAACAGCAGCAGCAGCAGAGAAAAGAATGGAAGAGAGAGGGAGGCGAGACAAGAGAGAAAGCCGAGAGAGAGAGGAGATCAAAAGGGGGGGGGAAGAACTAGAGGTGAGAGAGAGAGGAGTCGTGAGAGAGGAGCGACATCTTTTGTGCTTTTTTTCAATAATATCATTGATTAAAACAATGGTCAATGGCCTTACACTTTAAATAGAATAAAACTTTAAAAAATAAAAAAGATACTTAGAAACTCAGTTATTTAAAATAATAAACTACCTAATAGAAAGAAGTCCTAGTTTCCTAATTATTTAAAACAATAAAATAATATCAGAATTAAAGCAAAGTAAAGTAAGATTTGGTGGGGTCCACAAGATTTGCTGAATGGGGGAAACAAGGGGGGTCAAACCCAGTGCTGGGAAGGCTGGTTTGACTCCTCTCTTTCCTCCTTCTTTCTTCTTCTTTCTGGTTTCTTCTAATCCTCCAACCACAGAGATGGGACTGGTTGGGTGGTCTTCTTCTTTCGACTGTACACTTTGATGTCCCCATCAGATATCTTTGCACAACCCCAAATACATGGTGAAGTTCACTGGTTTTGTCAAAAGTCTCTCAAGGAGTCTCTATACCCTTAGGATTTATAATATCTTAACTCTTAATGGAATAACATGCAAAAACTGCATTACATTAAGATAGTTAAGTCCTATTGACAGTAAGAATCATAGCATACCAATTACAGATGCATATGGAGCTATTCTTTCATGGAAAATAGGGCTGTAGTGTTCTGGATGTGAATAGTAGTCAGCCTGCAATAGAACAAAACACAAAATGCATTTATTTCAGGCTAAAACATTGTGATTTGGAAGAAAGCAATAATTTTCATTAGGTTTCAATCAAGCTAAAGATATTAGTGCTTTTCACTTACTAATGAAGATATAAGTGGTACCAATCAACTAAATAAATCAATTTATGAAAAGATTATCTACATTGAACTTACACAGAAGAAATAACATTAATATTTGTTGAATCATTTTTTTGGCATTAGTATATTTTGGTGAATATGTTGGGATTCAACTAAAAAATGGAATACCCAGTGCAAGAGGCTCCCACCACTATGGGGTCTGGGGATGTACTTTGGGATTCAACTAAAGGAATGAAAAATCCATGTACAGCAACAAATAACATAAATGTTATCAGCATTTGTCTGCCCAGATACTAAGAAAATATGCTTTACATAAGCAAAAGCAGTCAACAAGTTAAAAGAATACAATTCTATATTCAATAAAGACAGAGAAGATCCATACTTTATTTTCAAACCACATATTGGTGCAAAATATTGATTCAGTACTAAGGATTTGGAGATTTTGATTAATATTCTTTCCAAAATATGCAATTTTTGTTTTAGAAATGAAGAGAAGCACTCTGCAAGCACATCGTAGAAAGCTAAAAAGATGAAGCCCTGAAAGCTAGGAACAGAAGCCTCCACCATTGGTCACAGGATCACAAAATCTTTGACAAGTCCTTGGAGGGTCAGAGATTAGCTCATTGTCGCATTTCATGTGTGTCTCTACCAACAAACTACTCACAATAAGATGTATCAAAAAAGTAGTGAAGAAATTTACTTTTACAAGATAAGTATGATGCATCCACCAAAAGCACATGAATGTCAACCACCCAAAGGCCAAACCTAACATCATGTTCTAATAACCAAGTGGGTTAAGGAAACACCAACAAACAAGAACAAAAGAATTTATCAAGCCCAAACTCTTGACTTTCCAGCCATGTGCAATCTTCCTTCCTAAGGCCTGATGTTGGTGATACAAAGTGCTCTTATTCAAGCATCCAAACCAAATGCCTAAGGTATTAGGTGGAGAGGCCCAACTAGTACATGAAGGCATTGAAGGTCCCAAGGTTCTCCAATTTGGGATTATTTCCAATACTCCCCCTCACGTTTGCCTTTGCCCCTTTTTTGGGTGGTAGTACATGTGGTATGTGTGCCCCCTCTTTTGGGTGATTGTACACTAGTGTATTATCAACCTAGTTGGTCAGGTGGCTCTGGTACCATATAGAAGTGTCCAACCCAAAAGCTTAAGCTATTAGGTGGAGAGGCCTAACTCATATATGAAGGCATCCAAGGTCCGAGAGTTTTCCAATATGGAATTATTCCCAACAGCTCTCTAGGGTGAGCTCATATTGAAAACACATAATTGCATGCAGAATTGATTTACATTCCAATAAGTAGGTCCAGTGTCCAGCTTCTTATCTTTGAAATGTTCTAAAAGTAACTTCCTATCAATCCTCTAAAGACAGCCCATTCTCTACATTTAAGCTTTACCAATTAGAACTCCAATTGTAACCGCAAATAGGTATTAAAAAAGTCTCATCAATTGAATGCGACAAGACAAATGCAGAACATCTGAACAAGGAAAATTTTGTTGGTTTGTAACTTTATATACCTAAATGGAAGACAACAGAGGTGCCCTCTGAAGATGAAAAGAAATGTATCATAGATCTGAAGTCTTTAATAGGGTGCAGCAACAAGAAAATGCTCCTAACCAGGATCATTGATGACATTTATTCTTCAATACATTGGTTCTGTTGCAATGTCATAGACTTAGCTACTGCTCAAGGCTTATAGGGAGTTCTTTTACTCTATCAACCTACATCTGTCTATCTTACCCGGACAGTTCAAATTATGAGGTATACTCAAGTTTGACGCTTCATATAAGCCAGTGAGAATGCATGGAGGAATCTTTGCAATACCCAAGTTGTACATTGTGCTGTGTGCCTGTGTCTGAGTAAGATAGATCTGTGAAGACTCATTTGGAATGTCAAAATGTTAAGGAATCACAGTGAACTGAGATGCATACCTCATCCTCCATGATATCATACAATTGCAGTTCAGCATGATTGAGAAAGGATGATCTCTCCCTATTAAGACTTAAGCTGGGAGATTTTCACAAGTTCATTTATTGGCTTATGAGTCTTAGTTTGGTTTGCTGGCCACATCCCTCACCACCGCCTTCACAGTTTGGAGAGCTATCTCCAACTGCCTCCCCACTCGATCCTTTCTCATTTATCATCACATTCAGTCTCTCCTGCATGTTGCCTCTATTGGAATGGCATTGAAGACTCTAATCACCTCTTCTTTAACTGCCCTTTCTCCTCCTCAATCTGGAAAAGAGTCCTCTCCTCTTGCTAGCCTACATGAAGACGTCCTCCCCCGTTCTCTAGTTAATGGATCTAGGTCAACATGACTTTTGCTGGTAACTCTATTTTGTTGGGAAGTTTGCTTTTGGTGCCACTATTAGCCAGATCTGGATAGAGCGTAATCTACGTAGATGGACTTCCAACTGCAGATCCTTTGATTTGATTTGGAATGCCGTCCTTTTTTTTGTTACCACTAAGCTAGCTGTTTCTTCTTTCGGTTTCACCCGGTTAGTGATTCCCCAAGGAACAAGCTTATTGTTGTGTCCTAGGGTCATCCTTTCTCTCTCCCCCCTCCCCTAGCTAAGGGCATCTGTGCTTCTTTCCTTGTTCTCCCCTCATTGAGGTTTGTATATTCCCCCCCCCCTTTCTTCCCCTTGGTAATGCATTTATTAAAGAGAGAGAGAGAGAGACCCAGTGCACAAGGTTCCCACTACTGCAAGGTATGGGAGGGGCAAGTGTACACAACCTTACCCCCTGCTTCGCAGAAGGGGCTGTTTCCAAGTTTTGAACCTGTGACCAAGATGTTACAATAGTGCAACTTAACCCTTATGCCACAAGCTCGCCCACTATTTGGTAATGCATTTATTATTCACCCAAATAAAAATAAAAATAAAATAATTTTGTTCATAAACTTACTATCACAAGCAATATAAGAGCATGAAAACAACCAGGGGGGACTGTAATACAAACAAAGATAATTTCACGATATTTAGACCTATTTGTCTCTAGATAATAGAGAATCTTTGAGATTGTATTCCTTGTGAATAGAATTCTCTATCAATGAATAACTATCCTCAAAGAGAGAGAGAGAGAGAGAGAGCGAGAGAGAGAGAGGAATATAGTATACTATAACAGTAAACATGGCAAGGCATCAAAACAATACAATAAAAAAGAAACTAAATAGAATCTACTCAGTGGTTGTCCTACATATATGGATCTTCTACCCAATCCACCCTGGTCAATGCATCCACTAGATTTGCTTCTGGATAACCATTGATAAGTGTTTCAGAAATTTTGTTATATCTGTCAATAACCATCAACCAAACTTAAGTGTTTATGTCTATGCTCCTGTTTTCAAATCTAAGTCAGTTATCATTGTTTTCAAATCCAAGTCAGTTACGATAGGATGAATCTTAGAAGGCTTTATCAAAACTTTTCCATTATCCACAAAATTGGATTGTAATTTTTGACCAGGCCAACTGCAATTAATTCTGGTAGTAACAAAGGGAACAGTATACAAAATGAAAGCTCTTTCTTAGAACTATCACATTCATAAATTAAAAGGCACTCCTAGTTTCATTAGTTGATTGAAACATAAGCCAGAGATACTTCAAAATGACTATAGTGTAACTATCAATACGATGCAATATCAACATCAGTACTACATACTACATACACTTCATTTATGAAATTTTCTCTTTCCCTATGATTCTGTAAATTAATTCCTTAACTCATAACCAGCACCTTAATTGTTTTGTCAATAACAGTATATAAACCAACAACGTAAAATACAAATGAGGTATAATAACATAAATTTAAAATATGAAAATTTGTAAATATAGGTCATCTTGATATCTCCTAGATGAACTCCACTATTCAATGAATCAGACCAATGATGGCCTATCCAGACTGTTCATCAGATAGGGACCCTCTGGATTGTAAACACGACCAATCCCCAGGCCAAACTTATATTTTTCACCAAGTATTCAACTCTTCTTTCCGTGATGCTAACGCCTTAGAAATTTCAAAATTTTAATTCAAATAATAGGCACCAAAAAGATAAACTCTTTTTTGTCACATCGAAAGGGCTATATGATGGGGTAATCATCCAAGTTATGTGGACTAGATTCAGAAAATGAAGAGCTGTGTCCCTGTTTCCTCTGTTTTTTGAATTTTATTCACTTTTTACATATCCCTGTTTTTGATTTTTTTTTTGCCCCTGGGGAATCAGAGGTTAGAAATCTCTTCTTCTGAAATTTTAATTTGGTTATGGCTGCAGTAAATTCCATAACATTTGATTAATCCATCAAAATGGAGACCTATAATATTTCAAAAGTAATCTATCAATGTCTCTTAGATCCTTTCCAAGAAAATACAGAACCTAAATTCAAAGGAAATGTTACATACTTTATCAAATGGTTTTGATGGATCTTTGGGCTCTACTATGTCTTGACAGGTCACAACACAGCCATATACTCGGAAACCTCTCCTTGATGTACGCATACGTTGCGTATGATCCTTGGCCTACAATCATCGGATGAAACTATTAGGACAAAAGCAGATTAGCTTTTTTAGACAGGCAAGGAAAAGAATATTAACAATTAAAAGTAACATTGAACATCCAATTAAAGTTATCATATCAATTAATAAAAAGCATATTCTAAGCACAACTGCTACAGGACAAGGGGTCTTCCATCTTGGGGCCCAACATTTAATGTGGTTCATGTTAAACTTCACTCAAAATCAGCCTATTTGATGATTCTAATCATCCATATCAGATATTTCTCCCCCTGTCCCCCCTTCCTGTCCCCTTGATATTGCCGTATCCTGTACAACCATTGAATTAGATTGGGCTGAAAGGATATAACTCAACAACCAAGCTTTATCCCAATTAAATACGGTTGAATACTTAAATCCTACTTTTCCATCCAACTCTATCTGAAGTTATATGTGTTGTTAACTGAAAGACATCCAGATAAGTTTTTATTAATACATTTAATGGCCTTCGTTGTACACACGTGAAACATTTCAAATGAATTTCCTTCACCTGCTAGAACCACTCCTTATTAATTAGCTATCAGGATAAAATGATTATTTGTGTAGTTCTATAAAAATGCATTGCAGAGATATCAGACTCATTGATAAGCAATATATCTTGGCATGTTTGTTCTTTCAGGCCAAATAAGCATGGAAACAGGAGTATAGAAGAAAATGTAGCATGAACAGTTTTAACTAGTTCCTCATAATATTCAATGAGGACCTAACACGAAACCGATAAAATAAGGTTACAATCATTGAAACCAAAGAAAAATTGCAATCAGCCTTTTTGTAACTGGTGTACCATCACAGGATCCACCACATTAGAATTTTCTATGGGTTGCTAAACATTCATTGCTTGAATTGCAGGGGAATGGGCCCCTGCTTGATAAATCAGACTTGGAAAAGATGAAACCATTGATCTAAATGGATGAATGTTGGAAACAGAACAAACAATGCATTCTACAAGCAAAAATCTAAAGTTACCATCTCATATAGTTCTGGGAGTCTGCTTGGATCCACAAAAGTGTGAGGAAGAAGCTTAAATATCTCTTGTGCACCTTGAGAAACTACAAAAATAATAATTATAAATGATAAATAATAATTCAAAGTACCACAAACAAAAGCTACTGTGCTAATGGCAACAAGGAAAAAGCTGGAGTAGACTCTAAGAAAGTGGTGTCGGGAGTAATCCCACGTGAATCTAACAAGTGTGAAAGAATTTCAATCAGAATCAATTCATATCAGTTAATCCACAGATGAGTAATTTGGAATACCAAAAGCAGCTATTAGAACCAAGTAATATAATAAAACTGAATTTCAACTCAGAAAGTGGGGGAGGGCACAAGCAAAGCCACCAAAACATTTCAAAGTTTCACGAAGTGTTATTATACCATTTCCAGAACCAGTGAATACAAAGACTAAAGGACAGATGCCTGATGGCAGTCCCAGTGTCGCAATCTCTTCACCCACAGCAATCACAGCAGCCTTGGCAGCAGCTAGAGAAGAATACATGTAAGAAGCTCCTAGTGAAAGGAAAGGCGTAGAATACCCAAGATTAAGATAACCTGAGATTAAAGAATAAAGGAAAACCGTCAAACCAATACCATCTTTCCACATCAATAAAAACAGGTTTGTAACTAAATCAATGCTAAGAAAAATTAAGTTCCAGCAGGTTGTTTTACCAAACAGAGTAATAGCCAAGATAACTAAGCCTGAAAGGATGGTAGGATTCATGTAATCAGAACTTTATGACATTTTATCCAACCATGAAAAGCAGCTAACGAAAATGGTGGTGGATCTTGACTTAAAAACCGATGCCCTTTAACATCAGATCAACCCAATAAAAGCAAAACAAGATGAGCATTGTCATTGTAGACAAGTAGAGTAATTGAACAGTGAAGTGACAAAACAAAATGAAGGAAAACCATAATAAGGAAACAAGTGTGGTTGTCATACGTTTTCCTAAGCCGCTTAAGAAGTCGATTAGACCAGCTATACCAGCGTATTTTCCAAATGCAAGCAACCTTTTCCCATGATTTCCAATAATAAGTTCATAGTCATATAAAGACGCCCTTTCCGCTAGGATCTAAAGTTCATAGAGAAATTGTGAGGAGCAAATTCGCTATTATAAATAAATAATGTATAGAGGATGATGGAATGGATAAGGAAATACCTTATCTAACAGAGGCATGTTCTCTTTCTGCGCCTTATGGGTATGGGAAAAGAAGGCATAGGCCCGATCAGGAAGAATCATGTCCAACTGCAAAATGGAAAAAGAAGGAGAAAAAAAAAAAAAAAAGAAGAAACAATCTTACTTAAAGATACTTGATTGGGTATAGTATAAGATAGTGAAGAATTATGAGTTGAGGATGTTAGTTATTGCCTTAGGTTGTTTAACCCCCAAGATGAGACCACATTCGGAGAGATCATCTGAAATCTCACAGCCAACATCTTCATACAGCGCCTCATGATAGATGCGCTTGGTGGATGGCTGTACAATAATGCGTTTTACTTCAGTTTTACCCGTGCCACCGTGTAGAAGGCGTGCACAGTGGGATGGGGTGAGTGGGCTTCTTCTTTCCCAAATGTTTGAAGACTCAGAGAGAATGCCAACAACTCCATTGCCAAGCATTGTTTCTTCGCCTGCTTGTATAATTTAGGGAAGAAAAATTAGAGAAGAAAAAACTAGGAGATAATGAATTTTAGAAAGGTAAAAAAGAATTAAGGTGGTTGTTACCTTTGTAAGATTCAAAGAAATTCTGTTCTGTTCTGTTCTGTTGTATTCTGTTCCAGGAGTCACGAGAAGCGAGAGAGAGAGAGAGAGAAGCTGGTGTTTCTCACTTCGTTATCTTTAATGAAACCGTCGGTCGAAGGGAAGAAGAAACACGGGCACAGGAATTATATTGTGGGAGAAGTGGACGCACAACCAAATGACCAATTCGTTATCGATCGAAATAAAACCAAAGATGTCTCCAGTTGAGGCAAAAGAAGCAAGTAATAATTACAAATGCATGGATTGATTGGTTGATTGATAGGAAAAGGATAGGATCATTCGTTGGTGGTGATTGCAGAGCAGAGGTTGCAGAGTCCATCCATGATGTTTTGCAAAGAAGAGCTTCTTCTCAAGGAAATGGAAATGGAAATGGAAATTGTCTCAGCTCGCTCCTCACTTGGATTGATTTAAATACGATTAATAATAAATCACAACATTAAGAAAGGAAAGAAAAGATAGTGATCTTCCCACTGATATCACCAATAGGTAAGCTCCAATTTGTATATTCGGAATACATTCGGAGAGCAGTTTCAAACATTATTTATTTATTTATTTTTGGTGGACCGAGTTTTCCTGACGCCCCCTTGGATGAACGGGAGTATATCGAAAACTGTCCGTCTTAGACTCCGTATCGACAAACACTTCCGTTCCGTCACGCTTTTTCTCTGCAACATACGTGGAAGATCAAACGCGGGGACAGGGTCACAGGGGTGGTTCTATCTATTCGGTCGCTGTCCGAAAGCATGCAGATTCCGACTCGAGTCCGAAAGCATTCAGATTCCGATTCTGATTCGAATCTGAAGAATCCGTGGTAAAACGGACAAATTCCTTGTTATTTATCTAATTTTTGAGATTTATCACATAATCGGATATCTTATGTCAGCGCCTCTCTGTGCGGGTCTCTCTGCTCCTATGAAATGACATTTATACCCCTTATTAAGATGAGAGTGTTTATCTATACCCCTTATTAAGAGGAGAGAGAAACACTCATAACATTGGTATTTGGTGCAAGCGCTACGGAGTTTTACAATGATCCCCTGCGTTTTTTTTTTTTTTTTTTTGTTGGACAAAAGAAAGAATTTCATTGAGCAAAGAGTGAGGAGCAAAACCTCCTAACAGATATAGACGGAATCAGAACTGTTGGGGGAGAGCCTGACCAAGTATGAGAAAGACCCAAACTTAAAGCTCCCTTAGCAAGCAGGTGAGCCTCTCTATTGGAGGATCGGGAAATATGAAAAGAAATTTACAGAACTAAACAAAGAAACAAGAGAACAAATGTCCTCAACAACCACCCTAGTAGCCCAATCTAAAGAATTTAGGCTTCCTAAAATAGCATTTACTACAGACAAGCATTCAGAAAACACATTCAAACAACTAAAGCCTAAACTCAAAGTTAAAAGTAAACCATCCTGAATGGCTTCAGCTTTAGCCACAGTGGTCGAGAAGGAGAAGCTAGTTTTACAACTTGCCTCAACAAAGCACCTGTTCAATCTTTGATGATCACTCCTCTGCTGCCCCTCAAGAGACGTGCAGACCAGGCCCCATCCGAGAAAAGAACCGGGTGGGACAGAGAAGGAAGAGTTGGAGAGATTGCTGGAGAATCGTTCGAGACACCTGCCACTCTAGAAGATAGATGAAGCATGCCCTTCTGAATTGAGATGTTGAGAGTAGATATAGAACATAAAAGATTTAGCTCCACAAAATCGAAAACCACTCTGTTTCTAGTCTTCCAAATCTGTCATAAAAGAGCAGACCACACAACATCAAAATCCATTTTTTTTTTTGGTAATATCTTTATACTTTACAAACAAGTAATTCAGCCAATCTTTAAAGCAAGAACAGTTCAATTCAAGAGTGTTAAATCTGAGAGGGAAGAAAACCAACAAGTTGCCACAAAAGGACATGAGAAAAGAGCATGAACAATTGTTTCCTCAGATGACTTACAAATGGGGCAACTAGAACTCTCAGCTAAATTACGATGAAAAAGAAGTTGTTTAACAACCAAAGCCTCAGAAGCACATCTCCAAATAAAAAGTCACCTTAGAGACAATATCCAGCTTTCATATAGTACCCCATATCATATCAGGAGAGGCAGAGGAGGGGCAAGTAGCTTGAAAAGCACAATAGTAGGCTGATTTAATAGTGAACATACCATTCTTTGAGAAACCCCACCTCCAGCTATCTTTTCTATCCAAAATAGGTAGCGAAATTTTAAAAATAGATGAAACTTCTGAGCCAGGGAACAATGAGTTTATTAAATTCACATTCCAATACCTGTTTTGAATAATCAAATCTGAAACCTTACCAACAGATAGTATAGTAGGAGGGTTAGAAATATTCCCCCCAAAGGAGGGCAACCAAGGATCTTAGTAGATAGAAGTATCTGACCCATTACCTATGTTTCGCCGGAGCCCTTGAAGCAAAAGGGTTTCGCCATTTAAAAGACTCTTCCAAGCCCATGAACTAGTAGGCTTAGAAAGAGCCAAAAAGAATGAACAGATTGGGAAATATTTCCCTTTTAAAAATCTTACCCAAAGGGCATCCCCATTATGGATAAGCTTCTATCATTGTCTAGCAATGAGAGCTAAGTTAAGGCAAGCAAGGTCCCGAAACCCCAGCCTCCAAATTTTTTACTTTGGCACAGTTTAGACCAGTTGACCAAAAAAACACCCTTACCCATGTTGCCCTTCCACCAAAACCATCTTATAAGCCGATTAAGCTCATCACATATATTTACCGGTAAGGCAAACATAGACATGGCAAATGAGGGAATTGCAGTAACAACATATTTAAGCAAAATTTATTTACCTACAGCATATAAAAAATTCTCTTTTCAGCAAGATAGTTTGCTTTGAATACACTCAACAATATTAGAAAAAAGAGCTCTCTTAGATCTACCAAATTTCGAGAGAAGTCCCAAATATTTCCCATGATTAGTAACTTCTTTAAACCCCAAGATCTGACTAATATCCCTTCTAATTTGGGCAGGAGTGGAAGGACTAAACAGAATACTCAACTTAGACACATTAACCTCTTGTCCTGAAGCACTTTTATACCTCCTAAGAGTATCCTTAATGCAAAGAGCATCTTGGCAACAGGACTTAGAAAAAATCATGCAATCACCTGCAAATAGCAAATGGGAAACACGGGGGATAGCCCTACTGCTACAAATTCTAGAGAGAAGTCTAGTATCCTCAACATGACTTCCTGACACAAAATGAACAGATAAGGGCTGAGAGGACAACCTTGTCTAAGACCCCTCTAGGGGTTGATTGTACTAATGATGGACCCATTGACTTTGATATAGTAGGAAACAGTTGATACACATTGCATGACCCAATTGACCCATTTACCATGAAAGCCTAATCTAAAAAGCATAGCCTCAAGAAAGGGCTACTCAACTTTGTCATAAACTTTACTAAGGTCCAGTTTAAAAAGCCATTAAACCAAATTTAGACTTGGAGGATTTCAACTGATTAAGGATCTCATAAGCCACATAAATGTTGTCTGAAATAGATCTATTTGGAATAAAAGCACTTTGGACAGGATTAATAAGAGAGTTCAGAACAGGTTTAAGTCTATTGACTAAGCATTTCGCAATAATCTTGTAGAAAACACAACAAAGATTGATTGGTCTATACTGAGTTAAGTCACAAGGGTGTTTTTGCTTAGGTATCAACACTATCACAGTCCAATTAAAGCTCTTAAGCATGAACCTTGAGGTGAAAACCATTGCACAACTTTAATTACCTCAGGACCAATATGTCAATGAACATGAAAATTTTTTGCTGGCATACCATCAATCCCAGGGCTTTTGAAAGCTTTAAAAGACAACCTTCTAGATTTCCTCAGCACTAAAAGGGGAGCAAAGGGAAATATTATGGCTATCCGAAACCTTAGGGGCTACATGATTAAGAAAGCTAGATATATCTGAAGGCTGACTTGAAGAAAACAAAGAAGAGAAATAATCTATAATATGAGTTACCAAATCTTTGCTATATGAAATCCATATACCCTCAAAGGATCGGAGCTGAGAAATATGATTGAACTGTCGTCTCCTTTCTGTGATAGCATGAAAAAAATTCGTGTTCTTGTCTCCTTCAGTATTCTAATGAACTCGAGACATTTGAGCCTAGTATTTTTCTTCTTGGAGCAAAGCATCTTCCAATTTTCAGCGGATCTCCAGTTCCTCATCCTGTTTAGAAGGATGATGTAAATCAGCTTGGATATTTTCAAGATCCAAAGAGAGCCTAGCAATTTCCTTGCTACTATTCTTAAAATTAGAATAACCCCACCCCTTTAGTTTATACTTACACCTCTTGAGTTTATAAAAAAAAAAACAAAAAAGGAAGCAGACCCATTCATAGGAGAATCCTAAGCTCCCTTGACAATATCAGGGAACTCAGGATGCCCAATCCATCTGGACTCATACTGAAACAAAGCAGGCCACCACTTCCTTTTAGGGATCAAATGGATAGCCAATGGAGTATGGTCTTAGGCCATCATTGCATGGTGGTGAACTTGAATACAATCGAACAAGCGAAATAATTCTTCGTTGCCAAATACTTTGTCAATACTAGACATAATCAGATCTTGTCCCCAATGTTTATTTGACCAAGAAAAATGAGGACCTAAAAAATTCAGTTCCATTAGTCCACATGTATTTATAGCATTAGAAAAGGGAATAAAAGATGACAAGATTTTTGGTCTACCCCCAAGCTTTTCATCATTGTTTAACACCTCATTAAAATCCCCAAGGCACAACCTGTTGTAACCTGGCAGTCACTGAGAGGGGGGTGAATTAGTGAGTCCAATTCCGATCCTAAAAAACCTGTTCGATGTCTGGCCAAGAAAAACATGATATACCTATCCCTGTTTGCACACAATCGTATGCACACTCAGCCTCTCATAGGTACTTCCAAGTGTGCACCCATTTCACATTTTACGCACTTCAATATAAAATGCAAACAACAAGCACCCATAACACAGGGTTTTTACGAGGTTCTACAATTTGCCTACATCCTCGGAGTAGTGTCTGTAAAGGCTTCGTATCTACTCAATACACTACTTTTGACTACACCCACAGTCGGAAGCGCCCACACCTAATTTTCTCAAGCCGAAGCTAAGATGGCACTCGTAGTGCAGGTACAATGTGTAGCACCCACTACACGAGAGTACCCACTCCTGGTGCTTAGCACCCACTAAACACTTAATAAAGAATACAACAAATTTGGGCTTATATCAATGCCCTATAGTTAAGCCTTGCTTAGCAAATACATCCACAACTAGCTAGCATGCTTACAGTTCATCCACAACTAACCTAGCATGTAAACATTCATTCACAACTAACCCTAACATACATACATATTATCATATATGCCTATAATGTAAATTTGAGGGTTAGAAAATCTCACAGCCCTTGTCTGTTGTTAGTAGAGTTGTCTCAAAGCATAGTCTTTACACACTAGAATCCTCAACTCCCCTCTAGAGTAGGAGACTTGAATATTTAAGTAAGCTCAACATGGCCATGGCATCTCACAAGTCTTCTCCCTTGTCCTCTTGCACTTTAAAACACAAATAGAAACATCAAGAACACTCAACTACCTTCTCAAGTCCACTTTAATCGAGTAAAGACACTTTCCATCAAACAATAAACCTCATTCAATGATCAACCATCAAGAGAGAAACTTCTCATACCAAAACTATAGCCTTCCTTCACTTAAAACTCATTTTTCTTGCTGCCATGGTATAGGGCTTGAAAAAGCGAAGAAGTAAAAACTTGGTTCACCCAAATCCGAGTTAAAATGAGGGAGATATGACCATTTGAAGTTGGAGCAATGAGATAGCCTAAAATAGAATCTTCGTTGGAGTGGCGTAGGCTACACCGGCGACGCGTGCAACAGGGGCTAAATCTGATCGTAGATCTCATCTAAAAGATCTTATAATCTAAGCCATCCGATTAAACCAACGGACAATAGATATAAACCATTAGATTTGAATCTTACAAAGCCAAAGATGACATCATCATGATGTACGCGCTGACATTGTCAGTGCGTTGTCGATCACCGATTGGTTGGTGTAGCGAGTTTCATGGTACGCTGTTGGTTAACTTTAATAAAGCTCCATCGATCTTGACCGTTAGATCATAACCGATCTATTATGATTGGCTTAGATCAAGATATGAAGAATCTCTTTATAGATTCTATGCACATGCGCTACACACAATCAAGACTTAATATGGTGAGGCGCCACACCATGATGTCTGATGCACTTCACCAATGAGGATCTTCGCGCAGGAATCTTAACAGTCTCGTTAGCACCTAAGTTCATCAGCCATTAGATGAGAATAAGGTCTACATGGCTTCATCTGAACCCTCCATTGTACAACCCTATACTCTCTTTTATTACAATCAAGCCTCTGCCTCCATATATTTCAGTGCTTAAAGACCCCCTGCAACTCAGACCTTCAAAATCTTGAAATTACACAAAATCCCTTCAAATTTCAAAAATAAATTCCAAAAAATCCACCCAACACCGAGAGCAACTGATGAATTTTCGGTTTGGATTTTCAAACTGGCTTCACAAAAATACATATAACTTTTTCATACAATATCTGATCGAGATGAAATGAAGTGTGTTGGAACCGTGATTGGATACTCTATGACTTTCCAAAAGACCCAATCATCTGAATTAGCAATATAAAAAGACCAAAATGCTCCTAGACATTTCTAATGATGCATCTTTCTCATACAGAATCAGAACCATTGGAAAGATCGGATTTTTTTCGTATTGTTACATGGAGAACACTTCCTTTAAAAAATTCATCTTCAACGTCGAAACTACCATTGACTATCACAAATGCCGTAACTTCTTCATACGGTATCGAAATGCGACAAAAATTAGATGCACTAGACTAGATAAATTACAATCTATCTTTTTCATGGAGAAACGATCTTCAAAAAATGTCATTTTTACTGTAAAAAATTCCTCCGCACATAAATAGGTCAATTTTACCAGTTTTGACCCAGAAACCCGCACCACCTACTATGGATGAATTAAACCACTCCATAAATACAATGTGGCTATGTTATCTCATCAATGACACTCAACGCTACCAGTTCATCATTTTCAGCCATGTCACCCAAACTGGCCACATCATCACTGCCACGTGGCCAGGTTGCCAACAAGGACAACCATACAACAACACAACCTGGGACCAGAGATAGTACGACCAAGCTGGGATAGTTCCCCCCATAATCTAGTTCGGAGGTCAAAATTAGGCTCCCCATAAATGAAAGAGATATGAAGGGAAGAAGGGAGAAAAGTTGTTGTTAGATGAACATCCACAATTCTATTAGTAGTTGATAAAATGGAAACAGTAACAGAAACATTCCAAAAAAGGGAAATACCACCTGATCTACCTTGTGGATCTAGAGAGTAATCATCTGTGAAACCCAATTGGTTTTTTATCTTACCCATATTGATCTTATTCTGTTTAGTTTCAAAAAGAACCACCAAACAGAGTTGAATTTGGGAGCACAAAGTGCTCAAATAGCGAACCGTCAAAGGCCGGCCACACCCATAATAGTTCCAAGCTAGAAGACTCATGGCACCTGGGGTGGCTTTGGGGTAGGCACCTGGACCCTCAGAGCATCCCATGCAGCAGGGGAAGAAGACGAGAACCTAGAACTTAGAATGCGACGACGTGCACTGCTCTTCAACCTCTGTTTGGCGGATGCCATTCCAATAATGGAGGTAATTCTGGGATAGCACCTGGGCTCAGAAAAGGGGAAATCCTCAGCCATTTCAGACCAGTGAGAATAAGGCTGGGCATTTCCAAGGCCCTCCGTTTCTTGGGTTCAGGACTATCAGGAAATTCTGATGGCATTTCTTCAATAATAATTGATGAACTAGGTTGTGGCAGATCACACGAAGGCGGTCCCAAAGTAATCACAACAATTTTTGAAACTGGAGCTAGAGTCAACTCATCCTTGTTCCAAATAATCTGAGACCCCCCTCCTTTTCCAGTGGTGGAGATAAAACTCGAGACAAGCCATCCGGTGACTTTGGCAGAGTGACCAGTTGGTTCGGCAGAGGCATATAGGCCCCCCAAACAGTCTTCAGTAAGCTCAGTGAGGAAAATCTAGATCGGTCCCTCTCAGTAACAAAGTGCGAAAGTCTAGTACCAGGGGAATCTAGTGTAGACTTGGCAAGACTAACACCATGAAGCAGTTGAGAATGAGGCAGAATTTTCTCATTGGATCTTTGCAACTCATCCCGTATCTGTGATGTGGCTTCAAAAACATTGTGAGATAGATAGACTTGAGGCAGGCACCCTCAGGTTTTGCCATTAGCAAATCAAGCTGGACTTCTTGAGCAAGACCACAGAAAACTGCCGACGAACTAACCAAAGGTGGTGGGGGACTGAGCAAAGAAAGCTCAGGGGCCAAGAGAGATCGAAGTAGGTCCCCCAGATGGTGCTCCTCCTCTTTAAACGCAATATCACCATAAATCCGGGAAGAGATTGAACAGCATGGTGCTCATGAAGAATCAAAATAGATTTTTCCAATAACAGCATCTGAAATTTTGTCGGAGATCGCACCATGGAGCTGCCCAAGCGGAGCCAATCACCAAATAAAGCATCAAAGCATTTACTTCAGGTCTCTTGTGGGATTTGTTTAAAGAGGTTTGAATGGAAACCCTATTCATAAGCCCCTTTCACGCTGCACACACGTCAGTCATGGCCAATCGTGCCATAGAAATAACAGAACATTGGGAGCTTTGCATATCCAAACTCAACCCAACAGGAAAGCTTTTCACCGAGCCGAAGCCTCATACCAATACGCAAAGGGGCACCCACTATAAATTCAACTTTTATAGCAAGGGCTTTATTAAAATCCCTAAGTGAAGCCGCCTTTCGAAGCTCTTTAAAAATACCGATCCTATCTGCAATCCGGCGAGCCACCACTGCAGTATGGAGATGTAATGGCAGCTCATATATATAAACCCAGAGGTCAATTAATTGAAGCGAAGATGTTGGGGAAGAATTTCTTTGGACCACAGAAGGAGTCCTAAGTAACACGATTTTACCAACCACGGTCCTTTAGAGATAGCAGTTGAGACCTCATGCTGATTTTCCAACTGAATAAGAAATAATGACCCATCAATTTGTCGGACTTCAAGATTACGCCGTAAACCCCAAGTCGAAGCTAAAGCTTTGCATAGAGTGGCAGTAGACATTTTCTTGCAGGTGAAGAGATTTCCAACAAGAACGAAATCCCTTGCTTTTATTGAATACTAAAAAATATAATACATTTCTTTCTTTTCCAACTAAGGTAAAATCTTGTCATTTATATCTTCTTTTTTTTTTGTTATTATTTTTGTTATTGTTATTATTAGAAGAAAAACAAGAACATAACATAGAAATCATAACTTGGTACAAAATATTGATATTCATGATCAGAATTTTTGTAATCATTATTTTATAGATAATATATTTGATTAAACGGATAAAACTGTCCTGTCAGTTTTTACACAAAAATTAGTATGAATAAAAAATTGTTTGTTTCTAAATGGAGAAAATTTGATTTCATCACTTTTAAAAGATGCACCCTTTATAATATTTTTTATTGCTTTATTTTTAATTTTTTTGCTGAAAACCCTCTATATTATTCCTATATATTATTAGTGAAGAGATGTTTCCTGTACAACAAGATAGAGTTCTTCTCTGAATCATTGTTGGCAAACCAGGTTTTGACTAGGAAACCGAGTTTGGTCAAAAGATTAGAAACCTAGTCAAGAGTCATGGATACTCGTTCTGTATTAAAAAATGACAAGACTGAGATCAAATCATACCGAGTTATTCAAGACTCGTTTGTTTTACTCGAGTCACAACAAAACGATTAATTCTTGTCAAAAGTTTAAGTCGGCATTTCTAAATAATTTTGAACTAAAATATATTCTAATAATGTTAAATGTTTAATCACCGAAGTTTTATTTATTGAATCTAGTCATTATTAAGTGTATACATCTAAATTTTAATTAAAAAACTATGACCATGACATCTCCAAGTTGGATCTTATCACTTTCATCCAAGAGATAATGAATGATGATCTTCATTAAAAATTTTGAAAAACAAACACTTTTATTCCATCTTGTCTAATTTAATTTATTTATTTGGATTGCTTGAGAAAGATTAGGATGAAAATAAAAGGGGCAAATTTGACATGACTCGTCTAGTTTTCTGTGACTCGCTTCAACTCACTTGGATTTAAATAAGACAAGTCGAATCACAAAACTTGAATTTCCAACAATGCTCCAAATATATAATTATAATGAAACAAGGAAGGCAAATTATGCAGGACAACATCAGCATAAATAATTGATTATGGAATGACGCAAAATAACCAAATTAAGTCTTCATCCTCGTCCTCGTCCTCGTCCTCATCCCCATCCCCGTTTAGGCTTTAGAGTTGGAGCGGAGTCAGCGAATTTGACTGCTATGAATCATTTTTATTTTTATTTATTTTGGGGACCATTGTCTGTTCCAGTGTCTTCTGGGCTGGACAACTTTCTAACCTATATTAGTTTCTACAAATTGCACACTCACACTAGACTCTATCTAATCCATACACTGTATATAAATAAATAAATAAATAAATAAATAATTCTAATTACATCATTATTGAAATCAACAGATGAATAAAATAAACAATAAATAAAAAACGCTAGAAAAGTCAAAAACAATATCACACAATTTGATACTCCAACATAAAAAAACCCAACTCAACTGAATTCATCCTTATCCCAACCAAATGAGGTCGATTTTATGAATTGTTTTTCTCCAATCAACTTTCAATTACTACATAGTGCTTCAACTTGTAATATCCCATAATCTTCTCTTTGCATTGCATGCACTAATCTAAATTTGAATGGAAAACTAGTTCCCCCAATAAATAGTGTTTAATTAATTGACAATATTGAAAGATGAAATTAGGGTCACTAGTCACTACAAGAAAAATGGACATTCACAACACTTTTTTCGTGATGGACATAATTCTGTCTCTAAAGAACCCATTTAAATACAGATATAAGTATGTCACTAAATATTTATCAATCGGGACAGACATGTGTCGTCGTAAAATTTGGGGTAGTATACTTTCGTCTCTATTGTCATTGAATTTACGACGGATTATTTTCCATCGCAATTAAACTTAATTGGGACAAATATAGTTCTGTCCCTATATCTTTATCAGTTGGGACAGATATATTATTGTCGCGAAATTTGGGACAATATATTTCTATCGCTACTGTGATATAATTACAACGGTTTATTTTTTGTCACAAATAGTATTAGTTGGGACAGATAGAATTCTGTCGCTACATATTTATTATTGGAGACGGAAATATTTTCGTCCGTAATGTCATAAAAAATTACATTTGATAATGCAGACTATTTTTTGATAAGTTATTTATTATTTGTAACGAAATTTTTTCCGTCGCCACATGTCTCGAATCAATTAGACATATTTATATCTAGGGAAATTTACTGCACCACCCCCTGGAGAATGCCATAATGATAAGACCTCCCCCTTTGTTTCACCAAGTTATTTTTAAATCCCATACCGTCAGTCAATGTTAATTGTGGAGTTAAAATGACCATTATCCCCTTACCATTAATAAAATCGGCAACCTTAAGCAAGTGGTGTAAATAGAATCGAGACAATTGAATAACAAATAATTGAATATATCTTTCGTTCTTTTAACACCCAACAACATGGTAATGGTTGATCCTCATCTTTTACTTTTCCAAGATTTTTCTTTAGTTTTTCTGTTCGTTTGATCCATTTTCTTCTTCAACAATGGCCTATGTAGATGTTGAGTTCAGATGCTTCGTTGGTGGTCTTGCATGGGTAACCGATGACCAAGCTCTCGAGAGGGCTTTTAGTCTCTTTTTTTTTTTTTTTTTTGGGTAGAAAGAGGGCTTTTGGTCAATACGACGAGATTATTGAATCAAAGGTCCGTTATTACGAGGAATAGTCTTCGTAGATGCGTGGATCGGATCGTATCAAAACGGATCGATTTGACCTTACTGCTCTTTTTACTGTTCCTATTCTCTGATATTGGATGGCTTTCTTGCTCTTTTTTTTGTACTACCTGATTCTCTGTTCTCTAATCGATCACCAGAAATGGTATTTTTTTCTTCGTCTTTTAGGAGACATGGATCGATCGGTTTGAGTTCAGATCATGTATTAGTCGCCTTTTCTCTCAAGGTCGCTATTTGTCGCTGATGCCGCTGCCGCTACTATGAACGATCGTCGGTGGTCCAACAACGGCGATTTGAGAGAAAGATGAAATAGGTCATGGAATGGGCTATCGATTTAGGTAAAGAAATATGGTAAGGTTATTTTTGGTACTTTCTATTTCATAAGGGCATTTTGGTATTTAAAATAAAATATAGTTATTGACATCAGCAACTATAGTATATACCTTAATAGTGACTGATGGTAAGGGGTCTAAGAATAATTTGGTGAAACAGAGGGGGTTGTCTTATCATTGTGGCATTCTCCAAGGGGTGGCACGATAAATTTCCCTTATATCTATTATGATGGATTTTTTTCGTCCAAGTAAATCAATTAAGACAAAATAGTTCTATCCCTACATATCTAAAAGTATAAAATAGAAAAAAAAAAATAAATCCGAAAGAATCAAATTCTATATGATTAATTTGATATTGGGGACTGAAATTTTTTGTCGCAAAATTGGAGACGGATATCTAACTGTCCTTAAATTAAAGAAATTTTCCTTCCAAATCTGTCTGCTCAAATCTCTGAATCTCGTTAAATTTGAACGAAATCTATACAATTAATTCGATACATATTTATCATTGGTGACAGAAATTTTTCCATCGCAAAATTAGGGACGGATTATTAACTATCCCTAAATTGAAGTTTCGTTAAAAATCTGACCCTAATTTCCTTCCCGCTTACCTGCGCGCCCAAATCTCTCTAAAATCCTATTTTCATCAATACTTTCTCTCTCTTTTTCTCTACAGACCCTCATCTCTCCGAACTCCCATTTTGCTGAGATGTAGATGGATTTCGTGACTGTGAAAGGGCAGCTGACCTGGATTTCACTGGGAATAAGAGGTTGTTTTGTGAGAGTTTTCGGATTTTGAGTTTGGGTTCTTCTCCTTCCCTGTTTTGTGAGTTGCAGAAGAGTGAGAGAGGGATTTTGGGATGAAGATGGTCTTCTTGAATCTGATTTTTCTTTTTTTCTTCTTCTTCCTTCCCTGTTTTGTGAGTTACAGAAGAGTGAAAGAGGAGCTTTTCGGCCTTAGGAGTCTGAGATTTTTGCTAAAGAAAAAGAAAAAAAAAATGGAATCCTCTCTTGCGCCAAGAAGGGGAACCGTTGAAGGTTAGGGAGATAGTGAGGTAGAGAGGGTTTAGAAGTAAGAAAATAGGAGGGAAAAAGAGAGGAAAAAATAAGGAAAAAGGGTAGGAATCTGCGATTTCAGAATAGGCTTCCATTCACATGGTCTGTCTCTTTAAAGTTCAGATTTTAAAGAGACAGGGAAGGGTTCTTCTAGGTTCCCATTGAGTTGCAAATTTGAAGGAGAAACCAAGAATGAGAGTGAGGGTTAGAGAAGAGTGAAGGAGAAGCTATTTCCCTGGCTGGGTAAGAAGAGGTAACTCTGATTTTGATTGACTAGGGGGTTTCAGAAAGTAATCACAGCAAGAAGAGGGTTTCAATGGAACTGATTTCGCAGGTTAGGAAGAAAAAGAGTAAAGGACAGAAGGGAGAATTGAAGCCTTGGATCACAGCTCGCCTGGGGATTTCAAGTACTGAAGTGCTCTATTGATCTATTTCTTCAATTATGGGAGACAACTGAGGTTTGCAATCTTGAACAGTTAGTCATCTCAGAGTAAGGTAAAATTCTGCCAATTTATTCTCTAAATTCATTATTCTGGATCTTTTAAACATGTTAATGATAGCTTCATATACGGTATTGTTGAGATCATGGAATTTGTTTAGATGAATGTGAGAATTTGCAGGCAGTAAACCTATTTTAATCTGATTCTTGGATGAATTAAATGGATTAATCTTGAAATTTTATCAAAATGTGAAGTGGACTTTACCTTTTTATTCCATAATCTGGAATGATTAATCTGACTTCATTTCTCCTTTTTAATCTAGACTTAATTCATTTGCTGTTGTCCTTTTTGTTCTTTCTAAGTTCTTAGTAGGTACATGCTCCCTTCACTTGTATCTTCTCATTCTTAATGTGAAAGGTCCTTAGGCAGCAATAAATCTGACCCATCTTCAGAAGTGATGAACATGGAGTTTAATCATGTTCAACTGTCCTCTAAATTGGTTTCTTATGTAGTGATAAGATAAATGCTAGAAAGGATCCAAATGGGTAAAACTACTATCCAATTCCCCATTCCCTATACATTTTGTAGCCAGAATCATTTGCAAAGGAAAGGGTCTAGTGCTTAACCTTTTTTTTTTGGAAAATTATTTAGTAGTATAGCGCTGCCTTTAGTCTGGAAAGACAACCTAAATATAGGGACATGGGCTAAGATATTTCTATCCATCCTCAAGAAGAAATAATCAAACAAATGAACCCCATCCCCAATGACTTTCTTTGTCCCTATCAAGCATACTAGACTATTCTTGCCATGGCTAAATTTTGCCTTCTTTCTTTGTTTCTTTCTCTACCTTTTAGTGTCTGATTATGCTTCAATCTTGACCTATATGTCATGTGTTTTCCATGAATGTGTTATATTAACAGGGGCATTTCGGTATGCAGTTCCTACATGGTTCATTAATGTTACTACAGGACATGGTCATTAGGATTGAAGCAAAGGGCCTTGCAACTAGAGAACTGTTGGAGGCAAGTACCCATAGGGAGCAGACACTCATGAAGAAGTTGCAGCAGAACATAAAAAGTCTTGAAAGGCAGTCCTCACCTGTGGAAGAATTGTCTCAGATTTTGAGAAGAGCTCATAATTTCTTACATTTTATTCTTTACACTACTTCAGTTGTTGTTTGGCATCAGGTAATTAGATTCTCAAACTTTTTTTTTTTTTTGTATGTGGATTAGTTGTGGGTGTATGTTTTCTTGTGTTATTGAGACTGCAGATACTAAAGACTTATTGTCTTATTCTGAATTAACCTATAACTTCAAATCTATTCATCAGATTTGAGCAAGATTTTGGGAAACTATTCTTCTCCATATATAATTGATCTTCGGCCAGCCTTGGATCATATCTGAATCTTTGATTTGCTGTCAATTGAATTTATTTTTACAATTGGGTTTCTAAACCCGTCACTACAATTCTGGTTTTCAATCGAGTTTCTGAACCTAATCCTTTCAGCTTCTAGAAACCCATCAAAAAACCTATTACCCTCACTTATCTACAGTTTCAAATACTTAATCAATATACCACACATGAGACCTTGATCACAACCCATATGAATTCTTTTTGGTAATGAAATTATTTATTGATCCAAAAAAAAAAAAACTGGGATTATTTTGTAAGTTCCATGTGGTTGAAATTGGTTAGCATGCATTTAAGCAGCTTTTAGTGTCCTACAGTTATGGCGGATATTGATATTGTTAGTGTGAAAGTATTGGAACTTGATATCAGTACTTGTTCATGAAGAAAGAGAGAGGAGAAGGTGAAGATAGGAACAAGTAGAGGAGAAAGAGAGGAGAATGTGAAGATCAAATGTTGGAGGCATTGGCTACCTCAATGGTCAAAATCTAATGCTGTACCTTGGGAACCAAGGTTCAAGTATTGGTACCTCAAAGACCTTAAATGTTGGAGCCATTGTTTTGATAGTGCTTTAGACTCACAACCATGAGCAATAGTGGGACTTAGAGTTCATAGCATAAGATGGGACTTAGAGTTCATAGCATAAGATGCAAAAAAATTTATTTTTTGTAGAGAATCATAATCCAAACCATGTTTAATTGTTTGATCATTGTGGAAGTCATTTATTTTTTTGGACTTTCAATTTTAATATCTGAATCTTCTCACAACTTCATAGTAGTTGTTTCTACAGTTGATATCATAAGGTCCCTACATTTAAGACTCAATTAACCCTTGGATTGTCCTCCTCTTCTAATTGCTAATGCCATGAAATTTTCCATTACTAAAGATCGTGCAGGAAACACCTCAACATGAAAGGGTTTTTCTAGCTTCTAGATATTCAACTGATTATGTATGCATTCCATTCTTATATGTATTAATCTGGAGGAGTTGTCTTAATTATAATTTCAGGTTCTGTTCTGCTTAAAGATGTTCATACTGAAATTAGTCTGTTTACAATTTTATTGGGAATATATTTTTGATCGTATTTGGTTGACATTTATTTAAAACTGTATGAAAGTTTAGAAGTCTAGACTTCTCAAGTATCTGTTTTTGACATTACTCGTGGGGTCTTATGTAGTTTTTTATCTACTACCTATGCCGTTTCTGGAAGCATTGTCTCTGTGGTTCATGGTTCTTATGATTACCATCACGACCTCCAAGATGGGTTCGATGATTTTGTAAGAAACTTTCACCATTCTAGGTGTTCCTTCTCTCTCCAACCCCCCCCCCCCTAAAAAAAAAAAAAAGAGAGTAACCGTAGTTCATGTGGTTATAATGATTTTTTTTTTTCTCTCATTTTGAACTAGGACAATAGTTAAGTCCTCATGCAAAGACAAAGTGCAGACATAATTTTAACTTAAAAGACTTGTTCATTTAATTCCCATGGTTTTTCTAATGTCTAGATTTGGGAACAAAAATAGTTTTACCTATCATTTTGTTTGAGGATGAAATAAATATTTACTTGTATAGATTTATCTCATGTTAATACTTTTGGATGATGTAATCATTAAATGTCTAGTTGGATCTAATAATGTGTGACAATAGGGTAAATATGTATATGAAAAAATCATAATTATTTTTTTTTTACTTAAAAACTTTTAGGGATGAAATTATACTGTCCCTAAAAATCCCAGTCTTTGTTAGTTGGGACAGAAGATATCTGTCTCTAGAAAGAAGACCCTACTCACGACAAGAAAAATCTGTCCCAAAAAATGAAGTTTTGAAAATTTTTACAACAGAAAAATTCAATCTCAAATAATTTATGCTCTTTTGCGACAGAAATAAACTGTCACTACATGGTCTTAACAACACAGTATTTACTACAGATTTTTCTGTAGCTTTAGTAATTAATTACCATGGAAAAAACCCATCTTGAAAATTGTCGCAATTGACAACTTAAGGATGGAAAATTTTTTCTGTCTCGTAAATTATGCGACAGCCGTTGTAACGACGGATGTGTGACAAAAGTTTTTACTGGCCCTAATAGGCATTAGCGACACTATTTTGGTATTTGAGACAGAAAATTTCCGTCTCGAAAACCCCTTTTTCTTGTATTGGGTTAATATCAATATTGTAATTCAGTAATTGACTTGTTCATGGAACCTAAGCATGCATAGCTTGTTGTCACCAAAGTGGTGAATTAAGAAGTTTAATTTCACTCTTATTCTCAAAAGTCATTTAATGTAATATTTATCACATTACACAATATAAAATTTTAAGAATTATACAGACAACAATAAAGTAAAGTTACAACTTAAAACTTTTTAATTCACCTACTTGGAGACAACTAGTATATATATATATATATCTAAGGAGAAAGTAAAGTTTTTCTTCATCAGGCTAAAATGTTCACCAGTACATCTTAGGGTTCACAAATCCTTATAGAATTTTAGTATATTCTCCAAATATTCTTCCAAAGCCTTTGCACACAAGAGTCCTTATATAATGTTAGATTTCATATTCACTACCAAAAACTGCCAGGCCAAGGTGCACTGACTATACGTGTGCCACTTCAAATCCACCAAATTCGGTGGAATTTCAGACAATTCTCATGATCACCTCCCCCACCTATACTATCACCATTTCTTTTGTGAGATATATGTTTATATATTTGACCATGGCATTATATATAGAGTGAGGACAGTTGCATGAGATAAGGTTTCCTACTCACTTCCTTAGATCCTTCTAATTGGAACTTTGTTTTCTAAATTAAGTAATCAATTTTGGTACAGAGTATTTAATAATAATAGTAACAATATAGATCATGTTTCTTTTGTACTCTCACAAGATCCCATGAAATGACTCCTTGCCCTCTTGTATACTTTTCAATGGATAGTGAAAAGATCACTTTATCCCCTAGTTGGATGCCTATGCATCTCCCTTGGTTGATCCCTACATTGGCATGATGACCATACAATCAAGTAAGGATCTCCAACCCATTATTATTATTTTAAAGAAAGGAACAATAATGAAATGAATTAGAAGAAATCCGATAAATAATTAGTTAATTCATAACAAATAATAATGATAATAATATAGATAAATAATTAATTTTTTTTTATCAATAATTCAACAATACAATGTTGTAATTCATAGAAAGGATGGTTTGACCAATGGCCACCCATCAATTCAAGGAAAGGAAAATGATGGCCCCAATGAATACAATTAGTTTAATGTCATCCTTAAGATTTTATAAGGCCTCGTAAGAAAATAAAGACCCCAATCCTTATAAGAATCAAGGACTTTCCTTCACTTAATCGTTGTAAAACTATCTTTCTATCCCAAAAAAAAAAAAAAATGCAGAACTATCTTAATCACCCTTGGGATTAGTTTTTACCCACAACAATGGTGAATCCCCCGATGAGAAATTTGATGAGCAACAGAATTAATGAAAAAGTTAGTATGAAGGGTTTGGTTGGTTAATGGTAGTAAATGGGTGAATATTGCAATAATTGCATTGTTGTGCCACTTCGTGCATAATCACACGTTTTTTAGCAGCCCTGCACAGTGTAGTGTATATCTTTTCCGGTTTACCTAAAAAAAAAAAAAAGTGTACATCTATTTCCTTAAAATCCCTATTGTGATTTGTGATAGTGATAAGTGAATTGGATGTTGGGGTCACCCTCAGCCTCAACTTATTGGCATCAGGTGATGTAATCTCTGCCTACTACTAGAATTGAAAAAAATGGGTACACGTCAATTCACACCACCTAACAAAGTAGTCTAGAAAATGAGTTGATATCAAATCACAATCAATATATATTCTCTCTCTGTTAAAAGTTTGTAGGAGTTTTATTCCTACGAAAAAAAACATAAAAAATAAGAATATAATAAGGTCGCGATGATCTGGTCTCTGTTTCTTTAATTTGTCTGATTCCACCATTTGTCCATGTTCTATAAAGACTAAAAGAGAGCAATATGTGGTCACTTTATTATTTATTTACTTTTTTTTAAGCCCATAATTATAGTCTAAGAATGAGATTAAATCCTTTTTACTCCATTCCAAAACTCATATATATATATATATATATATATAAAAGCCTCATCCCTCCATTCTAATTTTTTTCTGTATCTGAACATCTCTTTGTTCATTCATCCTCTCGTGAGATGTAACACAATACATGTACAAGATTAAAGAATAAGACGTAAGTAGCTGAAAAAGGAGAGTAGCTAGTAGGTACTACAAAAGCAGCACTGAGTAATATATCTTCCTACGTAAGTATACGTAGCTGCATCATACAAGCTGGTATCAACACTACAGTATGTCTTCACATCATCTTCAGTTAGATTCTTTCAAACAAAATAACTTTCCACGTCACCGTTCCTTGTTAGGTTTCACAACTTTATTCCCATGTACACATATATGTGAGGAAAGAGACAACGTAACTGTCATATTCTCCTACATAAGATATGTGAACAGAAGATTGCACTTTTTCTTTTTTTTTTTGGCAACACCATTTTGGCATTTTCACCTCCCATCCATCTTATATAAATCTTAAAAAAAAAACAATATATATATATATATATTTATTTATTTATTTATTAGATAGAAGGATATATGGAGGATAAAAACCAATTGTAGGAAACTAGCAAAGGGAAAAATTAAGAAACAATGAATTAAGGGAACACTCAAACATATATTTTTCTTCTTAGTCAAAACATATTTCAGTTAAATTCATGCTTTCAAGTATCGATATTGTATCAGCTATATCGGTCATATGTATTAATATCGATTGAGACAGATCCTCATTCCTTAATCGATTTGGATTGGTTATCCAGATCATTTCAGGAGTGAAAAGGTAAAAAAATTATACTTTATCATAAAAACCAAGAATAAAACCTGATACTTGCTGATTCAATCCAATCTGAATCAATATTGGCTCTGTATCGATACCATCCCCTAATCCATGGTTAAATTTCCTAAAACACTCAGCTGATGGAACACATATATATATTATCTAGGCAAAGGTACGTACAGAAACAAAAAGAAAAGGGATCGAGTGGAATGATAATCTTTTCTACCAAACATACATATAAGAGATAAGATAGATAGAAACAAAGGACATTAATTAATTGCAGACTCTTTGAGTCGTCCCGGCCATCACGAAGTGCCTCCTCAGCCTCCATTGTAGATGCCGAGAAAACCATCACTATTGGCTGCACTTTGTGGCAATAAACCATCCACCGATCCCTTAACAGTCTACATGAATTAGAATGACCAAAACGGATCTCTATATATACACAGTATATATGCAAATACATAAAACTCTTTAGCTTTAGGAGAGGGTCATATTGTTAGCTTTACAGGTCTGCACAGTATATATATATATATATATATATACGAGTAGACTTGCCCAACCACGCACCATCATATATGCAAATACATAAAACTCTTTAGCTTTAGGAGAGGGTCATATACAGCTCCAGAGTTTTGACCAAAACGGATCTCTATACTCTTTATAGGAGGAACTCCATTGTTAAAGAGTCCCAATTGACTTAGCATGAAGGGTATGCATATAATAATTAATAAGCTGAGCAAAAGGAAGATTTCCTAGACTTCCAATTCCATCCTTCAATAGCGACTTAGGGAAGATTACAAGTGCTATGTGCATGGCTATATGAAGTTAGTTGAGACAGGAAAGTCGTGGTGTGGAGGGTTTTGGTGGAGAGAGAGAGAGAGAGAGAGTTGTGAGAAACCTTTATAGCATAAACTACTCTTTTTACAAGTGTTACCAAACGAAGCATTGAGTGCGATTTCAATATGTCCTGAATGCGTATTGGAAAAATAGATTTGGGACATCAGCAGATTAATTTAATTTTTCTTTCCATCTTTAAAAGCAAAATACCAAAAGATGCATATCAAGGGAAATTTAAATGACACCAGCACGGCAGCAAATGTCCAGCCAACGCCTTGGGAGACAAGATGGCGAGTGAATCGGTCTATTTTTCATTGACAAGTTCTCAATCTCTTCCTCTAATTAGTCAAGAGTCCCGGGTCCAGATCCAATACAGAATTTAGTTACTGTCCTTTTAACGTTGTTAGAAGCCTTTTGTGGACTGACACCAGAGTACCAGACGGTTTTCATTTCCTAGTTGCTTCAAGTTTGGAGAAGAGGTAGGGCCATCACAATACTGAAGATGGAAACAAGCAACATCAACAACCAAACAGGGAGTTTCTGCGATCCTCTTTTCTTATTTCTCGCATCATTAAGGATTACTCTGTTTTGCTCTTCTGGCCTTGTGGTATATTCAGATGTTGCTTCTAAGCTTTTCTGATCTTCCTTTGGATGCGAAATTAGTGACTGCTTTGACAGTGACTCCCCTGCAAACTGTTGCTGGTTGTATTTCTCTATGTATTCTGGGAACATTTTCCTAAATATTGGGCTGCAATGAGAAATGACAAAAGAAAATTTTAAAAAGGGCAACACCATGGAGTAACACATTCTAAGGCGCCACACAGCCAATCTGTCACATTCTTTTAATCTGCCATATGGTGGTAAATGTGTGCAGACCTGTAAAGCTTCCTGGTCTGCGCAAACCAGGAAACAAATCCTTCTCTTAAGACTCATCCACAAAATCTCAGGTTATGCCCTATGACATTAGTGTAAATGATGAATGGAAGGGTTATATGTATGATTAGGGCCAGGCATACACCAAGGCACCACCATTTCCCTACTTAAGACTGACAAGTAACCGGGGGACTTCTTTTTAAACTCTCTGAAGATGCATTAGAATTACTACTTTGAAAAACAATAGAAAAGATGAGTAAAATATCAGGTCATACCCTATGACAAGTAGTATGATTTGATGCATGGAAATGTTATATGTATGATTAGAGCCAAGGCACCACGATATGTATATTTTATACTTTCGAGCAATCCAGTTTTCAGAACTGAGAGGCTTACATCTTACAATTGAAAGCAAGTGAAGCCTTTGCCAACCGTTGCTTTTCAGCAGCAGTAGTTGAAACACTGCCAGTGGTAGGACTGTTGTCGATCTGCAAAACGGAAGTACAAGGATAGGAATTTCTGTGGCCAACGATCAACTTTATTTTATTCTCAATACAAGCAACTGATTAATTTTACATATTCAAACATCATAGAAATATCAAATTTACCCCAAACTTCAACTTGGCAAGTCAATTGATTTGGGGGCAATCTGAGAAGACAGTCTTCAGACAATGAGGTTCTGGTTCTTTATAATTTACCTGAAATTTACCCTTTCAAAAGTGAAATATTGGAGCTGATCATTGGCAAACTCCGTAGCATCAACTTACCAAGTCTACCAAATGGAAAGTGGAATTCAAAAACTATTCACTTACCCAGCTTTCTGAAATGGGAGTGTAAAATGATGCTACATCTCGGAGAGTTTATATTCATTAAAACGGAGGTCACAAGTGTGGATTTGCAAAGGCTATTTTATTTTTCACTCATTATTTGAGTTAATCAACTTCTTTTTCTCTTTTTCTGAGAAGAACGAAATTTATATGTTTAATGTGATTTCTGAACCAAGCAAAATCTTGTGCAACTACCTTTCAAGGAGACTAAATCTTGCAATCCCAAGCTCTAATGCCCTATGGGGAAACTAATGATCAATCTACTAGCAGAGCATCATTCTGTGATAGGATTTCTATTTTAAAATGTCTAGTTTGATCTGGAATCTGATTACAAGTCTAATTATTAGCTGAAGATTTTATTGGATTCAATAGGGCTCAATAATGGAAAATCTGGTCTCTCAAACCAGTATGTTCCACAACAGAAGGGACCTGCCAAGGTGGATTTCCAACCAGAGAAATAACAGGGACTAACGGAAAAAAATAGAAGAGAATAAGATAAGAGTAAAACCAGAAAATTCAGAGTAGATGAACTAGAGGAGAAAATTTATAACTAAGGGAAAATCTGATTGTCCTGAAAACCTGGTGGAGCGGTCTTCTTGATGAGGACCATTGCATGGGAAAATACTGCAGAAATCGTAGTTCAGCAAGGGAAGCCAATGGTAAAGTCCTAGTGCTAGAGGAAGGTTACAGCAGAGATGAGAGAACTAAGAAGCAACAACACAACACATCTCAGCCTTATCCCAACAAAATGGAGTCGGCTACATGGATCCGTGTGACAAAAAAAAAAAAAAAATGGTTTGGGACATCCCACTCACGAACAATCGGCAACCTGGATCTTAGCCCTCCAGGCAGCTCTATTAGATGCCATACTTGGGTGAAGACTTAACTTTTGCATGTCTTTTCTTACAAACTCCTCAATAGTCATTTTTGGCTTGCCTCTAGTCTTTTTTGCTCAATCCATCTGCATATGGTCACTCCTCCGTACTGGGGCATCCAAAGGCCTCCTTTAAACATGCCCATACCATTGTAACTGACATTCTTTGAACTTATCTTGAATATGAGAAAATTAAGATGGTGACTAAGTAAACGAGGGTTTCAGATTAGGAACCATTAGAATATGACAGCAGAGGATTGCTCATAAAGTTCCAGATAAATCTTTGCAGAATTGAAAGAGAAATTAATAATCTAAGCAAACCGCAATTAACCAGTGGGAGATGATCCTTGAACTCCATCTGGTGTTTTCTTTAAATTTTTTTTTTTTTTATCTTCTAAAATTGATAGATGATTTATATGCACGACACTGCTGATGTAGTTCAAGATTCTTTTATTAGTGTCATTGATATTTAGAAATAATTGGAGTATGTAGCAACAAGACATTTCCATCATTGAAACCACTATGACGACCGTTGCTGATTGACCGCTATTGAAACCAATCTGAATGCAGCAGTAGTGACTGAAACATTTTGGATTGGGAGCAGGGAAAAAGAACCAACTCTGATGCCCTGTAGTTAAAAACATATCGTTGAATTTAACAAACATTTTTTTGCTAAGAAAAAAATATAGTGTTTTCATTTTCCATGTCAATAAACAAAACCAAGTTGAAACATATCTAAAAGAGGCTCTAAAGCTCTCAATCTGACTTAAAGATAAATACCCATTAAAATAGTATAACATAATTAGTATAAATAGTAATACTCAGGCCAACTATAAATAGTAAAATCAGGATTTTCTATAAATCCTATAAATGGTGACTTTGGACTACTGAAAACAGTAAAATTGGTAATTTTTTGCAAAAATAAAATAAAATAAAATTTTCTAGAAAGAATAAGCAGTACAGTAGTTGATGCTTAATCAGAGATATTCTTCTGCTGCTGCTGCCTTGGACCGATGCATTTACTATTTGACCCGATATATAAATAATGTGCTTGCCAAAAGATTAAGAACTACGTACTTCATGAAGATAAAATAAGAAAACAAAGGGCAGAGGAATATGCACTTAATGAAGCAATAAAACATTCAAAAAGAAAAAGGAGCAACAGAAACTGCAAATAAAGTATAAGGAACTGCAATGACCTTACCATGAATGACAGAAGCCCTGTAAGTATGCTGCACACCAATGACATGAATAAGTTAGTGCAGGTAGCTTAAGGATAAGAAGAATTTCAAAATAATAAAGCCTGTTTCCTCCACCAATTTCAACTTAATTCATAAGCAGAGAAAAAAACCAGCATGTAAAACATTTCATGCAAGAAGAAAAATCAGATTCATCAGAGAACCACAAAGAGAAAGAAAACCAAGACTCCAAAAACAGTAAAGAAAACCAAGACTCCAAAAAACAGTAATATCTTCAGATACCTTGATATGGACCACATAGGATTCCAACTTTCTGGGTGAACTGGAAAGTCAAGTGCAATTTAAATCAGTTACCCCATGGATCACTTAAACGCCCCAAATACACAATACTTCAACAAAGAACTTACAGTCGCTCATGGACAAGCAGATTTTCTTCTGTGTAATGAACCGTCCATTTGGAGTAATCATACTACCCATGGATTAAATAAATGTAATCAAGTCAAGTTCTTCAGAAATAGTAATTGTAACTAAAATCATCAAAACAAGTCTCTGTAAGAACGTTAAAGGACAGGAGATCATAGTCTAATACCTGATACTTGGTGGTTTGAATGGATACTCTGGAGGGAATTTAATCTTTCCATAATAATAACCACCTTACGATAATAAGTACAAAGAATATTCAGAAAAAATAAATAAATAAGGAAAATTATGAGCATCAGCAGCATGAGAAATGGGAGAGAGACTATATGAAGTCCAAATGAAAGATCAAGATACATTCATATCCCAACACTACAATAGGCTGGCTGGAAAACAATCCATACCTGCAAACGGTGTTCCTTCACTTCCCTCCAATACGTAATCTGAAATGAAAGCAAAATGAGGGGAAAAAATAATGAATACCATTTGTACCAAATATCAAGGTACACGAGTTGCCCAATCTCCGGTACCACCCCAGAAAAAAAATCTGACTGCAAATGAATGAGGGCAGAGAGACAGGACAAAAGTAGAGATACCTCCTGAATAAATTTAACATAAATGATCGGTATATACTTCATCGAAGTATTCAAATCAGCCTATTCATCTTGGTTCCCAGAGAAACTGGCAGGGTATCAAGGTCCACAGGGTTTTATCCATTGACTGAAGTAGTGAAATGCTGTCAAACTATGGCAGCAACTCTAATTCCCTGAACTTGTGGATAACTCAGCCCACATTCATCAATTCCATGATTTCCATCACTATATACTTCTCTCATTCTGTAAGCAGATAGCAACACTTGGCTCTCCTCCTATTAGTATAGATTACACAAGAGGATACAGCCAAAAATACCTCCCCCATTAACATCCATGTGTCTACATCAACTATTGGATCGCCAACCAAAAAAAAGTATCTACATCAACTTGTCATGGCCCTCATGGGAAAGGTATTGCAGCCGGTTTCTTTGTCCACGCTGTATTCTGAAATGTCTCACAGCAACCTGTTTCAGGGACGCAACAGGGTTGATGCAGCAGCTGAAGACTTCACATTCTGGATTGGTCTGACCCAATATGGAGGCCCAAGACTAAACTTAGGAGGTGTACTAGGGTCTAGGGGCAGTAGCAGGGTCATTAATCTGGGAACTATATCATTTGGAGTTGAAGTTTCTGTCGAAAGGTATAGTTAGGAGGTCCTGATTGAGTTTGAATTATAGAGTCCTCGAGTCTGATTTGGAATTTTATGTCTATAAATAGATGTAACCACCCTAATAGATTCTCTCTCTCCGTTTAACTTCAGATTTCGGATCTCCTCTCAGGTGTGACCCTTCCTACTTTGTATTCTTCTGCATTCTTTCTTCTTATTTCTGCTAAAGGCAGTACCCCTGTTTTCTCAACCCGTTTCAGTTTGCTTTAATCTGTTGCATCCCATCCAATGCTAACTTCAATCTGAAACTTTGTACCCTCTTGAATTCTTTCATTAGTTTATAGTTTATTAGTCCCTTTCTGTTATATCCACTCTACCTGTCTTGCTTTAGTTAACCAACACTTTTTCTGCTCAGATTCAACCCTTGGGATAAATCGATCCGACTCCCAGTTTGCTGGCGGGAAACTGCCTACCAACCCTGCCTGCAAGAAAACGGATGCGCATTTGCAACTGCTTTAGCTGAGGCATAACCTCATGCAAAAGGTTGGAAGATCTGGCCAAAGAAGGTGGACCTAGAAGCTTGATGCTCCTAAACATCTGTTAATCGACACTTTTTTTTGCTCAGATTCAAACATTGGGATAAATCAATCCCACTCCCATGGTTACAGCTCAGTTTGACCAAGTTAGGAAAGTACTGTAGTTCTTTTGTTAACCTTGTTCACCATCCCACTTTTCTTCCATTTTCTGAAATTGTTTAGCTTGGTTGTATTTAGTAGCTTCCAGATTAATCCAATTTTCTGAAACCACATCAAAGTTCTGGATTTCTTGGTCAATTATTTAATTTTCTTCATTCTTTCAGTTTTGATCCTGGTGCTAAATTGTGGTTATGTGGTTCTGACACTTGACTGCCACTAGAATATCTTCTACAACCCTGAACCACTCAACCACATCAAGGGTAGTTTGAGGAAGCATTATGGATAATCATGGTATAATAAGTGATTCAGTATAACTGGCTCAACATTTTTACACCTTTCCTCTCTCTTTTTTATTTATTTTATTTTCAATATCTTTTCTCAGATACTGCTTGTACCCTCCATATTCTTCACTCTTCTTTTTCCCAATAATGATCCATATTTTTCGGGGGGAAAAAGTGATCCTCTCATGGCATAACCGTCATTTTATATTTTATACCCTATTTATATCATTTGTGAGTCTTCAACAAGCACTTGTCCATTTCTCATTAAATTTCGTATTGATCTCCCCAAAATGTCAAACTGATGGTCTTATCCGTATTCTAGTTTTTTGAGTCATCAATTCGGGTCTCCACAGGTTGTCAATCTTGCATGCTTCCAATAGTCAAATTATTGTTACTGCTCAGAGTATTGGCTTTTGACCAAGCCAAAGAAATGAAGATGAATTGTGTTCTTCAGTCAAGACTGCAGTGAGGGCAAGACACATGAGCTACAACAGTCCCTCTGCCTCCTAATACCTAAAATCGAGCACCAATAGTTCTAGAAAGTTGGAGAACAATGGACATTGGGGCAGTTATTAACTTGTAATGGGATTCTTCATTCTACTCAAGTTAATAAAGCTCATAAATTTAACCAATATCTATAACTTTCTCCTTAATAGTACTCTCTTTAAAGATGCAACAGCTAGAAGCAGTAAATCATGTAGACAAATAATACTCATAAAGGTTGCCAGTCTTACATCCACAACAAAGTAGAGAGATACTGTACTCACGCCATTCAAGGATATCATTTGGTGAGGGGCAAGCCATTACATGGGAAACTGGTTCCTACAAGTTTGAATAAAAATAAAAAAAAAGAGTGAGCCTCTAACCATAACAATTGCCACATGGGGGGGTGGGATTGGGGAAGTAATATCTCAAGGAAATTAAGATTATTGTATCCCCCACTAATTCATGATGAGGTGAAAAACAATCCATAAGATCAGGTTTTAGAGACATGTACCGCACTTCTATTCCCAAAGCTGAAAATGGTAATCACCACAATCCAAGTGATGTTCACAATTAAAATTCAGATAAAAGAATATATGCTGGTGTTTAACATGAAAAGAGGTGCGCAACATGAGAACTACTACTCTCTAACATAATCACATAAAGACAAGATAGTCAAAGGTATTTGTAAAAATTGAGCCGTATAGACCACAAGAAAAATAGACAAACCCTTGAACCTCAAACCAGCCTCCAACCTAATCATCCTTATGGTTTTCACAACTACCTTCCATAGATAGACAAATTTCAATTTTCGTCTCCTGACTAAACCACAGATGGCATCTCTAAAATGCTAACTAACAAAAACAAAAAACTACATTGGGTTCTCCCATACAACAGCAAGGCAAAAGAGAAGGAATTCAAAGTTAAAAATCGATGCTTAACTGTCCCTAAATGAAAATATTATAAGCTTTCAAATAAAACAAGCCCAAAAGAAGAGGAATAAAAATAAAAACAAGTTGATACAGTAATTCTATCATCAGACATACTTTACAGAGAGCTCTGTATTCCTTCTGAAGGCGCTTAACACAAGACTTCTCCACCATTGTGACAGCAGCTTCAGAGTACCAAAGTGATTGTAAAACCCTGGAGTCTTCTTTCTATTCTTCCACCACTAAAGCTTCAATATGCCAGCTGATGGACAGAATGAGAAAGTAAACTAAGAAGAGATTAAAATCAACCATTCCAGATACAAACTATGCCAGGAATATATGAAACAAAAGCTTGGAAAGCTTTAAATCAACCGTTCCAGATACAAACAATGCCAGGAATATATGAAACAAAAGCTTGGAAAGATTTAAATCTATTCCATGACTAGGTTGGGTGAAGACCACCCTCATCTTCAGTGCAGTGGATGGTAAGGTGATACTGTTCTATAAGCGATCATAAAAATACTATTTTCTAAATAAAGCTAGACAAAATTTTATCCACATCCATCAATATAACAAGGGAATAGCTGTGGTGAGTTGAAAGTCCAATAGAAGTCAACAACAGCCTGAAGTGAGCGGAAACCAGACACAAAAAAATTATGTAAGATTCTAGTTTCTGCATTTTCAGGGTTCGAAGCCAGATATATGCATTGGAGAAGACAAACATAGGATTGGAAATTTGCATTCTATTCGAGACAATTTGAAAAAGAAAATAAAATAAAATAACCGATAAAGGAAACCTTAAATTCTAGTAAGCTAGGCAGTAGATAATACCTTCAAACTAGAGATGTAGTATTAGTCCACCAATATCTTGAATACTTTCAAAACAGAATAATGAATTTTTTCAATAGGTGGACCACACACACAAACACACACACTTTCTGGCAACCATCACAACTCAAATTTGAGTTGGGGGTGGGGGGAAAGGCATGGGATAACTCCTGCAAGGAAACCATAAATCATTCATCTCCACTGATAAGAATACAAGAAGGATGAACTGTTATCAGCAATTTCTTCCCAAACGCTACTTTCGCCTAAGAACATCATCTCTTATGCATTAAACCACACCACATCTCCTCCCCCACCACCCCACCCCCCCAAAAAAAAAAAAAGAAAAAAAAAGAAGGGACACATTAACATAAATCAAGATAAAGAAAAGCCAATAGCTGTTAACTTATATCCCGAAAAATCATGAAGTACCCTCATTCGAGCTCAGAATTCATTCTATCTGCTCGTTTTGTGTATCTGATGACTAATATTTCATAGTCTCCCAATTTAGAGCAGAAAATACACGTTATCACAATTATATGCACCGATTGAGAAACTTAAAGAATAAAAGAGAATGAATTAAGCATAAGGAAATGAAAATGTTCAGGTTCAACGAACGAATTATCTCATGCTGCTGCACTGGAAGCGAAGAAAAAGTCAAGCACAACGTGAAAACCAGCAAAAAATTCATCATCTCATTGAAACATAAGAAAATTCAATCCTATAAAGAATTCAAGTGAAACCGATACAGGCACAGGAGAGAGAAAGAGTACTAACCTCAGTTCATGACCGTCTCAACCACCAAGATTTTAACGAATCGATTCTTAGAGGAATCGACGACGGTATATATAATCACGAACAATCTGGCATTAGATATCCGACTCGAGAGCAAGGATCTATCCAATTCGATTTTATCTCCGGATTAACGGTTGCCCTTTTTGGTTGGCGTTCACTTCACAAAAGGAAGGGGACGAGGAAGTCGGAAGAGCTCTTTCGGTTGCCTGATAGACGATTGTGCAAATAAACAGAAATAGAGACCTTTGGTATGATTTATGATCTCTATTTCCATTAAAGTAAATCAGTACATGTATCGTGCGCAAAAAAAAAAAAAAAAAAAAAAGTACACGTATAATGTATATCAATAAAATCATAAACAATGCTGCATCTGATGATAACGTTTCTATGTCAAAATGTTATTATTTTTTTTTTTAACAAAGCTGGATCGGCGGAACTATCTTTAGTGGTTTCATAATTTTTTTTTCATTTTTTATTTCAAAATAATTGAAACACACTATAAATGCATCAAACGTTTTATTTTATTTTTTTATTTTCATAGAATAAAAAAACTCTAAAAACGTTTTTTAAAACATTATCAAACATATTTTGTGTCAAAAATAAAATTTTCAGTTTTTATGATAAAAAATATCATTTAAAAGAAAAAATATTTGGTGAAACTGTTTCAAGAACGATTAATCTAATTTAAAAAAAAACCGAAATAACAGAATAAATTTTTATCATCCCGTTATTTTATGGTTTTAGTGTTGTACAACAATTGGTCTCGATGGAAGCTCGATGGAAACTACAAAAGGTCTTTGAGCCGCGTTCTATGACTGCGTGGCAGGCTACTGGGTTTCTATGAGGGCTTCTACGAGGGCAAAGCGGAAGCATCGACTGTTTTTTTATAAGAAGCGGAATCATCGACACTAACCACGCTTGCTATGTTAGGAAAGAAAAATGGTACAACATTATATAATTAATAGGGTAATTTACAACGCCACCCCCTGGAGAATTCCAATATTAGAGGGACACCCCCTCTCTTTCACCAAATTAGCCTCGGACCCCCTACCGTCAGTCACTGTTAAAGAATATACCTTATATGCTGATGTCAGCAATAATATTTTATTTAAAATACCAAAATACCCTTGCTCTAAGTATCTCTCTCTTCTCTTTCGTTTTTGGCCTTTTTTCTGAATTTCCCCAAACTCACCCGAACCACTCCTGCTCCCCCACCGGAGATCTCACTCTCCACCTCCGTGACCCTCCAAGTGCTCCCACCATCGTCGCCTTTGACCAAATCATCTATTTTTCGATTCTTCCGCACTTCGTTTCTTGTATTGAAATCCTGATTTTGAACCCTCGGTGGGGGGTTTCAATTCTCCTTCCAAATACTCTGTTCGGTTTCAAAGCTCGATCCGGTACCATGGCCGCTGCAAGTGCTCTAATCACCAGGAAAGAGGTTTTAACTGTAACTCTCTCTCTCTCTCTCTCTCCATTTGTTAAAAAACATCTCTACTTTCAGCCGAACAAGGTGGAAGAACAGAGAAAAACCAGAAAATCATATAATGGAGACGGATCAGATGAGCTTCGCCGTGCCGCCGAGCGTCGTCGCCGCAAGCGCCGCCTCCGAATAGAACCACCTCTCAACTCCCTCCGTCACACCCAGCCCCAACAACGTCCCATAAACCCTAACCCTAATCCTAATGCCCCCAAACTCCCAGAATCCGTCACTGTCCTCACCGGCAATGGCCTCAACCTCCACAACCGAATCCTTACCCTCATCCGCCAGAACGACCTGGATGAAGCCGCACTCCTCACTCGGCATACCATTTACTCCAATTGCAGACCCACCATCTTTACTTGTAACGCTGTCATGGCCGCTCTCCTCCGCCAATCTCGATACTCCGATCTCCTCTCGCTTCATCGATTTATCACTCAGGCTGGTGTCGTTGCTAACGTCGTCACCCACAATCTCCTCATTAACGCCTACTGTGATTGTAGGAAAACTGATACTGCTCTTGAACATTATAAGCAGCTTATCAATGATGCCCCTTTTAATCCTTCTCCTACTACTTATCGCATTCTTGTGAAGGGGCTTGTGGATAACAACAAGGTTGATCGGGCTGTAGAACTGAAAAATGAGATGCTTGAGAAGGGTTTCGCTCCGGACTCAATTGTCTATAATCATCTCATGTTGGGGCTAGTGAAGAAATTAGATCCAGATGGAGTTCTGGCTTTATACGAGGAATTAAAGGAGAAGCTAGGGTTTGTTTCGTTGATGCTGATGCTGCCGCTGCCATGATCTTCGGTGCTCTGAACGATCACCTCTGCTTTTGATGTCTCGGTGAAGGTGAGTATAGGTAGGGGGGAAGAGGAATTGGGTTAAAAATGTCTTTTGATGATAAGGGTATAATGGTACTTTTAATTTTTCACTTAACAGTGACTGACGGTAGGGGGTCCGAGGCTAATTTGGTGAAAGAGAGGGGGTGTCCCTCTAATATTGGAATTCTCCAGGGGGTGGCGTTGTAAATTACCCTAATTAATATGATATATTTTTTGGTCAAAACTAAATTCAAACGAAACCTAGAAAAAGAAATTAAAATAAAAAATAAGGTAACGTGTCATGCGTATGTTGGCTTTTTAATAATTTTAATTGGCTTTTTAATAATTTTAATTTGTTTAAATGTGGATTCTTCTTGTTTTCCAATATTTATTTGGGGTAGCGGCCGCGGAAAATCTGTAGTGCTCTTTGTTACGACAGAGAAGGAAAGACTTTTTAAATCTTCCCCACAGGGGAGCAGGGTCACAGCAGCGTGCACTTTCGGCCACAGGGCGCTAGAAAGCAAGCAAGCAAGCAAGCAATCAATAGAGTTAGAAAGTTTCACTTGCACCCCCAGGCCCCAACGAGTCGTAGAACATCATCTCTACAAAAAATTACACGCGCGCTCGGCTATCAATTTACTCTGCCGGTTGGCTTGCCCTCGATCCGCGGTGTCTTCTTTGCAGTTTTGGAGCGTCATCTCAAGCACTAACTGTAAAAGATGAGCCGCATTAAGGAGATTTTGGTGGGATTTTCAGAATTAGGAATGCGCAGTATTTCATTAGGAAGGAGGAAGAAGAAGCAGTTGTTGTTGCTACTTGTGGCTTCGTCCCTACTAGTAGCTGCCGTCATCGGCGTGGTTGCGGGAATCGCTTCCCACAAGAATAAGAACTTGAAAACCAAGTCGGACTCCTCCCCAGCGCACGCCGTCCTTAAATCATCATGTAGCATTACTCTGTATCCGGAACTCTGCTACTCGGCAGTGGCCACCGTCCCAGGCGCCACCGACAACATCTCCACCCACAAGGACGTAGTCGAGGTGTCTCTAAACATTACGACGGAGGCGGTCCAGCACAACTACTTCACCATTGAGAAGCTCATCGATAGCAGGAGCAAGAACAAGAGCCTGACGGAGCAGGAAATGACGGCCCTACACGACTGCCTGGACATGGTGGATGAGACCCTCGATGAGCTACACAAGACTGCCGACGATCTAAAGGCTTACACAAGCGACAAGAATACGAAGAAGAAGTCAATATCGGAATACGCGGACGACCTCAAGACGCTGGTGAGCGGGGCGATGACGAACCAAGAGTCATGCTTGGACGGCTTCTCCCACGACAATGCCGATAAGGAAGTGAGGAGTGTGCTGGAAGCGGGTCAGATACATGTGTTCCAAATGTGCAGCAATGCTCTCGCCATGATCAAGAACTTGACGGACACCGACATGGCAGAGCAAGAGCAGCAGCAGGGTTACAAACTAAAGTCCGCCGGGAGACATCTTATCGGCAAAAAAAAAGAAGATGATGATGCTAGGGACGAGGTGAAGGAGAGTCGCCGAATCCGGTTCCCGGAGTGGTTGTCAGCTGGAGACAGACGTCTCTTGCAAGCTACTGAAGTGACGCCGGATGTGACGGTGGCAGCAGACGGAAGCGGAAATTACAGTACGGTGTCGGAGGCGGTGGCAGCAGCGCCGGAGAAGAGCAGCAAGAGGTATATAATAAGAATAAAAGCGGGAGTGTACAGGGAGAATGTGGAGGTGAAGAAGAAGAAGATCAACCTGGTGTTCCTGGGAGACGGTAGGAAGAGCACCATCATCACTGGTAGGAGGAACGTTGTTGATGGGAGCACCACCTTCCATTCCGCCACCGTTGGTAAGTGACTCCGTATGGTAGAGTAGTGTAGACTGTAGAGTAGAGGCCAAAGACAAAAGACAGAGACAAGAGTCGTAGATTAAACAAATCTAGAGCATTCAACGAGGGATGATCCGTTTTCAAATTATTTTGAGATACCCCATGGCCCAATCTACCACTCCGTGATGTTAGGCGGGACTAGTGCGGGACCAGCGGATGGAAAGTGATCTCAAATTCTCACATGGGTTGAGGGACCCACACGCACACAGAGTCACAGAGTCTCGTGAGTCGTGAGTGGAGCCTGATCACTGTCAGAAAGACTATAATGTGTACCAAATCTGGACAGCGTGATTGTTGTCCGGTTGATTTATAGTAAAACTAATTAAAAAAATTAAATTAGAGAAAAAGTAATTAAAATCATTAAATCAGATGGTAAAATGCTTTCCTAAGATTCTCTTAATATTCTTTTGTGAAAAATTATCTTACTATTCTGAGTAATGGAAAAATGTAGCCGCGGTCGGGCAGCGGTTCTTGGCGCGGGATATAACCTTCGAAAACACGGCGGGGCCATCGAAGCACCAGGCAGTTGCACTCAGGGTGGGATCGGATATGTCGGCCTTCCACCGATGCGACATTCTGGCCTACCAAGACACTCTCTACGTTCACTCCCTCCGCCAGTTCTATGTGGACTGCCTTATCATTGGCACCGTTGACTTCATATTCGGCAATGCCGCTGCTGTATTTCAGAACTGCGACATCCACGCCCGCCTCCCAGACTCTGGACAGAAGAACATGGTGACCGCCCAGGGGAGAGCTGATCCAAACCAGAACACCGGCATCGTCATCCAAAAATGTAGGATTGGGGCCACCACCGATTTGGAATCGGTGAATACCAGCTTCCTGACTTACTTGGGAAGGCCATGGAAGCAATACTCGAGGACCATCATAATGCAGTCAAACATCACTGACGTCATTGACCCCGTAGGATGGCACGTATGGAACGGCGATTTCGCTCTTGAGACACTGTTTTACGGCGAGTACGAGAACAGGGGCGCTGGGGCGGGGACTTCGAACAGGGTGGATTGGAAAGGTTACAAGAACATCACTGATGCAGCCGAGGTTCAACCCTTCACTGTTTCCTCTTTCATTGCCGGTGACTCTTGGTTGCCCTCCACTGGCTTTCCATTCTCTCTCGGTCTTTGAACATTTTCAAGTTAAAGATTTTATCTCATCATCCCTCCCTTCCTCCAACTGTGTACCCATTTCATATTCCTTTATATACATATATCAAAATACCAGCATTTCTTAAGTTTGAAGCTAAGCTTGTTTCTACCAATAAGCTTGTAACAAGTCTTTGCGTTTCATATGTATTTTTTTAATTTTACCAAAAGAAAAGAAAAAACCTAATCTGCCCTTTACTTTCTTCTTTTGGTTTCATTTTTTTTTTTTTTTTTTCTTTTAATGTTTTGGTTGTCCAACTAGCCAAGAGCTTATTGACTCTTCTGCTCCTCTTTTTCCTCCTTCCGGGTTGTGAAGTCTTTCTGCTTTTTTGGCCGGAAGCACCAGCGGTTGTGCATTGTCATAGATATTATGTTGCATAAAAAATGGTGAGGGTTCTCTGAACAAGCTGGTACTCTCGTGTCTAAATTCTCTGGCGTTAATTAATAGATGAAAAAACCCTGTGATTTTGGCACAATAAAAAAAATCAGTTGTGTGGATCAATGAGAGTATATGTAAAGGCATTTTTATCCACACAAGGGTGGGGCAGCGTGGTTATTTTGCAGCCGTCATGTTTGGGTGTTTCCTCAGAAAGAAAAAAAAAAAAAAAAAAAAGTAAGTCTGGGTGTTTTCCACACTAAATGGGGAGGGATTTTTCCCTTAATTATTATTTAAAATTTTATAATTATCCATGTGAGGAGGCGTACTACATGGGTCAGGCTCAGAACATTTTTTTTCAGAAAAGGGAAAAAAATTCTTTTCCACTGTAAGATTTGGGGAATCCCCATTCAGTGGTCTTCTTCTGGTTTAATTGGTGGAAAATAGGAAAGCTTTTACAGGAAGAAGGGGAAAGACATATGCCTAGGGGTAAGATAGACACGGGCGAACGAGGATAAGGAGAGGAGGCGTATCCTCCCCATGAGGTGTAAGATATATGTGCCTAGGGGTGACAATCCCAAGCCCACACTGGTTAGATCAATCGGACCCAATTGTTTAAAACACTGGCCTAACATGCACTGATTTGTAAACTTGTTGGGTTTAGGCCCAGCCCATTTATAAACAAGTAGTATACGGTGCAAGGTGTAAACCCGATGGGCGCCTGACCCATTTAGAAGCCCAACCCAGACCAACACATGCAGCACGACCGTTTATATGTATATTTTGATTTTTTAGTTATTATTATTATTATTATTATTATTATTATTTTATAGAATAAAATATATATTGATATTCTTATCATTTATTGAATGTAAACAAGTGTAATAATATCTTTTCTAAATTGTTGATGATTTAATAAAAGATATTAAAGTATTTTCAATTTAAGTTCTGTTTAAAGTTTTATTAGTACATTCCCCCATTTAAGGCTTGATTATAGCCCAATTTTCCTGATTAGGAGAAAACCGATTAAAGCCCGAAACCCGACCAAGCCTGACACGAGACAGACTCATTTCTTAAATAGACAGATCACAGTCCAAGGGCATAGGCCTGCCAGGCTCGGCTAGGCCCGACCAATTAACACCCTCAGATATGCCTGTCAACATAGAATTTTTAATTCCATTTTTTGAAAATAAGAAATAAAAAATCAAATGTATCTCTGCTTCGTGTTTAAAGACAATTTTACCAAATATAAATTATGGGTAAGATATCCCTGCCAACATGCATGCCCCTTGCACTAGCAACGGGGCCAATGAGATCATGCACAAGCACATCACCATAAAAGAGATTTTTTACTTCCAAAGGATAATTAATGTGATAATTTTTGTGTCCTCCTATGTCTGAACTCATAAGTTTATGGCTTTAAGAATATACTGAATATTCCAACATCATTGGATGATTAGTCAAAAGATGCATCTTATTGTCACCAAAGTGGTGAATCAAGAAGTTGTAACCCTATTTTAATTGTCCTTTGTTCAAATTTCAAAAGTTATAAAATGCAATGGGAATTTAAAGTAATTTATACAATCACATGCATTTATAAATTACTAAACATGGAGCCTCAGGCTATGTTTGTTGTAAGGAAAATTAAAGGGAAGAGAGGTGAAATTTTCATACTTAAATATATATATATATATATATGTAATCATTACCCTTGTGACTTTAACATCAACTTCAAATCATCCCATATTTGGTTATAAAATCTCACTTTACTTTGCATCCAAAACCCTTTGCTATATAATATGTAAAATATATCATTATTAAATATGGTTAAAAAAAATTAATTTATACAATCACATGGGGTAATGATTACATATATTTCTTTTTTAAGTATGAAAATTTCCCTTCCCTTCAATTCCCTTTCCAAGCAAACATAGCCTCCTCGAAAACCAAAAGGATGGGCCTAGCTCTCTACCAATAATAAAAAGCCTAGCTAATGGACTTCGACTAGTAACAAGACTAACAACTAAACTATCATTGGTGTTTAATGAAACATTATCATCTATAAATATATATGTTTCCTCAATGGCTCATCAATAAACCCTTGTAAATTTGTTTTTATCTAAAAAAAACTAGTCTGATAGGAGAAGGTGTTCACAAGTATATATATGAGGAAAAGTATTTTTCCACTCTGAATCAACGTGGGACTCATAAAACTAACCCCCATAAACTCTGATACTGTGATCGCCCTTTCGTCCTCACCAAATTCAATGGGTGTCGGTGCAGTAATTTGGGACAACGGAGGGGTTATGAAGGGTTGGCGACAAATCCCCAATCATCTAATCCCCTTCTACAGAAATAATGGAAGAGACTACTCACTATGCCTTCTGTTAATCCAACCATTACAGCCTCAACACCAAAATGATCTGCTTCATATTCGAACAATTTGGAGGCTATATCTATATATATATATATATATATATTTATATCTATCTATCTATCTCAGGATATCAGATGATAAGTACTAGAGAAGCCCATATGTTACCCAAGCTTTACAAGTTCAAGTAGAGGCAATTTATATTGTTGTGGTCCTTGGGGTCTAACTAATTAAAGCTCAGTTGGCAACCCCCACAACCCCCCACCCCACAAAAAAAAAAAATTACTATAATACGGAGTCTACAATTAAACATGCTCTAAGCTGGAAATAGAGCTTTCTGCCAAAAAAAAAGCTGGAAATGGAGCTTTAAAATGGGCCAGTAAAACTTGATGAAGCTAGGAATTGGATTGGACCCTCATAAATGGGCTAGGCTTGTATAGCAAGACTATGGTTTCATTTGTATATTAGGTTGCGGGCTTAGATCAATCACAACTGACCAGGCTGCAGCTAGCCGGCCCACTAAAGCATTCATCATTGTTTACGATTCCCTTGTACCCTATAGTTCTTGTTCTTTTCGTTCGGGCTTCTATTATTGTAGATAGTGATCATGCTCTATGCTTGTAGCTAGGCCTCGTTGCAATATTTTCCCGCACCAAATACTAGCCCAAGTGATTTATCATCGACCAGGGGTGGTGGCGGAAAGATTTTAACCCAATCCATGAACCCAACCCACCAACCTATTCTGCGGGTGGAATCATATGGACAAATTTTGGATAGCCCATGTAAGAACAGTTTTATGTTCAGGTCACCTTGGAGGATAGAAAGGACATGGTATGCTTAGACTCTAGATTAGTCATTTGTCAAATTTTAAAACTTTAGTTCAATCAATAAATAAATTTCTTTTTGTCAATCAATAAATACACTTCCGTGCATATCCATATATTCTTATATTACCATATTCATTCTTGGGAGAGCATTGATTTGCATTTTCTTGATAGTCTTGATTCTTAAAACTTTATTAACCACATGGTTATTTATATATTTTGTGTGTACCGTTAAGTTTTAACATGTGAACAGATAACTTAAGGCTCTCTTTGGTTCAATTTCGATTTTGCATTAGAACTCGGTCTTTTCCATTGGAGGCGATTCTCTTTCTGGTTTTGCATTGGTTTTCCCAAAACTTCATTCCTTCATTCAGTCTTAATCAAAATCTCAATTTCTTGACCAAAATCCATTCATTAATTAATTTGAAGAAATCAATGTAGATGCGAAATCAAAATCCAACAAAAAAAAAAAAAAAAAAAAAAATTCTTAAGGATCCACTTGTTCACTGCCCCTTTTAAATGGTCACAATTCAGATGTTTGGATAAGGAAGAAAGAATGCTATCTCCTAGCATGTACCTAGCATGTACTTATACTAAGACACAGTGAGTGCAAAAAAACCATGCTACCTCATGTTAAAGATACTTGTATATGCCCTCCCATTCGCCACTCCCACTGGCATATATATATGCATTAGGAGATAGCGTTCTCTTGCACCTTGAATAATGTAAGAAGCCTTTAACAAATACGGACTGCTCAAGAACCAATAACTAGATAGAAGGTTGTCAATATTATTTTCTCTTTCACAGAAGTAAAGATATGATTTTTGGGGGGGGGGGGTTGTGGGGGTTTGGTGAAGTAATCCTTATACCCAAACGACCATGAAGTGGATCCAGATGGTCTTTTTCCCTGACCCGTCTTGTTGGTGAGTGGGCTGCCAATCAGTCTAACTACAACTCTCCAATTGTCCCCTACCCCTGCTTTCAGAAAAAAGGGGAGGAGGAAAATGTACGAAGCCCTTCATTTGATCCTCCCCCCCCCCCCCCCCCTTTCCTACCTTGAGAGTAGGAGTGGAAAAAGAGAGGATTTAGATCCTCTTCAGTAGTTGGGTTGTCCAAAGAGGCACTGGACGGCTGGGAGAACTTGGGAAGCATTCCAATGCATGGCCGGCTTCTCTCAGCTAATCGGATGCCTCTCTAGACAGCCTAATCGCTGGAAAGGATCCATGCATAAAAGAGGAGGGGTCGAAATGGAAACAAAGGCCAAAGTTGAACTCAAATCCTTTGCAGTGAGCGCTAAATGACAATGAGGATCCAACGATTGAGAAAACATTGACAAATACTTAATCATTAGATTCTCACTACCACTCATTGTCTTTCATAAAAAGAATTCTTGTGCTGCCAAAGCCTGCACCTACTTATTGAGAGTACCTAGTAGGCGATCTGTAGTAAGTGTGTGGTGATCAATGAGTTCTTTGGATTTTTTAATGATCCAAGGTACGGAATGTCTTTCTGTCCTCTTGACAATGACATCCATCCAATTATAATGATAATCTCTTTAGATTTCTCAAGTCTGTCTTAGTGATCCCAGCTTATTGAATAGCTCATCAAGTTGATAATTACTTTTCACCATTTTTTCAAGCCTAATTTTGTTGTGAGATGATTCCATTCTTTTTCAATACTAATAAAACAAAATTAAGCTTTGTCACAAATAAATCCCACCTCGATTAACATCAATGTGGTGAAAATTAAATCCCACCTAACTAATTAAGCTTAGGTGGTAATATGAGATTTTGTGAGGTTCACTGTGGAGATGAGCTGTGAGAGTACGCTGTCTGTTAACCTATGTCACTCATGGCCGGTTTGGAGCTTGGGCATCACCTTCTCGTTTACCTTGTAAACCTTAAATCTAGATATCTATGATCAACACAATGAATGAGGGGTTCAAATTTGATCTACTTATAGGCTCTACAATACCATCCTTTACTCTTCTTGTCAATTGAATTCCAGTTTCATGAAAGTTTTATTTGTCCCGAGTTGCAAATATGAATGAGAGAATGTAACACCAAGAAGGGTACGTACGTAGTCATACAAATGGAAATAAGACCAAAAAATTTAACATGCATATGGCCTATTTAATTAGATAGATGTAGCCATACAACCAATGGGTTGGATATCTCTATATTTATATCTGTTGTCCTCTAAGTTTTGGTACTACATGATACAGAGATCTGATCTCCATATGATCGGAGATTAATGGCCGCCTGATAGATGCATGAGATATGCAGAATGAAATGTGGAGATGTGGATCTTCCTGCTGAGTGCTGAGTCTGCTGACCCTGACTTACTCGCTCAGGTAATTAAGTGCGAGGGTACCAATAAATGAAGGGATGAATGCAACTAGTTAACTTCTGTACGTATTAGCATTTATATCCCATGTTCTCGAGCACATGGTAGAGAGAGAGAGAGAGAGAGAGTCAATGTTTTGAAAACGCGTCGGTTGGGGGTGTGTCCCACTTTCTTTCATCTTAATTTATTATGTCTTTTGCTTCTTCTTTATTCTTTTCTGATATGACTACAAACAAATTTCAATTTGTGACGGAACCCGTCAATATCAGTTGGATCTTACACACAGTCACACCCACTCGCTCTCTCTGACAATCGCCACCCCCTCTCACATTCGGAAAATAATCCTCTGTTTTTCTCATTCTTGTTTTTTCTTGTTTTTATTACTTGCAGAACACGACACGTGAATAACTTTAAGACTAACGCACCAGATGTAATAATCCTCACCCAACCTTGACCGTTGGATCCTCTGTTATCCACGTATCGTGTTCTGCAGGTAGCAAAACAAAGAAAAACAGAGATGAGAAAAACAAAGGATTTTGATCCCCCACAGTCCCACACCCCCCATCCCTAAAAGCTACAAAGGGATGGAGGAGGAGGAGGAGGAGGAGGAGGAGGAGTAGCAAGTTCAATGTCTAATTGTCTAACCTTTCCAATCGTCGGTGTGGCATTATGTGATTTAAATTTAGGATTTTGCACCATGTAATATGATCAAGCTAGCTGTTAACAAAGATGGATGCATGCTTTTTGGGACAAAGTTTAATCAATCATCTCCCGCACTGTGTGTGTAGACTTGGGTTGGGTCAAGTGTCAGGGGAAGGCAAGTTGGGTTCCAGTCGGCGTCCTATCACCATCCAGTTCTGGCCCTTTTTTTTAAATATGATTGGTCATTTGGTCACATGCATGCTCTCTCACTCTTAAAATCTTAATTAATTACGATGAATTCTTCTGTCCAATTCATCCCAACTCATTTATCAATCCCAAGTTCCCAACCCAAGTTCCAGCAAATGGAATATCGAGAGGTGCCAAACCATCCCAAAAGGTCGAAGAAGGGAGCAAAAGAAAAAGGCAAAAGATGATAGGGATCAGGTGCTATTCTTTGGGTACACGGTAATGTTGTCACCGATTGATATGATATGCCTATGCCTATGAGATGGGGTGAGGGTGCGGAGTTATGGACCTTCTGGTTGTACAGAATAAATTAATGGAAGAAAGAATGATAAATCATTTTATTAAAAAATTTAATGAAATGTCTAGTAATGAACCTTCCCTCTTCTTCTTTCTCGAATCAAATCTTATTTTCTTAAGAAAAATTAATGTTCCGATGAATTTATACATTGTCATATCATCATCTTCTTCTTCACATGGGACTCAATGATATAACATGTCCCTATGATCTATACTACTACATTTTCTGAAAATATGTATATATAAAAGAAAAACAAAAACAAAAAGGAGGGGAATCAAATCTGTATATGTTTGCTGCACCTTTACGTTTGCTGATATAATAGCTTCACGTACATCATGAAAAAATTGACAATTGTGATTGAATCATACGTACACATTCTAAAAATTAAAAAAAAAAAAAAATCATATGTTTCATGAGGAAGGGAATTTGAGAGATGTACTACTGGATATTATGTTTAAGAAAAGATACCACACGAACACTAGCTTAGTCTAGCGGTGACAGTTTCGATTTGAAGAGTTAGTGTCCAAGGGAGAGGTTGTAGGGTTGAATCCTATGGTACACATGTGTGAGTGGGCGGATATGTGTAAGAGTAGGTGAGTATTGACCCTAATAGCACTTAGTAGGTTGATCATTGACTGACAACACTCAGTAGGATAGTAGGTCTCGAAAGGAAGAAGATATTGCCATTTGATAACTCAGAAATATTTTTATCAAAAGACAACTCAGAAATATCAAATGCTCTTATGACAAAGAAGGGGATCCCTTTTTTTTTTTTTTTTTTTTTAAGCAATGGATAGAAAATATATAGAAGAATATAGCTCTTCTCAAGAATATTTTGAATGGAGTGTCTAAGAAATAATTTGGGAAAAAATTACTAGTTATTTTTGGCACAAAAGCCCATAGGAACCATATACAAGGGATCCACGGAGGTAGGGGTGTCACAAAAGTCCTAGCCAACCCGATTCCAACCTAGCATGTCCTGAGGCCTTATAGGGACTGGGCTGAACTATTTAACCCATATGACACGTTTAGGTTGGGATTTTGAAGCTTGAGGCTGCGCCGGGTTGGGCTTGGGTTATACCCATCCCAACTCACCCCGACCCTCTATACAGTATGCCTATCTTAGTTTCTGTGTATAAAAATATATCACCATTGATACACTAAATTTATTATAATTTATACCACTCACACCATTACATCTATACTTTTTTAATTCACAAATATTTTTCATTTGCCTCTACACACTATTGGCCCTAATTATGATTTTATGACATTAACTTATTTATTTTCTTTTTTTAATTCATCATATTGTCAGGGTCAGTAAAAACTAGGTTGGCTTAAGAGAGCCACAACCTTCTCGGAAGGCATGAAATGATAGAAGCACTCACCTAAGAAAGAATTTCCAACCATCAGGGCAAGCCTTGGATCCACGAAAGCAATTAGCTTTAATTCAATATAAACATCCTTCTGTCATTGCTATAAATATTGTTGTGTCATTGCTATGCTAGCCAAGTTAACCTAGTATATTAAATCAGATCAAGCTCTGGTTGCCTTTTTTCTACGAATGAGATTCCTTATAGCTGCTGGTGTGCGGAAAAAAATCTTACATTTACTCCTCAATTTGGCCGGGGATCAAGAAAATCTGGGATTTTGTGACTTCTAAGGAGAGATGGGTGGTAGGGGATGGCTCTTCCATTTCTTTCTAGCATGATAAATGTTTAGCAGAGTACTCTATCACTGAGAACCTTGGTTTAGTTGATAATGTTTCCTTAATTTCTAAAGTGGGTGATTTTCTTATTGAAGGGAAGTGCGCATTTCCAACGGTGATGTCCCCTCAGTTGCGACTTCTCTGTTTTCAAATCAAGGAGTTTCGCACTCCATCTGTCCCGTACCAGCATAGGAGGAAATGGTCTCACTCAGTCTGGTTCATTTTTAGTTGCATCGGCTTGGAAAGGGATCCGTAAGGATGGATAAGATTTTCCATGGTACGGAATGAATTGGAATAAAATAATTCCCTGTCGAATTTTGGGTTTGGGGTGGCGGATTATTCATGATAGACTTCCCACGGATGACCAAATTATGATACGATCTATTTTTTTGGTATCTTGATGTTCTCTTTGTGGGGCAGAGTTTGAATTTAAAGATCACATTTTTCTTGGTTGCAAATTTTCATGTGAAGTCTGGTTGAGCATGTTAAGGGTCAAAATTTTTTTTTTTTTTTCATGTTTTTTTAATCTTATTGGCAGGGCTTTCCTTCTATACAAGAGTTGTTCTCGTGGTGAAAACAAAAATCAGCTTCAGTCTATGTTAAACAGATCTACACGGCAGTCCTTCTTCACAACACTCCAACTCTGGCTTGAAAGAAATAGTAGGCGGTATGATAATGTCTACAGGTTAGCCACGTTGGTGGTAAAAGCTATTTTTGACGACCTACATGATCTATCTTGTGTTTTTCCAGTTAAGATCAAATCAATTAAAAACTTGCAACTGTCTGCAACATTGCGATTGACGAGAGTGGCTCCCAAGCACAATGAAATCAAGGAGCTAAAATAGGTCCCTCCATTGATTGGTAGCTATAAAATTAATATTGATGGATGCATAGTAGGAAATCTGGGATATGCTGGTGCTAGTGGAATTTTTCAGGACAATGACGGTTGCTCGATTCGATGTTTTTCCTCCTTTGAAGAAATAACAAATTATTGAGCGGAGTTTGCGACGTTCTTTGAAGCTATTAAACTTGCCAAACACATGTACTTTTCAAAAATAGAAGTGGAGTGTGACTCCCAAACGATCGTTTGGTTCATTTTTTTTTTCTTAAGGTTAGCAAAGAATATATTAAAAAAGAATGAGAATAATACAAAGAAATCCAAACAGACAAATCTGAACAAACTTAAGTCCCAACTCCACCATCGGCATGGCCATCAGCAGATAGGGAAATAAGTCTAAATAAAAGAAACTACATCTTCAAAAGAAGCATAATATTCACGAGAACCGGAACCTAGGTTTTTCCATTGCGTCCCCACTCAATATCATTTGTAGAAAATCTAGGAGCAGAGTCCCATTCTGCAGAGGATCTAGTCGCGGTAGCATGTTTCGCTAGGCCATCTGCAACTACATTGACTTCCTGGTAGCAGTGAGTCATACTCCATTGGATACTGTTTAAAAATTCCAAATAAGAAAACCACACTTGGCTTTGATTCCATGGAATTAAACCTTTCACAATGCACCACATAACAGCTTACGAATCGCCTTCAACCTCAATCCAATTCAAATTTAGATCCTTGGCAATTCGTATTGCCTCAAAGAAGGCAGTGAATTCTGCATCAAAGTTAGAAACAATTCCAACAAAGTAGGCAAAGCATCTCACAGTATAACCCCTCTGATTTCAAATTATTCCCCAAGCACCTGTGTAGCCTGGGTTCCCTAATGAGCATCCGTCAATGTTTATTTTGAAACACCCCTTTCGAGGACTAGCCCAAAACAATTCTTGAAGTCTCTCCTGTCTGGGCCTCGCTCTAGTAAGGCAAATGGAGGACGTTAGCTGCAATACCTTTATATTCTTAATCAACACTGGAGAAATATAGGCAAATCCTTGCAAGTCAGAAAAAATCGCTCTTGTCACTAAGCCAGGAGGCCTATCACTAGAGTCATATCTTCTACGGTTCCTTTCAAGCCAAATCTGATGGAGGCCAAATATGAGAGAGGCATACCAGATTTGCTTCAAAGGAGAAGAGAGAGACTTTCTTTTTCACCAAGATAATTCCTTGATGCTTTTGGCAAAAATGGCTATCCGTGTTGAGCTATATGGATGGAATCCAGTGGAATATTAATCAAGCATTGCTTTGCAGAAGTCAATACAATAGTGGACAACCTTGCAAAACATGCAACCAAATTAAGAGCTTCTACAGTTTGGAACGATCCCGAGATTCATAGTTTATGATATTAACTAGGATGCCACTCAGAGATCAAGATCAAGATTTCGTGATCTGTTGGTTTTCTATTGTTCTTATGCATGGTTGTCTTCTCCTCCTTCTCTGTTGATAGCAATGTCGAAGGTGGAATTGAGATCTGCAAAGGGATGTAAACGAATAGTTAAAATTTCTTATTCGATCAGTATTCATATTCATTTAGGATAATTCGTATTTGAAATATCATTATTTGGAAAATATCCGAATCCTCCCATAACTAATCGGATGCGAATATAGTAGTTCCAATTTTTAACCGATTATTATCCAATTCGTTTAACTATACAATGATAATAAAATATCCAAATATATATCCTTATCCGTGTAATCGATTAAATGACCTTATTGGATTTTAATGAAACTATGAAAAAATTTAAGCATTTAACCACTAAGATACTCGATTCATTTGGCATGACTTATATTAGTTTTTACTTACAATTTATTATATATCTACCGAACCGGATAATAATCAGATTATCCGATTAGTTACCAAATTTGGAATAAAAAATATACTTCATATCCGAACAAATAAACAATCTGAATTTAGATATGAAATTTGCAAATGGATTTGAAAATACAATTATCCTATCCGAGCTGAATTCGAACCATTTACATCCCTAGATATGATTGTTTTTTCTTTGTTTTCGTTGCCCTGTTAGGCTCTCATGTATTTCGTTCGTTCTTTTATTAATAAACTTTTTGCTGACATGAAAAATAAAAAGATAAAAACTTATAATGGTGGGAATTGGTGGTTGAATTTATAATTGTGTACTTTTACTATATATTTGGATGGCCTAAAAACGAAAGGAATCTTTGAGAAGAACTTATTCGTATCACATGGAAAGTTACATGGGATTGAAAGACCTTAGACCCATTCTTAATTGTCAAGTTTCAGCCAAACAAAGAGAATGACAATATCAAACGCCCTCATGACAAATAAGGAATCTAACATATGTGAGAATTGGGAAATGAACGCTCCGTGGTCGCTTGGCCCCTATGCCCAAATGCAGATGGTGGTAAAATGAGGCCCCACCCTTGTGAAACCCAAAAAAAAAAAAGAAAAAATAATCTCCATATTTATGCCCATGTGCGTCGCCTCATTGGCCGAGTGTTGAGACATGAGCCACACAACTTGGGAGCAATTTTTTTCCTAAAAAAAATATACAGAGGAATATAACTAACTCTTTTCAAGAACATTTTGAATGGGATTATTGATGCTGAAATAATTTTAAAAAGTAATTAATTTTTTTTTTTTTTTGGAGGTGTTGCAAGATTGTCCAGAGTAGATTCAATAGAGAATCTACAGATTGAGAGATCGAAGGACCAAAATAGAGGCTTATGAGGGCCACAACCTTCTTGAAAAGCATAAAAAATAGAAGCACTTCCCTAAGGGCAGGAGAAGTGTAAACCATCAGTGAAAGCAATTAACTAATTTAATTCGGTTCATTATAAACATCCTCCTGTCATTGCTATAAATATTACTGTGTAATACTGTAGAGATTAATGAGTATTATACTTATATTGGTGGGAACTGGTGGTTTAATTTGTAATTGTGTACTTCTACCATCTTTGGATAACCTAACAATAAGGAAAGAATCTTCGGTTGGCAGAACTTACTCCCATCACATGTAGAGGTATATGGAATTGAAATTTGATGGACATATAGACGTCAGACCCATGTTTGAATGTCAAGTTTCAGCCAAACAAAGACAATGATAGAAAATATGGAATTTCATACAAACCCATCAGAAGGTAGGGCTGATCCGCACATATAAAATCCACCTAATAATCAACTCTGTGATGAACTCTATCTGGGTGAATCAACTCATTCGAGAATGGATGAATGAAGAACCTGATCCACATTCAACCGACCATCATCTCTCTAGCTCAACCTTTCTCTCCCTTTATTTTTTTTTCTAAATTTTTTGAGGTTCTGTGTGTCCTAGAACTTTCCCTTTCGGAGGAAGAGAAGTATCTGACTAGCTGGAGTCAGGAATATGAAGAAAGTAGACGTTGCTTTGATGGATTAAAGAGCATTAAATTAGTCCTCTCTCTACATTTATATCAGTCTTCCCTTTCCTTTGTATACATGTTTACTCATGGCCAGAAAGGAGAAGAGACGCGTACTGGGTTGGAACAGGTAATTAAAGGAAGTTATGTAACGTTAAGCTGGCTGCCACTCAAAAGCAAGGGTTTTTAAGATGCCATATAACCCTTTCCGTCCACAAACCAGATTTCGCTAGCAAAAAACTGAGACAGGCAGAACACAGAAAAAGGCTTTCCCAAGAATCCCAACCCCTAAACCTTGAACCATCTCTTTCTTTCCCATACGCTTTGGCCAAGTCTGTCCGAGTCTGACTTAATACTGCAATTCCCAATTTGGAGCGAAGTGATGATCTGAGTCGTGTCCCGGGCCCGGCCCCGGCCCCACACGCTCTCTTTTACCGCCGACACCCCCCATTTAATTGCTTCAACTGCATTCGTAAATCGTAACACACCCGCCCCTCCTTCCCCGAACCCAATTCCCCCCACCACGGTACCACCACCCACCTGCGCCCATACTTATATCTTTGCCATTGATCTCATTCCATTCACTCCAACTTTCATCTTCAGAGGTCCATTTACTCTGCTCCTCACCTCCCACTACATGATACATCCCCTCATTGCTCCAAGCCTTCCTTCTTTTTGGGCTTCCGCTTCTTATTCTCTTTTCTAGTTTCTGCTTTGATCTGGTGGGGACTGGGGAGTCAAAATAACATCTGTTAACTAATGTTAATGGCGCCGCCTGGTCCCAGCGTCCGCTTCTTCTTAGTCCTCCTCCTCCTCTCTTCTCTTTCTTCCCCAGTCGTTTTTGCAGATGATTATCTTTATGAAGAGTGCTTGACGGTTCCATCTTCGGTTTTCATAACTTCTGTCAAGTCCGCTATTGACGTAGTGAGCAATGTCGTATCTCTGGTTTCCAAGTTAACCAATGAATTCAACGATTTTCGTCTTTCCACCGCCATTAACGATTGTGTCGATTTGCTTGGTTTCACTGTCGATGAGTTGACCTGGACCCTCTCTACATCACATAATCCCTCCTCCGGTAATTAATTAACCACCTAACTTTCTCGTCTTTTTTTAATTTCTCTCAAATCATCAGTTTTTGGCTCAAAACTAACTTTGTAATGTTTGTCACGGCCGCCAGGGAAGGACAATAGGACGGGTAATCGGGTATCGGACTTGAGTTCATGGCTGAGCGCCGCAGTCGGGAACCAAGACACCTGCATGGAAGGATTAGAGGGTACCTCCAGCTTCGTGAAGAGCATCGTCGGTGGGAGCCTTGGCCAAGTCACCTCCCTCGTCGCCGACCTGCTTGCAATGGTACGTACCGATATTCCTACTGTGAGGATGACATCATCTGGACCAACGGCTGGGAGGAAGCTTCTTGATGTCCCGGCCGGCGAGGGGTACAATGGTTTCCCAGGTTGGGTGAATACCGGAGACAGGAGGCTGTTACAGACAGAGTCACAGGGATTGTCGGTAGACGTGGTGGTGGCGGCGGATGGGAGTGGGAATTACACGAGAGTGATGGATGCGGTGGAAGCAGCCCCCAACAACAGCACGAAAAGATATGTGATTTACGTAAAGAAGGGAGTGTACAAGGAAGTGGTGGAAATCAAGAAGAAGAAATGGAACCTCATGTTCATCGGCGACGGCATGGATCAAACCGTCATTTCCGGCAACCGCACCAAAGTTGACGGGTGGACCACTTTTCATACTGCTACATTTGGTAAGCTAGCTAGTTAAGTTTGCTTTCTTCCTTTTATTATTATTATTATATTTTTTCTTCTTCATTCATAGACATTACCCATTACACACTGGCGGAGCAGATCCTTCAACTCTTGCTTTAAAACCTTAATAGGGAGGGGAGTGGGAGTCATAAACGACAAAAGCAATCAGGGATCTGATAAAGAAAAGGCAATAAAGAGGACGGGGAAGGTTTCTCTATTCTCTACTCTCTACTCTGTACTCTCTAGTATGTGTGTGGAGTATGTCAGTTTCTAAAGTGGAAGTAGGAAATTTGATTTGGAAAAGGGTTTTAGGGACCGTCTTCCAAGTCCACAGTGCGTCTGTGCCCCTCCGTTCTCGACGGCATTCCGTACACGTTCTGTTTACATTTCGGAGCTTCATCCCTCTCCCGGCCCCCCTTCCCTCTGTCTGTTTAGTATGCACATAACATAACATATCTGTTCCTCTCCTGACTCACGAATCAAGTTCTAATCAAACAAACTAATTGCTAATATATAAGTAAGTAAAGTAGTAAGTATAAAATGAAAGGGAATTGGGGGTGGGGGGCAACTGGAACAAAATCTGAAATGTGTCGTTGGTTGGTTGCAGCTGTGAATGGGATGGGATTCATAGCTCGGGATATCACCTTCGAGAACACGGCGGGACCACAGAATCACCAAGCAGTGGCGCTGCGAGTGGACTCGGAAATGTCGGTGTTCTTCAGATGCGGAATCAGGGGATATCAGGACACCCTATACGCCCACTCCCTCCGCCAGTTCTACCGCGAGTGCCTCATCACCGGCACCGTCGATTTCATCTTTGGTAACGGCGCCGTTGTATTTCAGAACTGCCAGATCCTTGCCAAGAAGGGCCTCCCGAACCAGAAGAACACCATCACCGCACATGGCCGCAAGTTATCCAACCAGACCACCGGCTTCTCCTTCCAATTCTCCAACATCTCCGCTGACTCCGATCTTCTAGCTGCCGGTCCCAACTCCACCCAGACCTACCTAGGCCGACCCTGGCAACTCTACTCCCGAACTATCTTCATGCAGTCCTACATAGGCAGCGTCATAAATCCCGAAGGATGGTTGGAGTGGCAGGGCAACTTCGCCTTGGACAGCCTCTTCTATGGGGAGTACATGAATGATGGACCCGGATCCGCCCTGGGTGGCCGAGTGAACTGGACTGGCTTCCATGCCATGAATGACTCCACCCAAGCTTCCAATTTCACTGTCGCTCACTTCATAGATGGCAATTTTTGGTTGCCTTCTACGGGCGTCAAATATACCGCCGGTTTGACCACCTAATAAAAAGTTAATTTTAATATATCCTATTTAATTATTATGTTAATATCATCCTCATCGCTGCTCATATACTTTTCATCTTATTTTATTCATTTATCTCATATTACCGATTTATCACCCACGGCTCTCTCCCTCTCTCCCTCCCTGTGTGCGTATGGCTGGCTGTGTGCCTTAATTTCTACTTTTCTCTTCCGAGTTGCAAGCAGGGTTTTAAAATCGGTAACTCAGATCAAGAATCGGCCACTGATCACAATTTACAATGATTCAGTCTAATTAGTTTTAATCGATTTTTAATGATTTGAATTGGGAATTGGCCCTCATCGATTCGGATTTCAATTCGGAGTTTTGAAACCTAGTTGCAAGCTACAACCCGCAACTAATAAGTGTCCAAATGATTCAAAAAGGTAAGAAGGAGATGGACAATTCCCTGGTAGAGCTGCAGAAGAAAGCAATATGAAGTCTTAATTCTAGATCAGGGTTTTAAAAATGAATTGGATTGGGAACCGGGACTGGCCGATTCAGTCCGGTTAGTGTCTGATTCTTACCGATCTTAATTGATTTTCACTGATTCAAATCAAGAATCGGCCCTTACAGATTCAGATGTTCATTCCGAGTTTTGGAACACTATTCTAAACTTAATTTAAAGTCTAAACCCTAACTGAGAGAGAGAGTGTGTGTTATATGATCATATATCTATTTGTAGCTTTCCATTGACACTCATTTCTCGAAAAGACCAGGCTGCCTCTTTGCTGGAACTTGAACTTGATTTCATCTCAATACTCATTTCAGAAAGAAACGCTAAAAATAAATGGGAAAGAAAGACATGCAACAACTCATGATTAGTAGAATATGACGTGGAATTTTAGTGACTTGTATTTTTATAAGTTTTAGTTTGAGCATGGGATTTTTACATACTCGCACTATTAACTTTCCTCTTATTTCTTTTCCAGTTTTTCCCATAGTTTTGATGTATCACTTGTTAATTTATCTATCCCACTCTTTGGTTGGATGCTTTTATCTTCCCTTTTGCTCTTTAGTTGTATCTTCCCCTAGTTTTTGGTAACAGTATCCCCCTTATTAGCCCATGTGGGTTTTGAGATGTATCACTATTCAAAAAAGGAAAAAAAAATATACATGACGTAAGAGATTTCATTTATGAAAGAAAATCAGACAGGTATTTTGTAGGCCCCAAAATCTTTTGCCAAAGGGGGAAAAAGGGTAGAAATGGGTATTTCCGTAAACTTGGGTAGAGAAGAAAGGAGAGTTTTTGTCCGAGGCCACTGATATCAGATTGTACTACCTCTGAACTGATCCAATAATGTCCAAATTAAACCGGAGTTCCATACAACGAGACCACAGTATCTCTTCACCGTGGGTGGAGAGAAACCCGGGTAGCAGAGAAGAAAAGAGGGAAAATTTTAGCGGGAAGAAAATGACCCACACTCGTTAGCACTGAGGGCCCAAGGGGGGTCTCGTCTCCATCACCCGTTCATGCCAACCGTTTTTAACCAACTTTCAAATTGAGGTCCTCAAATTCCTCCAAATCCCTTCAATTAGAGAAATAAGTTTTTAGAAACAAAAAACTAAAACCTGGGTAAGGGAAAAAGGCAAATTTCGAGGAGAAGGAGAAGAGAAGAATAAGAATAGGGAATTAATTGAAGAGGAAAAAGAGGAAAAAGAGGAAAAAGAGGAAAAAGAGGAAAAAGGAGAAAACGAAGAATTGAAGGAGAAAGGAGGCAGAGGTGGGGGGAATTAAGGTAATTCGTTTGGCCTCTTCCTCTCTGCCTTAGGCCTTAGGCCATATCTAAGGCAGAGAGTCTCTAACCTCGAAACATTAATAATGGCGTTCCAAGACTTTGGCATGTTATCGGAACGTCGAAAGGCTGAAAGAAAAGAGAAGCATAAAAGGAGGATCACCATTGCTGCAGCGATAGGGTTCGTTCTTTTCATCCTACTCGCTTCCGGGGTCATGCTCATCAATAAATCCAAGGAGAACAAGAATTCTCAGGATCAGAATGACAAAAAGAGTGACTCCGGCAATGAGATAGCAAAGTGGAGTAAGGCAATCAAGATGATCTGTGCACCTACGGATTACAGGCAAGCATGCGAGTCCAGCCTCTCCAAAATGAATAAGAACACCTCGTCCAACGCCCATTCTCCCAAACCCTTGGAACTTCTCAAGGCTTCCATCACCGTGATCGCTGACGAGGTGGAGAAGGCCGTCCACAACTCCTCTAAATTCAAATTCAGCAACCCTGCGGAGAAGGATGCGTTCGAGGACTGTAAGGTACTCCTTGCGGATGCCAAGGAAGAGCTACTGGAATCCATCTCCAGTGTGGGCAAAGGCACCGATGTCACCAATCTCGTCTCCAAGTCCCACGACCTCAACAATTGGTTGAGTGCGGTGATATCGTACCAGCAGACCTGCATCGATGGGTTTCCTGATGGCAAGTTGAAAACTGGGATGAAGAAGTCGTTGGATAAGGCCAAGAAACTCACCAGTAATGCCCTTGCCATCGTCTCCGAGGTCACCTCCTTACTATCTGCGCTGCAGATTCCGGGATTTGACCGTCGCCGTCGTCTTCTGGGGCAAAGGGAGACCATGAGGCCCATGACACAATCATATGTTGGTGATGATGATGATGAGGATGGTCTTCCAATCTGGATGTCACATGAGGATCGTAGGATGCTTAAAGGGAAGGGCCCCTCCAACAAGCCCAAGCCTAATGTTGTGGTGGCCAAGGACGGGAGTGGAAAATTCAAGACCATTTCAGAGGCATTGGCGGCCATGCCTAAAAAATACACTGGACGGTATGTATTGTATGGTCTCTCTCTCTCTCTCTCTCTCTCTATTTCTCTCACCATTCGCATATTCTTTATGGAATGAACGTTCATTTGACCTCAATCATCATATCATCAACTTAATTAACTAGTACCACTCTTAAGAAATTAGTATTTGCATATTAATGCTTAATAAAAAATTAACTTATTTGAAAATATATATTAAATGGGTCTACATGGGTTATATATATGATACAGATACGTGATATATGTGAAGGAAGGGATTTTTGACGAGACTGTGACTGTGACCAAGGAGATGGTAAATCTTACCATGTACGGAGACGGATCTAGAAAGACAATCGTCACAGGAAACAAGAACTTCGTCGATGGCGTTAGGACCTTCCAGACTGCATCCTTTGGTAAGCTTGCTACTTCAATACCTTTAATTTTCTCCCAAAATTTAAATGGCAGGCCCGAACCTACTCATGCACCAGCCCATCATCAATTTTTTTCCCCTTAAAACTCCAATTATTAAATGGAAGGCCCAACTAAGTATATGAAGACACCTAAACTTACCTGGAATAATTCTCAATATTGAAGCATCTCATAGAACCAACTAATATAGGCTCCTTTGATTGATTGGCCATACATGAATGTATCATTAATAATGTGCCTAATGCTCCATTTTATTTTTAATTTTATTTTTGTAACAACTTTAATACCATGCTAGAGTGTTAATCATAAGGAATTAAGTGGAGATATCTCGTTAAATATATGAGGACACCAAAGACCCGAATAAAATCAATGTGAAACACTCCAAACAATATCTTTACATTGTTATATTTAAAGTATATTATAGTATTTAAATTATGGGAAAAAGAAAAGGAGCCTAGATGGCAGCCTGGGCTTTACACTTAGACATAAGAAATGGTGAAATGACCATCCCACCCCCATTAAAAACGAAAATCCAACTGTTGTTGATGTTTTTACGTGTGCTCCCATTGGTCCCCAAGCTGATGCTGGGGCCACACTATACTTTGGAAAACCCTCTCTCATTTATGCATTATTCAATTTCTTTCAACCATATAAATATATATATATATATGTATCCATGCATTAACATAAATAATGTTTGTTTTAATTGCATGCAGTGGCATTAGGAGAGGGTTTCATAGCAAAAGCAATGGGATTCAGGAACACGGCCGGTCCAGAAAAGCATCAGGCGGTGGCCATCAGGGTGCAAGGTGACCGTTCGATATTCCTGAATTGTAGGATGGAGGGTTACCAAGACACACTATATGCTCAAACTCACCGGCAGTTCTATCGGAGCTGTGTGATATCTGGCACAATAGACTTCATCTTTGGAGATGCATCTGCAATCTTCCAGAATTGCTTGATCTTGATCAGGAAACCCTTAGACAACCAACAAAATATCATCACTGCCCAAGGAAGGACCGACAAGCGTGAGACCACTGGATATGTCCTCCAAAATTGCCGCATCCAACCAGATACAGACCTGGAACCTGTGAAAGCAAAGTTCAAAAATTACCTAGGGCGGCCATGGAAGGAGTATTCCAGGACCGTCGTCATGGAATCAACTATCTCTGATCTTATCCATCCAGACGGCTGGTTACCATGGAGTGGGGACTTCGCTCTCAAGACATTGTCTTATGCTGAATACAATAACAAAGGACCGGGAGCTAACCTTAAAGCCAGAGTCAAATGGCCTGGCTATAAGGTTATTACTAAGAAGCAAGCCCAGGAGTTCACTGTGGAACCTTTCTTGCAAACAGACTGGATCAAGAACTCAGGCACCCCTGTCAAACTAGGCTTCTTTACTTGATCGATGAAACCCACATAACTTAATTTGACACTCATGTTTAACCTACGTTTATTTAGCTTCAGTTGGATCTCCCTGATCATATTTATGTCTTGTTTTGATGAGGTTGAGGAACCGAGTTTGATTGAAAGGGAGAATGCGGATATGGGTTTTCCACATTTTTTCACTTGGGTTGGGTTGGGTTGGTTTCGACTAAGATATTTTTGACATTTATTTATTTATTTATTTATTGTTGTTCTATCTAGTTCTATAAAAAATAAAAATAAAAAAAAATAAAAAAAATAAAAAAACAAAAAGAGAAGACATGCAAAAATGCAAAACATTTTAACTCTCACAAACATTCTTTTATATATGTTATGTGTTCCCTCTGGACATTGTTTGTAGCTCCACATTTTTCTTTGTTAAATTGATGTGTTTTATTATTGTTATTATATATATATATATATATATATATTTTAATTATGAATAAAGATACACTTCGTTTATGTGAAGAAAATTGCATGGGGCCGAATACACAAAATTCGTAGCCAAACAAAATCAATAGAGAGTGATGGAATTTTTTTTTGGATTTGTAATTACACTTCTACCAGCCACTCTCATTGAACGGTTGAAAGGCACGATTGTGTATATATACATATGTGGTGGTGCATAAAAATGGAATCCATTAAATAATTAGAAAAATAAGGAATCCCATCTTCCATATTCCTTAATGGAACATTTCATTTTTGGATGACAATTATGTATCAAGAACCATATCTTAAGCCCAAACAATTGCCAAAATGTTTTGAAAAGTACATTATGTGACTCGGTAATTCATCCAGAATCATCAATTCTCATAAAACTCGTCCTAGATCAAGTCGTTTCAATTTTTAAGCCTACCCATAATCTCCTCGACTCTTAACTAGGTTCACACAAAGTTTGACTCAGCTCGAGTGGCTCTCTCAAATCAAAACCTAGCTAGTTTTTTAACCATAAAAAAGGCTTCTTCTTCTTCTTCTTCTTTGTTAATTTAACCGAACAGATGCCATGATGGAAATTTTCTTTTGACCCAATTTTCCTTCACCAATGGTGAAAGAGGAGTCTCTTCACCACACTAACTGTACGTCTCATTGGATTAGGGAGTAGTGTTTTCGATCGCATATAATAGAAGTGGGAGTTAATGATGTCAAAAGACTATCCAATCATGGTATCAATTAATAGACCATACTCTATATCTATCTATATTAATCCTGGCCCATATTTTTCTTACATGCTCATTTGCCCAATCAATTTAGTTTGGTAGTGCTCTTTCTCATTGGATTTTGGATCTGGATATTTTAATCTAGTTTGGATTCAATGGTGCAACATTAGTTTGAATGTTATGGAAAGAAAACTAGTAGGGAATGTGCCGATCTTAGTAGCTTTATTGTGTGGTATCTTTAGTGTGGCTGTAATACTCTAGTGTTTGGTACCAGAACATAGACTTCGATGGAAGTAATTCAAGTCGCTCAAGTAGAACACTCAAAGTCTCTCCAACCTTCGAGACAAAATTCCTTGAATCATCCAGTAGCGGCGGTTGAGAATCCGATACAAGCCTTGTGTCATCTGCCTACTACCTTTTCTAAGCTCAATATATACTGATGCCTCTTGAGAAAATAATCATCACAGTGGAGGGTTAGGGACTGGTGAGCATTGTAATATTCTGAGAGGACTACTTTTTTTTTAACTCCAATTTGGTAGGTGACGCAATGACAGTTAGAAGTGGACTGTTATAGACTCTCTCAAACTGTATTTAAGAATTATTGATGGAGTCAAATTGTCGAGAGCTTGTTCTATATTTGCAAGAACAACATCCAACATTCTAGTAGCGGTTCAGCTGGTCGTACCTGCATAATAACTTGCATTTATCATTGTATTTTGGAGTTTTTTTTTTTTTTTAATTGTATTCTTAGGGAAAGTCAATTCCCCCTTGTTGGGAGCGTGTATGACAATATGGTTAAATCCAATTCCATGGTTGGAGGAGCCTTTGCGCCCAACAATGCGTACTCTTTACTCTTTTAGTTTAGCCCACCCTCCCAAAAAAAAAATGTGAAGGATGAGTACCTCATCCATTGTTAACGGTTCTCATATTGGACTACATTTAGTAACATTTTCAATTTCGTAGAATAGGAGGTGAGAGTTAATGATAGCATAAGACGCAATATGAATTGAATAAACTAATGAAGTGGGTGCTGGAAATGTCTTGCCCTTTTCTTTTTCTTTTCCTTTTAATTAATTAGTTAAAATTTCACAATCTTAATACAATCAATATGAAGAGAATTTGGATCCACTACCTATACCATCATCTCATATACGTATCCAATAATTGTTCTATTTTTTTCTTTTTTTAAATATACCTCTCTTCATCCTTATAATGACAGAAAATGTAGGACAAATATTAGATACTCACATGTACTACCAGATGATCATATGAAATAGTGGATCCAAACTCATACGAAAATACAACAATTCAAATGCATACTTTTCTTTAACCAAAAAAAAAAGGAATGCTTATTTTTCAATTTGATTTTAGTTGGCACACATAAAGAAAAGAAACCTAGAGGGAAAAAAAAAATTAATAATTCAGATTTACAAAAAATAATAAGAAAAAAATCCATAAAAACCCCAAAAAACCCTCCCATCAGGATTATTAGTAATGATACTATCTATATTCACATGCCAGATCGGTACGTCACACCGGCCTGCGGGAGCCAATTGTTCCCTTGTATAAATGAGCCAACAGTAAATTGTCTTGCTTGACGAAGGGTGAGTTTCCTCAATCCCTTCCATTTAACCCTATTCTTGGTTGAAGATCCCAGGCCCAAGTTCCTAAACTCAGCGTAGAAGATTGTGGTGGGAGGTGTATTCCCCATCCATGATAGCCACCCAGCAGGATTAATGAAGCTTCCCATTGTTGAACGCATGTACACGGTGGTAGAATAATTCTTCCAAGGCCTTCCAAGATAACTGTTGACGGATGCCAAGTTTCCAAAGGCTGATATGGTGCAGTTGTGTATAGAGATTCCTGTGTTTTGATTGGGATCAATCTTTCCTTGGGCTGTAATGGTATTCTGTTGGCCAGATAATGGTACCCTCGCCCATATATTGCAGTTTTGGAACACCACTGCTGCATTTCCAAAGATGAAGTCTACAGTTCCATAAATATCGCATTCACAATAGAATTGTCGTAGGGAATGGGTATAGAGAGTGTCTTGGAATGCGTCGATGCTGCATCTGTAGAACACAGATTCGTCCGCTGCTGACAAAAGGGCTACTGCTTGTTGCTTTATTGCACCTGCTGTGTTGCGGAATCCTATATCTCTTGCTATGAATCCTTTCCCGAACACAGCTGAAATTACAGTTTAGTTCAGTTTTTGGACATTATATTGGAGAGAGAGAGAGAGAGTTAATACAGTTGGGTGGCCCGGGAAAGATGAGGAAAGTTACCAACTGTAGCACTTGAGAACGTAGGAGTGCCGTCGACAACATTGAGACTACCGGAAACGATGGAAACGTTCATGCCGTCACCCACCATCATTACATTCCATTTAGACTTGTCGACAATAACTTTCTCGGTGTAGACCCCCTTCTTCACATGGATGATAATCCTCTTGCTGCTCTTCTCCGGCAACGCGTTAAGTGCTGCTCCAATTGTGGTGTAGTTGCCGGAGCCATCTTTAGCCACAATCACCACCATCGCATCTGCCGCCGCGCTATTACTTTGGAGTAGCTTTCGGTCCTTGGAAGTGAGCCACCTCGGCATTGGGTGCTCTCCATCACTGTCATCGACGTTGTGACTAGTACTAGTAGTACCACTACTACTCATCAAACGACGTCGTCGCAGATTGATGGAGCTGGCGATATCGGATATAGCGGTGACAAGGGCGAGGCTGTTGCTGGTGAATTCCGTGGAGTTTAGGGTATATCGGGCCATAGTGGCCTGCAACTCCTGCGATGAATTCTCCAAGCCGTCAAGGCAAGTCTGCTGGTTGGTCCCAGCTGCGCTCAGCCATGTTCTCAGATCATCCACTGCTTCAAGCGTCGTAAGCTGACCCCAGTTGGAGCTGTACAGTGTGTCATTGAGGTGATAGATGGCGAGATCCGTAAGTTCGATACAGTTCTGCAGAGCCGCTGCGGAAATCTTGTCAAGTTTGCCTTGGGATTGGAGCTGTGACACTTTACCCGAGACTTTAGATAGTTCGGTCATGGCGACTTGAACGGATAACTTGGCAAGATTTGGGGTGTCGAAGTTACTTGAATTCACCATTGCATAGAGACTGGTGTAACAAGAGTCTGGGTATAAGGTCACTTTACATGCGGCCTTGATGGAATTCGAAATTGATGAAGCAGCTTCACCACCGGTACCTGCGGAGCCATCATGATGATGAGAAACAGTTCCGACCACAGCCCCAACGATGACGGCCACAAGGAAGATTGACGACAAGCTTATGATGACGATTCTCTTTCTGGATTTCCGGCGTGCTTCCAGCCTCTGTTGTTCAGCTTCATCTATCTTTCCGTAGGCTTTCCAAGAACTTGTAACAGAAGACATCGACATCGACATCGTCTTCTCTTCTTGGTCTTCTCTTGTGGCCTACATATATGACGTCGAGGAACTCATATAATTATAATATTCTATCAGGATCCTAATCAAAAACCTTTGATCATCACGAGAGATACGCAATTGATTGAACATGGACAGCATCAATAGTTTATGATGCCGCGTGGTACTACGTGCGATGCACAACTCTACCCCCCATGCATGATTAGATGCTACCAATAAACCCTGCTTGGCTGCTTCCCAAAAGGAGATATGGAATTTTAAGGAAATTTTGGAGTGCGTCCCATGTACGTGGATCAGTTCCATATATATAAATTCTTATATCAAGTAGCGACTACCCCTAAAGGCCTAAACCAAATACAAAATAATTAACTGACTAATTAACTAACTAACTAGCTAAATAACTCACGGATTTCTTCTTCTCCTCGTGAAAATAATATTATTTTAAAGTTGTACAGAAAGCACTGAAGAAGGGAAGCATGCAAAGGCTTGAGAACATTTGTCACGTATAGCTTATTGGCCGTCTCCAATCTGCTCTGTTATATCCGAGGGAGTATTGCCTAAAATTTAATAATGTATCTGTATGGCTGTCTCCCGTCCTGGACTAATTTTTATATGTTATATGAACAACTAGCTCTAGGATGGAAAAAACAAGATTTTTTTAATGGGACAAATCAAGAAAATGTTTCTGTTTCATAAAAAACAGGAGTGAGGGCGAGGGAGCCAGAGGGGGGGGGGG
>NC_056558.1:43726411-43733177 GCF_013358625.1 Macadamia integrifolia | reverse complement strand
CCGCGTGGTACTACGTGCGATGCACAACTCAACCCCCCATGCATGATCATAGTTAGCAATTCGGCCGAATAATTCGCGAATTATTCGGCCGAACCGAATTTTAAAGAATTTTATCAAAAATTCGGACCGAATCCGAATTAAAAATAAAATTCTTTAAAATTCGCGACTTTTTCAAAAATGAATATAATTCGCGAATAATTCGGACCGAATCCAAATTAAACCGAATTATTCGGTCCATTTAAACATTATTTTAAAAAAAACCAAAAATAAAAAAATAAAAAAATAAAAACAATTTTTTTAAAAAAAAAACCCCAATAAGATTTTTTGACCGCTTTTTTGACCGAATCCTTAAATTAATCGTCCGAATTATTCCGAATAATTCTCCGTCCGAATAATTCCCGAATCCGAATTTGCTAACTATGTGCATGATTAGATGCTACCAATGAACCCTGCTTGGCTGCTTCCCAAAAGGACATATGGAATTTTAAGGAAATTTTGGAGTGCGTCCCATGTATGTGGATCAGTTCCATATATATAAATTCTGATATCAAGTAGCGACTACCCCTAAAGGCCTAAACCAAATACAAAATAATTAACTGACTAATTAACTAACTAACTAGCTAAATAACTCACGGATTTCTTCTTCTCCTTGTGAAAATAATATTATTTTAAAGTTGTACAGAAAGCACTGAAGAAGGGAAGCATGCAAAGGCTTGAGAACATTTGTCACGTATAGCTTATTGGCCGTCTTCAATCTGCTCTGTTATATCCGAGGGAGTATTGCCTAAAATTTAATACTGTCTCTGTATGGCTGTCTCCCGTCCTGGACTAATTTTTATATGTTATATGAACAACTAGCTCTAGGATGGAAAAAACAAGATTTTTTTAAAGGAACAAAGATTTTTTTAATGGGACAAATCAACAAAATGTTTCTGTTTCATAAAAAACAGGAGTGAGGGCGAGGGAGGCAAGGGGGGGGGGGTGGTAACCTAATTTCGAAGTTGGAGTGGGAATAGCAGAATTTATTTAAAAACTATGATAAAGAAAATTATCTAAGAATAAGAAAACAATTAGAGCTTACAGAAAATGAAATCTAAACAAAAGCATTTCACATGACATCATTACCAACATAGCACGGATGATGGTCCATAAAAAATGACAAACAACGTACAACAAGCTGCCTTCTTCGGCTACCACATTAGCTTGACGGAAATTATGGTATTTCCAAAGAGATCGCATTCAAGTATGTCTAAATAGCTTAGCCACCTAGCCCAAAATATCCATGGTACATTTGAAGATGTAGAGGCCTATATTGTAGATATCGGATCACACTCAATCCAAAGTTTTTAAACAATTTTCTTGAAGCAAGCTCCATCCTAATACGAAGGGCTTCAAATTCGGAAAAAAAAATAAAAAAATGCACCCTTATAAAATTTGAGGAAAACCACAGGTGGAACCCCAACAAAAGTTCTAAAGATACCCTCCTCCATCTCCAACACAAACCAAGTTCTTGAAAAGACACCCATCAATGTTCAACATGTACCAACCTTCCTCCGATTTGCGCTAAAGAACTTAAAGAATCTTCGGAGAAACTCACAAATTTTGAAGAGATTGCAAATCCTTAACCATTCAATTAGACAATTAATCCATACGAGCAACAAACTAGTGAGTACCTTCTTTGATTGAAACAGTTGCCACACAAGCAAACTTAGAGAGACCCTCAAAACGTTAGAGTTTCCTTAATTTGGTCCAAATAGCATTGAGATCAGCACAAAAACTAGATGTTGAAATCAGATCGAAATCCTCTACGACCACAGCTCTTGGCAAAGGTTGGCGGAGGCCATCTGCGATGGTGGCATGTATCATCGGTCACGTGTTCGGTGGATCGTTAAGGTGCTGGTCTGAATTTTTTATTTTAGAAATAGACCGGTTCATCATCGACCAAAACCCCCCAAAACGTAGAGGAATTCGAACCCAAATCCCTGTTTCACATCTTCTTCTTCTTGTCGCTCCTCAAGTATTACACGATTTCATAGTGATAGATTTTGGATCGCTGGACCAAATAAAATTCTAAATCCACTTTTTCATTTTCTTGTTGGTAGAATTAAGCTACTTATGCTAGCACTACGGAATATTTTTAGTAAAATATTAGCTCCATATGCAATGTCTAGATCTAGACATCATTTTTGTAGGTAGTGGTGGAGGGCTCATGTTGATGGCAATGCCGAAGGCTGGGATCCTCTGCTTGTTCAGTGATTGTACTTGCATGGGTATGCACATTTGTTTCTTCTTCTTTTAATACAAATCTGATCTTATAGAAAAATCATAATTTTAGGTTTCTCTAAAAATGCTTATGCTTTACAAATCTCTCTTTTCTCTACATTTTTAACCCAATTACCTTTACAATGAAAAAGTAAATGATTTTAATTACCACATAAAAATAATATTCGAGCTAAATTCGTCCTCAATCTTATGGACTCACAAGAATTTTTTTTTTTTTTCTTCTTTCGTATTAATAGAAGTAAGTAAAAAAAAGAGAGAGAATTATCCAATCACCCACCACCAACAGTCAAAAAGAAGGGGAAAAGCAAACAAAGGGACAAAAAAGAGAGAGAGAGAGAGAGAGAGAGAGAGAGAGAGAGAGAGAGAGAGAGAGAGAGAGAGAGCGAAATATGGGTTGAGAGTTGAAACCCCGAGAGAAAAAGAAAAAAATAAAATAAAATTGAAGAAGGCTAGGCAATTAGCCAGCTATGCAGCTACTTCTAATAACTCGATCCAACCCATACTTCGTTCGTTCCATATATCAATGAAATTCGTCGTCGTCGTCGTCGTCGTCGTCAGCTGCGAGCGAATTGTATTTGGTTGTGTAGTACTCACTGGCACCGGAACTCACAAGCCACCTTTGTAAGGCACGCCAGCACTGTAAATCCATTTACCCCCGCCGATGAAAGAATTGACAGTAAATTTACTGGCTTGAGAGGCGGAGAGCCAGAGCTTTAAGCCCTTCCACTTGACCCTATTCTTGGTGGGAGAACCGGGTCCCAAGTTCTGATACTCAGCATAGAAGATGGTGTTGGGAGCTGTGTTTCCCACCCATGGGAGCCATCCAGATGGGTTGACGAGGCTGCCTAGCCATGATTCCATGAAAATAGTGGTAGAGTAGACCTTCCAGGGCCTCCCCAGGTATGTCTGTGTGCCCTTCAGGTTCTCTGCCGCAGCAATGTTGCAGTTCTGGATGGTGGTGCCTGTGTTCTGGTTGGGGTCGAACCTTCCCTGAGCCGTCAGCGTGTTTTCTTGCCCAAGCAGTGGGAGCCTTGCCAGAATGTTGCAGTCCTGCAAAACCACCGCTGCGTTCCCAAATATGAAGTCTACGGTCCCCAAGATGTCGCACTGCCGGTAGAACTGCCTAAGGGAATGTGTGTAGAGAGTGTCCTGGTATGCCTCCATCCGACACCTGTAGAAGACGGATTGGTCTGAATGCGCTAACAGGGCCACCGCCTGGTGTTTTATTGCCCCCGCAGTGTTGCGAAATCCCATGTCCCGAGCTATGAATCCTTTCCCAAACACAACTGCATCATCATCATGCATACAGACATACACAAGGGCAGTAAGGGAACAGAAACTGAATCTCGTAATAAGGGAATTGATTATTGATGAGGAGGATTACCAAATGTGGCACTTTGAAAAGTGGGGGTTCCGTCCACAAAATTGAGGCTACCGGTGACGACAGTGGCGCCCATACCATCACCGATCATCATAACGTTCCATTTGTTTGATTGGACCATCACTTTCTCTTTGTATACTCCCTTCTTCACATAGATGATGGTCCTCTTCTTGCTCTTACTAGGAACAGCGTTCAGTGCCGCGTTGATGGTCTTGTACTTGCCGGACCCATCCTGAGCCACCACAATGTCCGGTATGATCTTGCTTGCCGGTTTCTGGAGTAGCTTCCTGTCTGCGGCACTCAGCCAACGTGGGTGTGGGTCCAGTGGGATCCCATCTTCGTGATCACTAGTACTACTCATCAAACGTCGTCGCATCTTGATAGAGGATGCGATGTTGGATATTGTGGTGACCAATGCGAGACTGTTGCTGATGAACTGAGTGGAATTCTGAGTATACTGTGACATTTGGGTCTGAAGACTGTGCGATGAGTTCTGGAGGCCTACTAGACAAGTGTCTTGGCAAGTCCCAGCTGCGCTCAGCCATGTCCTGAGATCATCCGCTGCTTCTAGTGCCGTGAGCTGAGTTGAGTTGAGGGTATCGTTGAGATGGTCCATAGCCAGATCCATAAGAGTGATACAATCCTGAAGTGCCAGTGCGGACACATTGTCGAGTTTGCCTTGGGATTCAAGCAGTGACACGCGATCCGACACTTTGGATAGTTCTGTTATGGCGACTTGGACGGACAACTTGGCGAGTTCTTGGGGATTGACGCTGGTGGAATTGGTGACCATGGCATAGAGGCTGGTGTAACAGGAGTCCGGATACAAGGTTGCCTTACATGCTGTCCTGATAGAATCAGAAACCGTTGGAGCAGCTCCACCATTGGACGAGGAATCACCGCCACGAGAAGCGGCGGTTCCCACCACAGCCGCAACAATAATGGCGACGAGAACGATAGAGGATAAGACTATGATGGTTATTCTCCTTCTCGTTTTTCGGCGAGCGTCAAGCCTTGCTTGTTCGGCTTCATCTATCTTCCCGTATGAACTCCAGGCAGAATCCATTTCGGAGTTTGATTATCCACTCCCTTCCTTGTAGGAGGGGTGGTGGATTGGCAGACAATTGAAGAAAAGGTTATGATGATGAGGGAGAAGATCTTAGTCTCCTTATATAAACAAACAACGATACTACAGCTAGCTTGCTGTCTGTTTCAATGTTCTCAATCTGCAGCAGAATTATAATGCCATTGTTTACTCAACGTGTATTGCACTTCCATTACTCCTTCAGCAGTTGTTAATCAAAGGGGAAGTTTTACTTTTTATTTTTTATTTTATTATTTTGTAAATGAATATAAAGGGAAAGTTTGATCTTTAAAATCTTTAAAAACATTATTTTTTTATGTGAACGAGTTTTTGAAGTCTTAAATTTTTAAGCTAAATTTTAAAAATAGCATTTTGAAAAATTGGGAGTGCGTCGCATGTAGTAGTAGTAGTAGTGTACATGCTTTTATTCATTATATATATATTATTTTATTTTTTGGTAGAAATTATATATGTATTACAAACTATACATATATGTGTGAGAGAGGCTGAACAGTTCAACCCTACAGATCGATTTTAGAACAAGATGCCCGGGCCACAAACTGACCAAACGACCGTTGGCCCTACCGGCTGGGAATGTCAATTGCCCAGCTAGCTAGGTTGGATACGGATGTGGGGTTTCACAATTTTTTTTTATTTTTGTTAAACTCTCAACAATATTCAATCAAAATTTAGTTTAATTTAGGTGGCACGACGGGGCCCCTTCTCGCTCTCTCTTCTAAAAAGTGGGGAGGTGTTCCACCCTTACGGCTCCAACAGGGAGAGGTTTCAAAATGATACCTTTTCATTGACCCCATTTTGATACAAGAGGACCATACAACAAAGGAAAATTGTTTTCCCACTAATCTAATTATAGCCAATCCAAAACTAATCCATGACCTCCCCTATTATTAATTCATCTTGACTCCAAGAGTTGAGATTGGACCTGAACCAATCCGAACGCTTGGTGACTTAAACAAGGAACAATTAATTTATGGCATCGGGGGTCATACCAGCTGATGCCGAGGATACCAATATTGCTACCTGATTGGCCTAATCTGTTGGAATATCAGCCAAACATCAGCTGGTATCAACAGATATCACCTGTATTGCTGTATCGAGAACCAGTGATTCCAATACACCCGATCAAATCCTCATTAAGAAAATAAAATTCCCTTACAACATACTATCAAGTCAATCCTAACAAAATGACAATTAAGAATAAAGAATGTCAGCAATATCCTCTGATCAGTCTGATCAGTTGATTATCAATTTTTATTTAATAATTGACTAATTAATGTTTTAATAAGGTTTCTTTCTCAGGCATTTACTTTTGCTAATTAAGGGGACTATACAAGTTGTCTAATTAATTAGTAGTTTAACTATAGAGATTAGGTTTATTCATAATTGCTATTTACATTGCATTTACCCCCATCACCGCCCTACTTTATATACTATCTCACCGGCAACAGTATGTTCCTACAACAAATGCAACAATATATTTTAGGGATCTCATAAAAAATATAAATAAATAAAAGAAAAGAAAAGAAATACTTGGCCTTTGGTTAATCTCATTTCAAATGGAGAAATTACAAGTAGGAGCAAAGCATCTTGAGGTTGGCGCATCTCGGTGGGTGTGGAGAAGCATTGGAAACCCCAATTTCTTTCTTTGGAGCAGTTTCCATTGGATTTTTATGCATATGAGTAATTGCATTGAACAGTCTATTAAATATGCAAATTAGCAAAGAACTTGTTTATTCGTCTTCTTTAAAATTTCAAATTAAATTCATACAATAAAATGTGAGTTCAATTGAATTCTTGTTGAGACTTCTTCAGATAAATGCATATTACGATTCATGTGACACAATTAATACCACTGAAGGGTGTTCTATTTGCTCGTAGCTCCCGTTTGATACCTGGTAAAGCAAATCTTGATTTTCATTTCCCTTTTGACAGACTTGGAATAGGGGGGACAATTCAAGTACCCCCCTTGGGATCATGTCTTTTCCTTCATCCATTGT
>NC_056558.1:43700118-43726261 GCF_013358625.1 Macadamia integrifolia | reverse complement strand
GGGGTGGGGGGAAAGTAATCTTGAACAGAATTTGGTTATATATAGCTTAGGTAAGGATCGATTTTGGTGTGAGAGTGAGTGAAACCAAACGTGAGCCAATAAAAGTGCTTCAATTTTGGTTCAATTTAGTTTCATATTGGTTTCTCTTATCAGTTTACTATCGGGTTGATCTTTATTTAGTTTCAGTTCAATTTCTAGTTTCTTATCGATTTACTTTGGTCTTGATTTAGTTCAATAGTTTTTCGTATCACTATTGATTTCTTATAAGGTTATATCGGTTTCATTTGGGTTTATAAAACCGATTTGATATCTTATCGGTTTCGATAGTGTCCGATTTGATTTTAGTCTCACAAATCCTCAACCCAAAACATGATCCAATAAACTCATGATTTCATTTTGATTTGATTTTGATGGATTCAATTCCATTTAGCCAGTTCGTACTAAGATTTGACACTCCTACACATGGATAACGAATCTCTATTTCAAGCTCCTTTGCAGTGATCACTTGAGAGTATTGGTAAAACAAAACAGAGGGAGATGCTGTAGGGGTCCAGTGGTTTCCATACCCCACAAAATGATTTAATGGATTTTCTTTTTAATATTTACATCGTCTTCTGATAGTAATTAATAGGTTGATGAGTATTTTCTTTTTATTTCAAACATATGATCACAAAACTAGGAGTTGGAAAAAGTCTCAACCACTAATAACTAGGTTATCGCTTTAAACGCTATCGTGCATGCTCATCTTCGACCGATTTCCGTCTAATTCCTCAAATTCATTAATAAGTTGGAACAACCTCTGGATTAATCATGCACACCTATTTGTTCCCATTGAATAAGCATCTTATAATTGCCACATTGTATATTTATTATCCAAATCCGATCCAAGATAGGCCTGATTTTTCTCTTTCCATTGTACTGAAAAGAAAAATTCTCCCTTCCACCAGCTCCCTTTCCATGGTATGGGTGAATCTATAGTGTATTGTGATTTCATCATTAAGCTCTTGGTGATTGATTTCTTTGATTAACCAATTAATGATCGATGGAATTGCAAATATGGATGATAACCCCATTCTACATGGGACAAATTTAGAGTCTGATGAAGGAGAATCAATCATTCGTGCATATCTAGGAATGACACATAGTCTCCCTAGATTGCCTCTGAAAAGGAAGATCTTGGGTTAAGGCCTCTTTGGTATCATTTTTCTTTTTTTATTTTTACCTATTTGACAAAAATAATTAATGAAAACCAATTTTTTTTTTATCAAAACATAAAAATGATTTGGTAACTACTCGACAAAAATGATTTTTTTTTGTGAGAAATAGATTGATATCCCTATGTGTAAAATGGTTATCGGAAGAAATGGGTGAAAAGATGTTTTCTTCACTCTCTTGACCCATCTTCATAACTCTTTTTCTTCATTTTGGATTGAAGAAGAGGGGGCAAGGAGCTTGGATTTCTAATTACAAAGTAAATGACTACTTTAACCCTTCATATTGGGACTTTAAGCACGTTCTCATTAAAGTTCAATGCAAAAATAACTGAAAATCAATTTTGGCAAAAACTCATAAATGACTCTTGATATCTTTTTGGTTTTTGTGTTTTATCATTTTTATTAAAATAGAAACAAACTCCATAAATGATACTAAATACAACCAAATTTTTTTTTGTGAATAAAAATAAAAAAGAAAAATGATACCAAAGAAGACCTAAGGTATACTGAGGAGGTAATTCAATATATTGAAAATCTAGAGGATGAACCTGAATTGAAGCAAAAAGAAGAGGAACTCCATTGGGACGACACTGGAATCTCTACTTTGCGTAGGGCGAGAAGTCACCATATTAGGTTTGCTCCTTATCTTCACTTAATCAATTGAAAAATCTGAGTGAATGTTTTGATCATTTTGTGTTTCTCTTTGTTTGTTTGGGGCCTAGTACCCCTTGATGGCATTGATCTTGCCTCGTAATCTTTTCTTTTCTCTTTCTTTGGGTTTTGATGTATTTATTTATTCAACAAAAAGGAAGAAAGGAAATTCTCTTCCCTTTGTATAATTTTGGTTTCATTTGGTCGCGTGGGCAATTAAAGGAAAGCGTAGGAAAGTAAAATTTTCAAACTTAAAAAAAAAAAAATGTAATCATTAGTCAGTGTGATTATATCACTAACTCAAAATCATTCCGTATTTGATTATTAAATTTCACTCATTTTGCATCCGAAACCCTTAGCTATAATATCTAAAATAAAAATTTCACGTAAAATGTATCATTACTAAATATGTTAAAAAAAAAAAATTAAATAGCTTATACAATCATGGAATCACATGGCATAACAAGTACAAAAATTTATTCTATTAATCACTTCCCTCCCTTTTAAAGTTACCTTTCAACCAAACATAGCCTTTGTATGAAGGTGATGTGATGGAAGAATGGAAGTATCTGTTTTTTAGTAAGGCTCCGTTTGGTATTGTTCTAAAAAAACGTTTCTGAAGTTTTTTCGTTTTATTGGAACGAAAAAACGGAATCTTCTGTTTGGTGCACTTATGGTCCGTTTCTGTTTTTTTGGAACAAAAAATGAAAAAAAAAACTGAAAAAACGAGATTGGACGAAACTCCATTTTGGAGTTCCGTCTTCCCAGTTTCGTTCCATTTTACAAAAAAAAAAAAAAATTTCCCAATAAAAATCTGAAATTTTGAAACACCATTTTTTCGTTTAAAAACTGCGTTTTGACACAGAAACTGAAATTTTCGTTTTTGACACGAAACGGTGTTTCTGGAACAAAAACGATACCAAACGGTCCCTAAAAGTGAATTCATTCAAGAGAAGAACATGAACAAGAAGTTCATGAAGCCAAGAAACAGAATGTGGCCACTCAATCTTGCATGAAATCGTTAAGGCCTTCCTACACAAGCTCTCAGCAATTCCATTTGCTAGTCATGAAAATACAAGAGAGCAAAACCTGAATGAAATGTGCTTGCTACACAAATTCTATCTTGGATAATTGGTGCAACAGAGAGATGGACTATGGCTTTACCTGGATTGGTAGTTGAGGATATAACCTATAAGTTGTCCGATTCAACTAGGATATGATCCCATGATAGATTTGGCATGCACGTATTGAGAGAACTTCACCCACCACGGACGAGTGAAACAAAACATTCTCTGCAACAGCTACAACTTGAGCATCAAATTTATCCTGAAAAATATATCCAATACCCTCTTGAGAACCTCCTTTCGGTAGAACCGTAAGTCACTGTAATGAAAATGAATAGTAGTCAATCATGTCTATTTTGTTTAAATAGCATTTATCTGGATTAATTACTTTAACTATAAGCTCAGATACTCGTTGGTATTCGTATGGCCATCTCATGCAAATTCAGATATTAGTGCATCTGTTATGAATATTTCTACCTCAGTTACTACTTAAGATTGTAATTATTTTTTAAAAAATTATACTTATTGTACTTTTTTGCGTAAGTATATATGTACTACTTTTTGTTGTTGGATTTATGAGCTTAAATAATTGTTTGGATTGATTAAATGGGTGAAAGTTAAGTTGCATGAATCGGTTTGATCCATTCTCAGGTTTAGAGATATGTTAGCCCAAGCCATTGTGGTTTAGTGTTTTGGGTGTATGACAGTTTTATAAATACTGATTTTATATCCCTACAATCAACATTCACTCCTCCCTACTTTACCATTAGAGTGAGAGAACTCAATGAGTTCTGAGGAGTTGTAGAAGATCCATAGCCAAGAGAAGGAAACTGTGAAAAACTGCATCGATCCTCTTCAACATATTAGGTGCAGGGTACAATTCAATCCTCTATATTTTGATTCAACTTCATGTTCTACTTTATGTATGAGAACCTATTAGGATCTATGGTGAAACCCTAAACAGTCTAACATTTGTCACCCTTAGGATTGCTCGAATGGTAAGGACAATATGCTTCAGTCAAGGGGTCCCAGCCTCCCAGGCTCTAGTCCCCACGAATGAAGCATTACACATGGTGGAGGATGCTTCATGTAACAGGGTTTTACCTTGGGCCTAAACCGTAAATCTAGGCAGATTCAAGGGTTCCTCGTTGGCAAAAAAAATATACATAGTCCTTTCTCTCATATTTATTAATAATTATATTTAAAATTAAGTGATTATAATTGGATTTGAAGACAAAATTCGGCTAATTAATTGAAATATAACATCGAATTCCAAATAACAGATTTACATCCCTAATGTGAAAAAAAAAAATTAAATAAACAAATTTTTTTCTGGGTAGAAAGAGAATTTAACTTAGTCAACACAATTCAAGGGTAAATGGAGGAACCCAAAGGGCCCGTTTGATAACGTTTCAAGAAACGCGTTTCTGCCGTTTTTGTGTCCAGAAACGGCAGAAACGGAACAAAATGTGTTTGATAAAACTGTTTCGTTTCACTTGTTTTCAAAAATAGAAATTGAAATTTCTACCTATTTATGGTTCAAGAAACAACCCAAGCGAAACAAGTTCTCCTTGTTTCGCCTTTCTAGAAACCACTCGTGGCCATTCTTTCGTTGGTTACTATCGACTTCCAAAAACATGACTTATCAAACACCTTCAATCCCGTTTCTGTTTCTAGAAATGGAAATTTATGTTTCTACCGTTTCTTGAAACAGAAACTGCAGAAACGTTATCAAACAGGCCCAAAGTGTTTGTGTGTATGTGTGTGTGTGTGTGTGTGTGAGAGAGAGAGAGAGAGAGAGAGAGAGAGAGAGAGAGAGGAGAGAGAGAGAGAGGAGAGAGAGAGAGAGAGAGAGAGAGAGAGAGAGAGAGAGAGAAACTTGGGCCTGAAAAGTAAATGGGCATGTAGTTGATTTTGGCTTGGATTGCAACTTGGGCCTGAAAACACGAAGCTTGCTCAAATTGTTTCTAGACTTGGGCTAAGATTTTCAACTAATGGGTCGGGCTTGACCTGAGAAAGCTCAACCCCAAGTCGAGCAGGACTTGGGCAAGGATTTTTCAACGAATGGGTTGGGCTGACCTGAGAAATCTCGACCAAAAGTTAGTTGGGCGAAGCTGGGTTATGGTTGTGGCTTTGAGTTGGGCCAGGTCTGGCCCAGCCCTATTTAACTGAAGTCTTAATAAGGGCAAATTCACTGATAATATGTTTCATTCCCTGAAAGGTTTAAATATTTTTTTCATGATCTCCCCCATAATATATACAAGGCTCATGTCCTTGAGCTGGCCGGGTAAGGGAGCGCATCAATCAGGAAATTCGATAGGATTCATCAATAGAGGTAGAGGCCGGGGATGAGGAGAATGAATCAAGAATGAGAGAGTGCTAGCCTAGACATTTTTCCCGTGTGTATGAACACTTCCATATGGGCTTTCAAGCTAAGGATGAGTTGGGTTACCCTGATGGCCTGATCCGACTAGGCTAATGTTTGGGAGTCCATAGCCCAAAGCCCATCCAGCATTGAGCTAAAGTTAGGGATAGGTGAACATCTTGATGCCTAAGGCCACATGATCCCCAATGCAATATGCTGAATTAAGTCCAGGCAGAGGTCGCTTGATCAACTCTCCGCCCCCACCCCCACCCCCACCCCCACCCCAGCCAGATGTGTACATCCTTATTCTCCTTAGCCACCCTTTGTTGTGTTGAGAAAATTGTTGATTGACCGGTCAATTGTACTTTTCTTTCTTTTTGTGAAAGTTGACTGTATTCATTGGATGAATAAGAATTTTCATTGTTTAATTAGTGCTATTCAAAAATATCTATTTTGATTTTACTTTAGAAAAATAAAAATAATACATAAGAAGTGGATTTCTTGATATAGTATAAGTGCAAGAGAATTTTTGGTTTGCAACTCTTGTTGGAACACCAGTTTTTTACTCGAATGTGTCACCCAAGTTGAGTGAAAAAAACATGAAACTTGATCAGGAGTTATGAGGACTCGGCTAGGTTTGAGAAATAATCAGAATTTTTGATATGTTTGGAGGTCAGCTGGGGAGAGCTTGGGTGCTCGGTACAGCACAGAGAGGGTGGGCTTGACCCGGCTGCTCTTGAAGGGGTTCCCCTCCATCGCCACGTAGAAGTACCTCTCCTTCAACTTCTTCACCGAGGAAGGCATGTTGAGGAACATCTTCAGGTTGCTGTAAGGACCGTCCCTCTCCCTCTTGGTGAAGTAGTACCACCCTGAGGTGTGCCTCTTCACCAAGAACATCTTCCTGAATAGGTCCAGCATCGTAGTCTGACCCAGCTTCGAGACAAACACCTCAAAGCCAAGAACAGTCCGCCATGAGTTCGAAGTTAGCAGGCTGGGAGCGAGGCACCAGTGCTCCAGGACCAAGCTGACTAGCTCGGGCACAGGAATCCTCAGGCCGCTCTGGAAGGCTACATCGTAGAGGGCAACCTCGTCCCCAGAGGCGTCCACTCATTCATTCTCGTCTGGGACACGCATCACCACATAATCTGGGATGCCGTATCGGTTCCGGATCAGGTCCAGTAACATGGGCGTCAGGATGCTTGGGGTATTCATCGCAGTTTTCTTCTATCCAGAGGAGGAGACAGAGCCTTCCCCCTCGGAATCTGCCTAGCTAGCCCCAGGGACTTCGGCACCCGAGGGGCCTGCATCCGAAGTGCCTGTAGCTGCGGCACTGGGGGGCTGAGCTGAGGCAACCGAGCCAGCTCCAACCCTGGTCGGGATAGTCTAAGGCGAGACCACCTCCACAGACTTAGAGCCCGAGCTGCTACCCGAGCCTAAGCTGCCGTCAGAACTGGAGCTGTCGTCAGAGCCCTGACTGCTAGAAGTGTCATCACTAGAGGATGAAGGATTGGGAATGGGGCACTCAGGGTGATCTTCCCAAGGCCTCACGGTTGTTAAGGGAGTCTGATTGGGTGAGTTCGAATCACTCACGAACGCCATATTGGGATCTCCGGGGCTAGTACTAGGGTACGTGGAGGGCTGAGTAGAGGATCAACGAATCACAACTATTATCGTACTTACTTGTTGCAAGATGAACTGGTAAGGACGAGCGAGAAGGAGCGTTGTTCATGACACCGGGCTGCTCTGAAGTTCTGTGAAAGTCCGCGCTGAAGATGGGATAGAGCTGAGTTGACTTTATCATGAGATCGAACGACAAGACTTCTGGAAAAAAATGCACCCTATTCATAGGAGAAGGCGGTGGAGAATGAACGACTGGATCTTATTGGAATCAACGGCAAACAGGAGCGGTCTCTTCTCTAGCCCAAGGTGAAATAACGACTTCGAGACACGTGGTGCATCGAGCACTGAGCGGACGGTGCAAGATCGAAAAAGTCAACGGAACTTAATGCTCTATCTGTATGAGTCGAACAGCTAGAGCGGGGGGCTGGTGATGAGGGTATTTCTCCCCTACCACGGCATGGGCAAGGAGCGTCCTGGCCAATGCTACTGGTACCTTATTTGGCCGAGCTGCCACCTCGGCCCTCCATCTGGCCGTGCAGCAACCTCGACCCTCCTTCAGGCCGTGCTGCCACCTCGGCCCTCATTGGGCTATGCTTCCGCCTCGGCCCTCATTGGGCGGTGCTTCCGCCTCGGCCCTCATTGGGTCGTGCTTCCGCCTCGGCCCTCATTGGGTCGTGCTTCCGCCTCGGCCCTCATTGGGTTGTGCTTCTGCCTCGGCCCTCCTTCAGTCACTACAGCTACCTTGGCCCTCCTTCAGTCACTGCAGCTACCTTGGCCCTCATTTAGCCGTGCTGCTACCTTAGCCCTCCATCTGGCCGTGCTTTCTATTTGGCCCCCTATCAGGCCGTGCTTCCACCTCGGCCCCACATCTGGTCGTACTGCCACCTCGGCCCGGCATCAACAACGAGGTTCCCAGAAATGTGCTCTCCTCCACTCCTACATTCAAGGGACGTGATCCTTATTCACAAGAATAGGACTCTATCCACTACACGTCACCAGAGACATCTATCCCTCACACGGTTGGCATCTCCGAGATAATAGGTGAATATTCCCCTGGAATACTTTAGGACCCAGAATATTCCCAGAATCACAGAGCCACTCCTCTCAAGGACTCTATGCCTAAACAGGACTCTACACAAAAGTCTCTCATTCTCCCTCCATCAGCAGTCTATAAATATCACGGTAAGCCTCCATCATGAGATCGTTCACTTCTTTTACTGAAAAAGCTCTCTTGAGCATCTACAGTGGAAAGATCTGACTTAGGCATCATAGAGTCCCTTGTCGGGTCAGCCCGGCTTTCCCCTGTCCTTTTTTCTGTGCAGGTCGGCTAGAGCACCAGGAACTGCAGGGAAGATCATCCAGTCAATTTTTGCCGCATCAGTCATATTTTTTTAGACCATAAATTTGATCTCCAACTAAACAAAACCTTATAATTTTTGTTTGTGTATATCTTCAATATTAGCCATATTTTATTTATCATTATTTCACATGTGAAGGAATTATAGCCTTCATCTCTCCTCACTTGGAGAAGGAGAAGAAGGGGAAGCTATGGAAAAAATTAAAAATGAAAAGTCTAGTACTTACTATATTCGACTCACACAACTCAATAGGCTTTGAAAAGGGCGGGTCAAGTAAAAAAATTTAATTTTCCAACCATGGTTTGCATTCTTATAAATTTGGTATGGTATGTTGGATGAGGTTAAAAGTTTGTGGACATGTAAAGACACCAAGTTTCACTACTCGCATGTGGAGTTTCAACCCGAACAACATATAGAAGTTGAAAATAAAAAAATTCCACCCGCAACCGCCTTTCTTGGATTTTCCAACAAACACCCATCAATATTAAACTTGATCCAATCATGACAAAAAGGTGCATAAACGTAGATGACAAGGTATATAATTGAACAGCAAGAGACAAGAGATGAAAATGCACCCAATAGCATTAATATGCTTGAGATTTTCTATTTCAATGGGGATGGAACAGTAATTTCATGTGCCCTTTATCAATGCACAGGGCCCTTTATCCCATAGTTGAATTCAAGATTAAGTTATAACACGTGACAAATTTGAACATTCTCTAGATAAAAGAAAAACGTACGAAAGATATATTTTCTAGACCTATAAGTCCCAAGAACCCTTTAGCCATTAAATGATGGGAAATAGAAATGAGGGTTTAATGGTAAATTTGTTTTGCTAAAAATCTATGTGCATCTCTCTATCCAAATGTCAAAAACCGTGTTACCAGCTAAGCTAACTAATAGTAATCCTTTCTTTCATTCCCCACTTCTTCTGCGAAGGCTTTGGAAATCATGGTTAATTACAGCTATTATATCAAGGAATCCTGTATGAAAGGACAAGGTTTGATGGTATTCTCTCGAATTGCTAGGCTGTTGACACTACTTAGAAAGTTAGAATGGACCACATAAGTGACGGCCATTTTTTATCAGAAGGAAACTACACAGCAATACAAGCCTCCATCAGTTAAGGAAGAAAACGTGTCCACTCCCCACAATAAACATACCCACAGGCCTCAGGGTTTTTACAACTTATACAACTTAGAAACAAAACACACACACACACAGGTTTATTTGTTTGTTTGTTTGTGTTACATGGCATGAGATTGTGTATGTTAAGACTACATAATTAAAGGTAAAGTAGGAGCTAGTAGCTAATAGCAGAAGGAAATCAATGATAGTTGATTAATTATTAGATTGTTAAAGTCTAATGTGAAAGGAAATATAAGGTTAACTAATTAATACTTTATTAATCTTAAGGAAGAAGCATCTTACCCGACCCATTTCCCACTGGAACCCTTGTCTTCTCCTATCCTCATGGTTGAAATCGTCTGCAATTCCAATCTCGTATAATTCCGTGCAATACCACCTTCAGGGGGTGACACGTGTATTGATACCAATACAATGGTCCAGATCTGGTACAACTAATAAAACATTAAATCAGTGAAGAAGCATTTAACTTAGATCTGAACCATTGCATTGATATCAATACACGTGTCACCCCCTGAAGGTGGTATTTCACGGAATTGTACGAGATCGGAATTGCAGACGATTTTTTTCCCTCCACTTCTCTTTAGCGCGGCGTCTACTTCTTTTTCCCATAAGAAAATAATTTAAAATATAACTCCAAAATCTCAACCCGTAGCCCCTTGTGCCCTATTCCTATATAAGTTAAGGAACCCATGAATGGACATTATGCATCGATTTCTGTGTGTCTGAATCTGTTATCTACACTCCAAAGAAGAAAGCGTTTGTGAACAATATTACATACTTAGATCAGTCCGGGTCAGAAAAAAGAAAACCAGAGAGAAGTTAGAAGACTGACAATAGTAGAACAACTCATCAAAAGGAAGGATGGATTCCATCAAATCCTTCAAGGGCTACGGTAAGGTGGACGCGATCGAGGATCAGGAGTTCCGGCGTAAGACCCGCAAGCGGATTATCATCATTGCCGTCTCGGTCGTCGTCTTGCTCACTCTCATCATCGCAGCCGTCGTTGGTGTCTCCATACACAAAACCAACAACGATGACGGGAATGAAGCCACCTCCCCATCCTCTTCTTCCTCGACCCTTGCCAATTCCATCAAAGCAGTGTGCAGCGTCACCCACTACCCCAATTCCTGCTTCTCCTCCCTCTCTTCCCTAGAGACCAAGGCAGCCACCACCAGCAACAAGGCAGCGGATCCAGAGGAGCTGTTCAAACTATCCATGGAAGCAGCGGTGAACGAGCTCTCGAAGCTGTCGACGCTACCGAACAAGCTCATAGCCAAGACCAATAACGTCCGAGACAAGGCGGCCCTACTCGATTGCCAGTCTCTCTACCAAGAAGCCATAGATCAGCTCAACACTTCCATCTCCTCTATGCAGTCAGATGGAAATGGGAAGTTGCTGACAGCGTCCAAGATCGACGACATGAAGACTTGGCTGAGCGCCTCGCTGACGGACTTGCAGACGTGCTTGGACGGCTTGGAGGAGACCAACTCGACATCACTGGAGGAAGTGAGGAAGGCGATGCAGAGTTCCACGGAGCTCACCAGTAACAGCCTTGCCATCGTTTCCAAGATCATAAACCTCCTCCAGGACTTCGACCTACCCATCCACCGCCGGCTTCGGAAGCTTCTCGAATTCGGAATAGAATTCCCGGAGTGGGTCGGACCCACCGACCGTAAGCTGCTTCAGCAGGAGGACACCACCACCAAACCCAATGTAACGGTGGCCAAGGACGGGACGGGAAACTTCAAAACCATCACGGAAGCAGTGGCGTCCATTCCCAAGAAGAGCGCATCGAGATTCCTGATCTACGTCAAGCAAGGGGTGTACGAGGAGAATGTGATCCTTGACAAGAAGAAATGGAACGTCATGATGTACGGTGATGGCAAGACTAAGACGATCGTCTCCGGCAATCTCAGCTTTGTCGGTGGGACCCCCACTTTCGCCACCGCAACTTTCGGTAAGTCCTAATTTCTTTTTTTTTTTTGGTAAACATAATTACTAATATATCCCTGGTCCCTACCATGTGACAAACATTTATGAAATAATTAATTACTAATAATGTTGCTGCTGTTGATGTTATTATACTTGCTGTTCTTCATTAAAAAAATCTACTAATATTGTTTCTACACCTGTAGATGATAGTAATGTTACAATTAGCTCCTATTAAATAAAAAAAAAAAATACTGTTACACTTAGCTTAAGGGCTCACGAAACTATTAGCTATAAGTTATAAGTTGGTGATGAGATTTCACACCCCCCCCCAAAAAAAATGTTGGTGATGAGATTGATTAGTCAAATGGTGGACCAACCGACTTAATTGGTGCATCTGTCCTCATTGAGCCACAGGCACGGGCTTGAAGCGAATTTAATTAAAAAGGTGGGTGGTGGGGGAGTATAGGACTAGAGCAGATAAAAAAAAAAAAAAAAAAAAAAAAAAACCACATAAAGAGGGGTAACATGCAGGTGGACCTACCTCCATGTCCATGTCATGTGATATGTAGCTAACTATCAAATTTTGGTAATTAAAATAATTAAATAAATAAAGAACACTGCCCATTCTATAGGGGAAGAAGATGATTCCCAGTTCCCCACACCAGACCAGACCATGTGAATTTTTTTTTGTTTTTTTGGACAAGAAGACCATGTGAATAGAGATGTGAATATAAGTGAGCTGGCTGGGCCAGCATTTTCTTTTAAAAGTCGACCAAGAGAGTACCAGCAGATCATCCATCTGATGAGTTCACCCCCAATTCAAAATTCTCAAAGTCATTAAAGGGAATCCCGGCGTGATCATAGCTATTCCCCATTGCCTCCTAAATTCTAATACATGTGGGTCATGTGGGCCCGAACCACCACTTCCCTAGAAGGTTCGAAACCAAATCAAAAACGTCTTTTCACACGAAAGAGAAGAAAAGTATAATTTTTAAAAGAAATAAGGGAAATAATAATTTAAAGAGTGACATTATATCCAAAAATAGCCTTGATTAGATTTGATTACTTTATTATTTTTATTTTTATTTTTATTGAAGAACTTTGATTACTATTTGTGATACTTTTACTTACAACACGTGCTCACTCAGTTCTACTCTTAACGGCTCAACGCAGTTGTGGTTGGAAAAGGATTCATCGCAAAAGACATCGGAATTCGCAACACGGCCGGAGCGCAAAACCACCAGGCGGTGGCCCTACGGTCGGGGTCGGACTTGTCGGTGTTCTACAGGTGTTCCTTCGACGGATTCCAGGACACCCTTTACGCCCACTCCAACCGTCAGTTCTACAGGGACTGCGACATCACGGGGACCATCGACTTCATCTTCGGCAACGCCGCCGTCGTGTTTCAGAAGTGCAACATCCTACCCAGGCAACCCATGGCGAACCAGTTCAACACCATCACGGCACAAGGCAAGACTGACCAAAACCAGAACACCGGAATTTCCATCCAGCGCTGCAATATCTTACCCCTCGACAACGTCACGGCCTCCACCTACTTGGGTCGCCCCTGGAAGAATTACTCCACCACCGTCATCATGCAATCCGAAATCGCTGCCGTCGTCGACTCTACCGGCTGGACCCCTTGGATCCCTAACACACTTCCTCCCTCCACCATCTTCTACGCCGAGAACCAAAACACAGGGCCCGGTTCGGCCGTGGACAAGCGGGTCACATGGGAGGGCTACAAGTCTACCATCACAGACCAGCAGGCCTCTCAGTTCACCGTTAATAACTTCATTCAAGGCTCCGACTGGTTGCCCCAAACCACCGTCACTTATGATGCCTCCTTACAATGAGAGAGACTCCGGATCCCCAACTTAATCCGGGCAGATAGACCCAAGAATCTAAACTTCTTTTTCAACGACAAATCAAAGGATAGATTCATTCCATGTGATTACATCGAATAGATTTGGGATTTTTCCCTAAACTATCTGGATACCTTAAATATGTGAGTTCAAACATAGTAAAATTATTAAGCAGGCAGCCTTAGGTTTCAGAAAATAATTCCATCCAAATGATCAACTATATATGTTTGTGCAAATGTATCCTTCATTCATGGCTGTTGACATAAAACTTCTCATCTATCTATCTATACAGCCCAACCTAGCAGTGTCAATCGATTGATCATGGTCATTTTTGGTAGGAACCAACCAGTCCCACAAATTTAAAGCTCATATCATAACTGCATAGTTTAATTAATCGGAAGTTATAGGCTAAGCATAAACACATTTATATTAAGTTGATCGATTATCCGTACAAAACTACGCTTGATCCAGTTCTAACTATTCCACGTTTGATTTATTTATTACCATTCTGTTAGGATTGATCGTTTTTCCTTTCTTCTCCTTCGTTTTATTTATTTATTTATATATATATATATATTTTTTTTTTTTTTGGGGGTGCATAAGAGTCCAATAGGAGCCATACAATTAAGAAACTTATCGAGGAAAGGATCCTCAGGACAGAATGGATGCTCAAAAAGATCACAACCTTCTTGAAAAGCACGAAACATACTAATAGTCCAATGATTTAGATGCCATCAGGGGACTTGTCCCAAAAGCACTTTCTTTGGGATAATTGGAGAAGTGCCAATTACTAGGGCAAGCTTTGGATAAACAATGTGATCACATTTGGTGTTTTGTGAACTAGGGATGACAATGTCATAGGTTAAATAGGAGACCAGCACCAATTTACAGGGACTGCCTGAATTGCCTTATAAAATTATGAAAAAAGAACTCTCTCCAAGAGCATGGCCTATGTCTTAACTTTCATTTGTCTATGTCTTTCTTCCTCATGTAAAAGACATCGTTACCTTTTGTTTTGAGGAGGAGAGAGATAGACACAGGAAACACTGGTGTTGGCCACTCACTTCCCCAAAATTATATAGTAGTATGCAATTTTGAGTTGGGTTGACTTATAAAAATAGAACTGCAAATTGGGCTGGGCTCAGGATAATAGTTTTGTTAATTCAGCACGATCACTAGATCAGCACGAAGAAGATGGTTCTTGTGTCTACGCAAGGGTCAATGAGAATGTACAAAGAAACATCTAATCACAAGCGCCACATTCCCCAAAGAAGTTTTTTCGTTTCTTGTATTACAAATTTGGAAAAAGAAAACTGCATGGTTGTATGATTATTGCATCCAAACACTGAGGCATGCAGAAACCCTCTAAGAAAAAAAAATTATGAGTATTTTTTTTTTTTATGAAAAAAATCTAATGTGTTGATGCCCCTACACACAATCTCATTGGCCCTCACGTTGGTGCAGGGGCCACACAACCGGACATCTCTTTCCCTACAAATTTATACTAAGTTATAGTTATAGCGAAAGTTTTCCTTAACCTATAGAGTAGGGTTCAACCACCCATCTATGATCATTATTCCTCCCTCTCCCCACCCCAGTATTGTATGGCCCCTGTTGTTCCTGGTTCCCTCTCAACTAGTTTGTCCCTTGACCATGGGTATGGGAACACTTGGCCGCTAAGTTATCATCACAGATCCCTTTCATGCCAATAAGCAATTACTTAATTTGTATTTATTATTTTAGAATATGTTTTAGGCTTTATATTTGGATTATTATTGGGGTTGATAAAAGTCGTTAGAGGTACTTGGTTTTTTTTTTTTTTTTTTTATTTATGAAGAACATATTTGGTGATAGTGGAAAGCATGTGTAATACCATTAGCCTCATACTCACAAAGCCTGATAAATTAAGAAATAGAATATGGTCAACTGTCAAACACATGATAGACAGGGCTTTCCTTAACGGGGCATCTGCAACACTATTCAAAACCTTAAAATAGAATAAAATAAAATGAAAGAAACAAATCACATTTGAAGCCTAATGTCGTTAACCAGTGCAACTATCTCCGGAGGTGAACTTTACAACTTACCCCTTGGAGCAATTGATCGACATGTTATAAAGGATTATTCAGCAATTTCATTGGTCAAATTTCAATAGAAAATGAGCAACACCATATGGGGTTGAAAATTTTTCTAAAGTTATAGAAAGTTAGAAACCTACAAGTAACCTCCATTTTTTTTTAAATTATTATTTTTTTTTTTGGGGGTGTGGGGGTGGGGGGGGGGGGGGGTTAGAAACTAACCTCCATCGTTACATACATATTAGTAAGTATGTCATTTTGGAACCGAAACCATCGTTAAAGTCAAATCGAAACAATTGGTTCAATTTTGGTTTAAAAATGTGGAATCTTGTTTTTAGTTTGGTTTGGTTCAGTTTTGCTTTCATGATTGGGATTGTTGAGTCCAACCAAATTACTTATTCTTATCAAATAAATCATATTCTTTTTAAATATTTTACTCAATACGGATGATAAATTCTAGGGAGAGGGATAGGCACACTACCCGCCTGTGATAAACTAGTTGGCAGAATCAATGGGGGCGTGGGATGGGACATTGTATAGGGGGGAGGGCAGGGGATCATTTCAAAGTGGGGAAAAGAGAGAGATAGACATGGTGGACGCTAGTTTGTGGTATGCCAATTGTACATGTGCCCAGCCTTTTTCCATGAATTTTTTATTCCTTCTTAATGTATGAAATAAGTTTAGTTGATTGTGGCCCTAACAAATCAGTTTTTTTTTTTTTTTTTTTTGTTAAAGATGTAAAAAGTTAGCCCAAATACCTAAATAGAGCCCAAACCAAATAAAAAATCGAATAGTTAACCGAATAAAAACAAAAAATGAAAAGAGTTTGTTCTATTCTAATTTGAAATAGGCTCTATTTTGGTTTTGGTTTCTACATGGTGTATTTTGCACTGAACTTAAATCGAACATATTGACACCCTTATATATTAGAAGTTTTGGGCAAGAGAACCTTGTCCGCTTGCGCAACCACTATGCCAACACACAGGCCAATACGAAATCATGCGAAGACATCATGGTGGGAGATAGCGCAATCTTTCCGTGTGCACCTATATCTAGGTATAGAGACACATAGACAAGCATGATTCTTTTCTCAGGTTTATAATATTCTTGTAATTTTTCATAAATATGAACAATTATTTCACTCACATTATATACTCATATTGGGCTGAAACTTTACCAGCTTAATGGATACAATTTTATCTAAAACATAGACCTACCCACGTCCACCATTCCTTTACGCATGGCAATTGGTGAATTTAACAAAGTCCATCACCTGCCCCGGTGAATGTTCTCCATTTTCCTTTATTGCATGCATATCGAATCGCATAATATATTTTTGATTTTATCGTTATAGTTTATATCCATTGGGTTCATTAAAATCCACTTGACTCCAATCCCACCCAGATTTTTGTTGCCATGCATGGTTTAAAAATAGGCATCTATTTTTGGGTTCGGCTTGGGCTTGGGCTTGGGCTTAGTATTGGGCTTAGGCATTGGCTAGGGCGTGGACTAGGGGGTGGGCCAGGGCTAGACTTGCTTTCCAAGACCTTAAGTTGGGCTTCGGTATTCATACAGCCTGCCTAACCCACCCGATCCCAACCCGATGGTCGTCTTAACTTTCAAGAGATTGTCAACCCTTTAATTCAGATAAATCCAGAGATAGGAGAAATTATAAACATAACCAAGCATTTTAAACCAAAGCGAGTTAGAGTCAAATACGTCTAGTCTGTATAAAAATTACTGACTCAAGTTCCAGTTTTCCCGAGTCACAAGAGACTTATGTTTTTACATGAGTAATCAGAAACCAAAGACAGGCGAAATTATAAACATAACCAAGCATTTTAAACCCGCCATACTCATGTTGAGTCCCACCAAATTCATCTTGAATGATCAAAATACCCCAAATCATAAATTAGCAAAAATTGCCAGAACTTGCTTGGAAACTCATCAGACACCACTGCACCATCCATTGCACTCATGCAACCACTAACTAAAAACTATCATGTCATCAGAGTGACCATACAGTGTCACATCATCACTAACACATGGCTAAGTTGCCAACAAGGACAACCAATATGCAGCGGTTCAATCATCCATTGGGAATACTGGTGGCTCATTGACAGCAAATGCCAAAGATTTCGGTGAGCGCTTGTGCCTTTGACAACATGCTTGAGTGTTCCAATGTCTCACACGCCAAAAGTACCATCAAAGAAGCAAGAGGGCAATGCATGAGGAGATGAGGGAGCTGAAAATAAATCTAGTTGATTGTTGCAGAGCGACCTCTGCACTCATCGAGATGTTGGCCTGTCTCAACCCCAAGTTTTAAGAACATCATCCCTTTGGGAATCTTCACAGGGTATGTTGCATGCATGCGGTTGTTTAAGTGTATGCGGCATTCTATCGTGTAGTTAATAAGAATAGTTACTTAGTGATACGCTCAAATTAGTCACCCAGTGAAGCAAGAACACGTGGCACCCAAGGGAGGGACACATGGCGCCCAACTGAGAGATACCCACTACAGCCATGACTCCGAAGATCAGAAGAAGGAGGAGACTTAAATCCCCCTCAACTGATAGAGGCATGCAAGGACTCTAACTATGTGAGGAGGAGATACCCGAATAGGGAATATTCCCCACGAAGATAGGAAGACGTATCCCAGTAGGACTCCGAAAGAGGTAATCCTATAAGAAGGAACCCTAAAAGATAGAACGGGTAAGTCAATACGCTCACACCATTACTCCTGTGAAAACACTGTTCTGCAAGTCTCTAACTTGGGCGTCGGAGGACTAAACCTAGAGCCACCTCCGGGCCTCTACCTTCTATGCTTGTGCAGGATCGACGCTCAGCCTCATACAGATTCTTCGCAGTAATAGATTGGCGTCGTCCGTGGGAACGACAAAGTAATGGTGGAAAAAACCTATAATCGTAAAAAAACAAGAGCAGCGCCGAGCGTAAATATGAATGAGGGAGAGCCTTCAGAATCTCTCTCCCCCTCAACGGACATCGGTGAAGAATGAGGAAACAATAACCGGGAAGGTTCCGCGAGGGACCAGCGCTCAGTTGAACATTCGGTGCGTAGGGATTACTGGCATAGGAATATGTGACTAAGGAGCAGTTCGACACCCTTTAGGAGAAGTACAATCGAATGACCTAAACAATGAAGGAGGTCTCTAAGGTCCTCACTCAGAAGACCCATGGAGCCGCAAGAGGCTCCCATATCCAACCAAAGAAAGCTCGAGATGGGGAGCAAAGTAGTTCGAGGTTGGTGAGGTCCGGCAAAATCAGTGAAACCATGCTGCTAGGGGAAACCCCGCACCCCAAGAAAGGGCACGACGTGCTGCAGGGGCTAGGCATGGAGAACCACGTCAAGGAGACGGTCAGAGACATGAAGACCTAGGGTTGAAGCAGATGATCCTTGACTTGAAGGACGAAATTCAGAAGGTAGCAAAGAACCAGATAGACACTCGTGAGCCGGACCTCACTAATGACACTACCTTAGCTGATCAGGTCATGAGGGATTTGTTCCCAGTTGGGTTTCTCCTGCCTAAGTATAACACATATGATGGGTCTGGAAACCCCGTTGATCACCTAGAGGGCTTCAAAGTTGCGATGCAATTCCACCAGGTTTCAGAAAATATCATATGTCGTGCCTTGCCTTTGACATTTAAAGGAGCGATAAGGTTATGGTACAACCGACTACCGACGAAATCAATTCACAGCTTCAGTGATCTGAGCTACTTCTTCGTGAAGGGATTCTCCAGCAGCCAACCCTTTTAAAAGACCACATTGAACCTGACCAACGTCAAACAATATAAAGGGAAGTCACTGCAAAATTAGATGAGGCGTTTCTAGCAGGAGAAGATCACGATCAGAGGTTTAGAACCGAAGGAAGAGTTCACGGGCCCATTGGGAGGCATCAAAGATAAAGAGCTAAAAAAGTCTTTGGTGAAGCATACACCGAGGAACCTAGCTGAGTTGAGGGCTCGGTGCAATAAGTACATTCATATGAAAAAAACCCTTCAGGCTGACAAAGAACCCGAAGGGAAGGCAGGGAGGAAAATGACCTCAAGAGGTGATGATAAGCCTTTCGAAGGCAAGAGATGAAAGTCCGAATGTGATCAGGCACCTAGTCCGTCGAAGAAGTTTGAAAGGTATGCACCCCTAAACTGGAGATGGACGAAAGTGCTAATGCAGATAAAATACTCCTCGAATGCCAGAGCCATGAAGTGGCCGAGGAAGATGGGACGACATCCCGAGAGGCGCAACATTGGCAAATATTGCCACTTCCACAAGGACCACGGCCACGACAACAAAGATTGTTGGCACCTGAAGGGAAAAATAGAAGAAATGATCCAAAAAGGATATCTGGGCCAATTTGTAGACCGTGAAAAGGAAGATGCCCAAGACGTCAATGACCATGGGGACAACTGCCAAAGGGACTGCAGAGGTCGTCGTGAAAGAAGGGGGCCAACCCGTAGAGGCAATCAGGAACTACAAAGGGACCAGACACCCGAGGAAGCTGACCATCACCCCCATAATGATCATAAAAGCCCAACCAGGGTTATAGCAACTATCAGTGGAGGCATGGCCACTGGAGAAAGTTCCATCTCGACCAGGAAAGCAAAGGCCTATGCGAGAAGCATACATATGGCCGAATGGTCAAACAAGAAGGCAAAGACAAGGATGATTATCTCCTTCTCGGATGATGATCTGGAAGGGGTGTAGACGCCGTATGACAATGCCTTGGTAATCACCATGACCCTAGCCGATTATAAAGTAAAAAGGATCTTAGTGGATAATGGCAGCTCAGCTAATATCCTGTTCCTCGAAGCATTCCAGAAGATGGGCCTAGACAGAGAAAAGTTAAAGAAGGTTGAACACCCATTGCAATGGTTCTTGGGTGTCCCAATCAAAGTAGAGGGGTGGTCGAGTTGTCAGTAAGGGCTGGCATCAGAGATCGTCAAGTAACAGTCATGATCAACTTCTTGCTAGAAGACATCACTTCGGCGTACAACGCCATACTAGGAAGAGTCGGTTTAAATCTGCTAAAGGCCGTCGTCTCTACACCACATCTCAGGATGAAGTTCCCAATCAAGAACGGGGTCGGCGAATGTCGAGGTGATCAACAGGCTTCCCAGAAGTGCTACGCCACCACCTTGTGGGGAAAAGAAAAGGTAGGCGAGGCGCTCCCAATAGAAGATCTGCACGATGACACCAATTATCAGAGGGGAGAACTAGCTGAGGAGCTGATACAAGTTGACGTTGAAGAAGGGGATAATACTCACTAATTCCAAGTTGGGGCCTTAATGCTAAGACAACAATGAGAAAAAGTCATCTCATTCCTCCGAGATAATTCTGACATCTTCTCTTGGTCAACCTCGAACATGTCTAGAATAGCCCAAGAAGTAATAGAGCATCATCTAAGTGTCAACTCGACTAAGAAACTCGTACAGTAGAAGAAGAGGACTTTCGCCCCCTAGAGGCAGTAGAAGATAGATGAAGAGGCAGAGAAGTTGCTAAAGGCCAAATTCATCCATGAAATCTGATACCTCGAATGGATATCCAATGTGGTGATGGTCCCAAAAGCAAACGGAAAGTGAAGGATTTGCATCGACTTCACAAATTTAAACAAGGCCTACCCAAAGGATAGCTACCCCCTATCGAAGATAGACCTGCTTATCGATGCCACTTCAGGACATGAGGCACTAAGCTTCATGGATGCATACTCAGGGTATAATAAGATCAAGATGTGTGAGGCCGATGTCCCGAAGACATCCTTTGTAACCAAAGGGGGGCTGAATTGTAATGAAGTGATGCCCTTCGGGCTAATAAACGCAGGAGCCACTTACCAAAGGTTAGTGAACAAGATCTTCAAGGAGATGATCGACAAGACCATGGAGGTGTACGTGGATGACATGCTTATGAAAAGCCTGAAGGCAGAACACCATATCTGAGACTTAGAGCAGGCATTCCAAGTATTGAGGCAGTACGGCATGAAGCTGAACCCAACAAAGTGCACATTCGGAGTAGCATCGAGGAAGTCCCTTGGCTTCATCGTCTCGGAAAGGGGGTTCGATGCCAACCTGATGAAAATATAGGCCATCCGAGATATGAGGTCACCGCATAATATGAAGCAAGTCTAGGAGCTATCAGGCAGAGTCACTGCCCTAGGACGGTTCATGTCTCGGTCAGTTGACAAGTGCCTTCCTTTCTTCAAAACCTTCAAGGGATCCAAAAAGTTCGAGTGGACGGAGAAATGTGAGAAGTCCTTCGAATAGCTGAAGGAGTACTTAGCGACACCCCCACTACTGAAGAAGCCAAACACTAGGGATACTTTACAGTTATACCTAGCTGCATCGGCAGTGGTAGTGATTGCGGTACTGATAAAGGAAGAAGGAAGACAACAGCAGCCAATATACTATGTTAGCCGAACCCTTTTGGATGCAGAAATAAGATACAGAAAGATGGAGAATGTGGCATATGCCCTTGTGATAGCGACAAGAAAGCTGAGGCCTTATTTTCAATCACACATGGTATGTGTGCTCACAGACCAACCCCTGAAGAAGATACTGTAAAAGCCAGATATATCCGACCGATTGGTAAACTGGGCCATAGAGTTGGGAGAATTTGACATCCAATACAAATCGAGAACTATGATAAAAGCATAGGCCCTAGCAGACTTCATAACCGAGACAACACTCCCAGATGAACCCCACGAGCTTGTCGAGGCTCAGGTAGAAAAGACTTGGACATTGTATGTGGATGGTGTATCCAACAGAATGGGAAGCGGCATGGGGATCATACTAATCATCCCCGAAGGATTCAAGATCGAATATGCCCTGCGATTAGACTTCAGTGCCTCCAATAATGAAGCTGAATACGAAGCACTTATAGTAGAATTAATTTGGCACGGGCATTTATGGTACAAGAGTTGATGGTGCACAGTGACTCACAGCTTGTGGTGCGACAAATGAATGGAGACTATGAAACAAAGGAATAAAGGATGGTCGAATACCTGAAGACGGTGCGAGAGAAAATGTCAGCCTTTAAGGAGTTCGAGGTAAGGTAGGTGCCAGGTGGAGAATGCCAGTGCAGATGCATTATTGCAGTTGGCCACCTCTGACTTCATGGACCTCGAACTTTCGATATATTTCGAGGTATTACCTCAACCAAGCACTGAAAGTGCCCAAGAGGTGTTACCCGTTAGTGAGAATGGCCCTAGCTGGATGGATCCCATAGTTAAGTACTTGAAGGACGGAGAGCTCCCCGAGGATCGGGACGATGTGAGGAAGGTACAAATGAGGTCAGCACGGTTCCTATTGAAGGACGAGACGCTGTACAAGATAGAATTCACCACACCATACCTAAAGTGCTTGGACCTTGTCAATGCCGAATATGCTCTCCGAGAGGTGCACGAATGGATATGTGGCCAACATTTGGGGGCTTCTGGTACGCTCAAATTAGTCACCTAGTGAAGCAAGAACACATGGCACCCAAGGGAGGGACACATGGCGCCCAACCGAGAGATACCCACTACGACCATGACTCTGGAGATCAGAAGGAGGAGACTTGAATCCCCCTTAACTAATAGAGACGTGCAAGGACTAACTATGTGAGGAGGAGGAGATACCCGAATAGGGAATATTTTCCACAAAGATAGGAAGACGTATCCCAGTAGAACTCGAAAAGAGGTAATCCTATAAGAAGGAACCCTAAAAGATAGAATGGGTAAGTCAATACGCTAACACCATTACTCCTATGAAAATACTATTCTACGAGTCTCTAACTTGGGCGCCGGAGGACTAATCCTGGAGCCACCTCCGGGCCTCTGCCTTCTGTGCTTGTGCAGGATCGGTGCTCAACCTCATACAGATTCTTAGCAGTAACACTTAGTAGCTAGTGTAGTTAAATGGGGAGTTTAATGACTGGTTTATTTAGTAGTGATGTATTTAGTTAACTAGTTACATTTAACTACTTATAATCATTCTATTTATTTGATAAGGATTGGAAGAATGATAAACTTTAAATGACAAAAGGATTCCTATAATTTCTTTTTGAAGGAGGTCATGGCTTTCTTTATTAAACAAAAAATGACAAGCTTCATCAATAAAACTATTTTATCCATTTTTCCTATATATCATTTTTCCTTTACCTTATTTTCTCTCTATTTCTCATCTTATCTCCTCCCTCTTCCATGCATGCATAAAGTGGTATCAGAGTCGGACGAAGTGGGTCTGATGGCAGAGAAAGCTCGTTTGGGTTGTTCTCTAAAGAGTTCTTTTGTCGATATGTGCTTCTCCTTCTGCAAAGAGCACTAATGCCATATTCAATTGATGAGTTTTTTCTTCATGATGCCATGAACACACTAGCTTTTAATTGTCTTTGAGAATAAGGACAAATTTTAAGGATTATGAATTGTTACATGTATGTTTGTGCATGCATGTAGTTGTTTATGTATATGTAGGGCGTTCTACTGAATAGTGAATGGGTGTAGTTACTTAGTAGTTAGTGTATTTGAATGGAGAATTGTATGCAATTGCCTTAGTAGTGATGAATGCGGTTAACTAGCATATGATACTACTTGTAATCACTCTATTTATTTGAACAATTTTTTTCTATTTGGAAGCTTGTATAGGTTGTTCTCTTCATTGACATGTGCTTCACCTTCTAGAAAGAGCAAGAATGTAACATTTAATTGATTAAGTATATGTAGGGCATTCTATCGTGTAGTTAATGGGTGTTATCTGAGCAAATGATGCAACATAGTTAACCAGATATATGTAGGTATTTATAATCACTCTATTTATTGAATAAGGAATGGAAGTATGATAGACTTGAAATAACAAAGAATTTTTATAATTTCTTCTCGAAGAAAAAGGCTGTGGCTTCCTCTATTAAGTCAAAGACACCAAGCTTAGCGCATAAATCTATTTTTTTCCATTTTTCCTATTTTATCTCTTTTATCCCCTACCGTATTTTCTCTCTTTCTCATCTCATCTCTTCCCTCTCCCATGCACGCATCAAATAGATGGTAGACACGTGGATGATAAGGTGAGTAAGAAGAGAAGAGTGATATATATGAAGGGATAGAGAAGAGAAAAAATACAGTTGACGATAGAATCGATAAATAGCAGTTTATTGCCTTCTTTGAAGCTCTTCGTGTTTCCAAGTTCTTGAACTTAAGATAGATTCACATAGAATGTGATCCTAAAGTTGTGGTTTAGTGTGTTGAGAAGCATTCAATTCTATGAAAGTACAATCAACTATGGCTTAGTTTCTTGGAATTCTTAGAATTTATTTGATAGAGTATTCAACATTGCTTTCGAGAGATTTAACTTTGTAGTTGATGGGTTAGCCAAGCATGCTGCTGCAACTTGTATCTCCTCTGAATGGGTGACTCCTCCTAGATTTTCAGTGGATGATATAGAGTGGGATGCTATTGGGAAACCAAGGTTCAAGTTCTCTTGAATTCTGGTTTTGCTTTGGTCTTAATTTCCTCTCTGTTGATGGCTATGTTGAAGGTGGAGTTGGATATTGAGTTTGTTTGAGTCTGCCTGACTGAGCATTTTGGATTCTCTTCATTCTTTATTAATATTCTTTTTCCCTCAAATTAAAAATAAAAAGGTTAGATAGATAGATAGAAGTGATAAATAAGATATATGGCTTTACAAATGCAGCCTAGTGTCTTAGCTTATGAGGAAGCCTACTTCATCTCTTAACAGATAACTTAGATATTTCAAAGACTTATTTCTACTTCATCATTCATCAATAAATACAAATCTATTTCATCATTCAATTGGTTATCCCAACTACCCACTTCTCACTCTTACCATTTCTGCAACAATTTCTCCCTTCAACTAACCTAGCTACTAATAACTAATTACACACTTCCCAATTCCTACTAAATAAACTGCAGACAATTGACCACGACATGCACTAATCACAATTTACATAATATAACCTAGAATTAACCATTCAGCCATGTGTGCGACCTCTTACATGTAAACCTACCAACAATGTAAGCCATGCATGCACAAGGACCACGCCAGCTTATCTAGGCATGTAACAGGGTGGCCATCAACTAATACTTCAATTGGATCATTCAGGGTTAGCGAGTTAAACCCTAGCTTAAGTGAATAGTTTACGATGAGGAATATCTAGTGCTGATTTAGCTGCCACATCGACTTCTAGATTTTCAAGCTCTGGCCTAGAAACAATTCCTTTGATGATGGCTTTTCTGCCAAGTTTTGGAGATGTGAAATCCCTAGGTAGGAAATTTTTACTATGAGGTTCTCGAAGATATTAGAGCTAACAAGCCCAACTCTCTCTCTCTCTCTCTCTCTCTCTCTCTCTCTCTCTCTTCTTTGTTTTTATATCATTAAAATTAATAAGGAAGAAAAAAAAAACGACTTGCCTTGACCAAGCCAGAGTCACTAGGCTTTGAGGAGGGCAACTCAAGTTTTCTAACTATGCCTTACACTAAACATATGTACATAATCTCTTGAAAATTATATATTATCTAAATATAAACTTTCAATGTATGTAGATTAAACATATTGCACATATATGAAATCCTATTTATAATTTTGTATTATAGAATAGAGAATGGGATATTTATCAAATCAAATATAGGCATTTTTATAAGGAAGGTAATTGAATTGGATCCAAATAATATCTGATAGGTATACTAGGCTTACCTTAATTGTACGCCCATCATGCATTAGCTTCCTCCCTTAATTTTATATAAATTTTTTATTCCTATTGAATGTAAGTAAACAGAAACCAGACAATAGGTATAAGACTTTGACAAAAACAATTACTTAATTGAAATGTAATTATAAGTAAAA
>NC_056558.1:43676000-43697167 GCF_013358625.1 Macadamia integrifolia | reverse complement strand
TTCGGTCCGAATTATTCGCGAATTATATTCATTTTTGAAAAAGTCGCGAATTTTAAAGAATTTTATTTTTAATTCGGATTCGGTCCAAATTTTTGATAAAATTCTTTAAAATTCGGTTCGGCCGAATAATTCGCGAATTATTCGTCCGAATTGCTAACTATGATCAGTCCTAAGTCTTTTAATTTTTTTCTAAGTTGATTTTCAACTTCAATTTTATATGATATAAAAGCATTTCCTGCTTCATCTTTTGAATTAAGTAAACACAACATGGTGAATCTTGAATAATCATCAATAAAAGTCACAATATATTTTTTACCACCCCTTAATTCATATGACTTAAAATTACTTAAATCACTATGTATCAAGTCTAGTAAACCACTTTGCCTAACAACAGATTTATGAGATTTTTTGATAAATTTAGTCTCTATACAAGTGGGACACTTGTCTAGAGAAGGCTTAATTTTATTTTTAAGCAATCATAATTTGCACATTTTGGAAATCTAAGGAGCACTATAATGACCTAATCTATCATGCCATAAATCACAAGAGTCAACAAAGTAAACAGAAGAACTTGACATTTCATTAATAATTTCAGATATACTTAATACAAATAAACCATCACTCAAATTGTCTTTCTCCACAAATACATCATTTTTCAACAATACAACTTTATCCAACTCAAAAGACAACTTCAACCCAACCTTGTTTAGAAGTGGCACTGAAATCATATTTCTCCTTATATCCGAAACATGGAGTATATTTTCCAAACAAGTGTCTTTCCAGAAGTAAGTTTTATTGTCACTTGGCATTTTCCAACCACATTTGAAGATTGGGAATTTTCCATAAAGACCTTCTCATCAGTTTTTATAATAGAGTACTTAAAAAAGGAACTTCAATCTCCACTGATGTGCCTTGTAGCACCAGTATCAAGTACCCAATCCGTTGGTTTTTTAACCATATTAACCTCTATTATCATTGCAGTAAAAATCCCACTTTCAATGAGATTAATCTTAGCCTTTTCAGATCCTTTCTTTGTGCTCCTGTAGTCCTTCTTGAAATGACCTGATTTTTTTATAAAAGAAGCAAGTACTTTTCTTTTTCTTGAAAGATTTATCCTTCTTAACATGAAGGCCCTTCTTAGAGTTTCCTTGCTTCTCTGTTCAACCAAATTTGCTTTGAGTTTAAGAGTCTCAATAGCCTTGTCTTTAGCACGGTTCCTTTCTTCAATTTTGATCAGGACTACAACTTGTTCAAAGGTCCACTCCTTTCTCTTGTGCTTCATGGTTAACTTAAATGGGTTCCAAGAAGAAGGGAGTTTCTCAATCAATGAACCAGTGACAAATGCATCAGGCAGAATTATATTTTCTTTTGCTAGCTTCCCAACAAGTACCTAAAATTTGTCAATCTGGGAGGAGATGTCCTCTCCATCAGACATAACAAAATTGAGAAAGTTGGTCACCACATACTTACTACTCTCTGCATCCTCAAGATTGTACTTCTTGGACAGAACATCTCATATCATGTATGCACTTTCAAAAGAATTATAAACATTATATAACTCAAGTGAAAGTGCATTCAAAATCGGCCTCCACTTAAGCAAGTCTTTTTACTTCAAGTTCAGAATCCTCACTTTGTAGTGGCTTGGGTTCAATCAATGCAAAAACAATCCCAATCTGAGACAAAGCAAACAGAAGCATTTGCTTCCACCTTTTGAAATTTTGACCACTGAATTGGTCAATTTTTCAAATTCAGAAACAATCCTCATCTTTTCCATGACAGGTTGAAGTGATCCAACTATAGGCACAACATTGGTGGGTGTTGAAAAGTAAGTAGGTAGTAATGGTGGAGCAAAGTTAATAATAAGAATTGTTACATTAGTGTTGGTAGGCAAAGTTGGTGTGGCACCACTCCCATTAATTTTAGCATTTGCATTATGTGTATCGGAATCTGTATCATTTGCCATAGTCTTATACCTAGTTTCAAATACCTTAAGATTACAAGTTAACAGAAACTAGGCAATAGGTATAAGACTTTGATAAAAACAATTACTTAATTGAAATGTAATTACAAGTAAAAGATGACTTACTTGTTCAAGCAATCATCTGAAATAGTAGCAGAAATCGTCTATCTTAAGTAAAGTTGAATCGTATACAGATACTCTCCTTAAGGTATTTGAACGCTCCGTATATATACATGCAACCGGGTTGACCTTACGTTCTCACCTCTAAGATAAAATAACTCCTAAATCGATGAAGGTGCACTTCTAATAATCGATTCCAATAGGTATGTTCGAAGGTAATACTCAGAAACTCACAGTAAACCAATACTAAAAAGAAAACAGAGACTAAAAGCACTTACAGAGAACAAAGAACCAAAAACTCACAGTATGTATTTCGTACAATACCCAACCAGAATATGTATTCTATATATATATGGAATGTAAGCATCTGTATACGAATGGGTATATCTGTGTAGGTACCCATATGTATACAGGTGTGACCCTATGCATGTATGGGAAGGTACATTCACTTATGGGGAAGGGTACATGCCTCATACGTATAGGTGCATGCATATACATATACATACGTAATTATATATATTGGGTACATATACCAATAATATGTTCCTTAGTGTGGATTCAAACAAAAAGTTACATGTGGTAAAAAGTAGATTCTTTGAACCACACCCACACCGTACCCGACCTCGAATCGGCCATGGCCTGGCTCGGAGCGCACACTTCAAAAGCACCCTAAGACCCCCCCCCCACACACATGACAAGGGAGAGTGTCTCTTCAAAGGGCTTGCACCTTTAACAAACATTCCTATCTATCTATCTATCTATATATATATATATATATATATATATCTCCAAGTTTTCTTTCATCCCTAACCAATGTGGGACTAAATTTTTGTGAGTTGTCTTTAACTCATTCACAACTCTACAAGTGCTAAAGACAAATTAGTAAGTGTAGAAGAGACACTTTTGAGCGAGAAAGCTAAATTTCAAAAAGACTACTTTGGATTTCAAAAAGACCGTTTTGAAAAGACCAATTTGACCATAGTTTGAAACTTAAATTCTAACATTGAATTCATTTTGAATTTTTTTGCTAGACTTCTTAAACTTTTTCCATATCAAAACTTCTATTTATATTTCAATTATCCACAATGGATAAGGGAATTCAAAGTTTCATCCAAACCCAGACTTAGTTTAGGTCAACGGCCTTACTTTTTTTTGCCATTATTATAACGTTGCAAGGTCCTTATCGTTATTAATAAAAAGTTAGACAGCAATAGAAAGATTAGGATTGAAAGAGAGATTATTTATTTTAAGTCCTTTTCCTTGTTATTGTGATTGAAATAGTTAACCTCTATTTCCGCAATCCCTTTCCACTTCCTTATCTTCTGAGTCTGATAAGAGAAAAGTCTCAAAGGAGAAAAAGAAATAAGGGAAAAGATTTAACTCTAGTAAGCCGAAGGAACTTAAATTAATGATTGGAATTTTTTATCTTTCTAATTAGGGGATCTTAAGGTGACTACGATTATTACCGTATCATGAGGATAACTAATGTGGCTATTCTTAATGTTGGATATAAAGTCCAGGACCTATATCAGTTAGATGTCAAATTAGAAAGGCTACGATCAAATACCTATATATATTGATATGCATCAATATGAAAGTCCATATACGTTTATAGGTATACTCTGACCCCCTAATAATGTGCCTTCTTCAGTATTTCCGATTTTCAAAACTCTATTTTTGTCATTTGGTAAACTCCAATTAAGTCGAAAATAAAATTTAATATGTGAGCAGAACCTTAATATTATCTACATCTCCAAAAATCATGTCACAGTTTCAAATGTTTTGATAGCGAAGTAACCATTTTTCATTGGGTCATGCAGAAAACTAGAGATCAATAAATATTTTCTTATTTCCTTCTATGGTTATGCAATACCAAGATACAGGTCCTTTGCTTACAGTCTCGGCTTGGGGTAAAGAAACCATCATAAAAAAGAGAGAGGAGAAGAGAGAGGGGGTGTTAGAAGAAGAAAAAGAAACAAGGGAAAAGGAAATGAACATCAATTGCAATAATGTGGGAAGCAGATGGATTCCCACCACGACATTTTATCTATCTAAAATCATCTCACCGACACTTGTAAGGCCTTCATTTTTCATACATAGAGCCATACTTCGGATTGAAGGTATCTGAAAAAGGCACCAAGACTGTCCAGGCCAAAAACTTTCTACGTTTTTGGGTTAGCTTCTCTTTTGGTTTGTCACCTTCAAAAGAGGATGTATTTAGTACATGAGGTTCTTGTCATTTCTATTCTTTGATACTTAACCGTTAAAATTAATTAATGTGGGTTAACATCTTATTACTAACGTTTGAAGATGATCAACACGGATCTAGCTATATAGAACCAGCTAGGCCATTATACAACCATTTCTCAATTTGTCTGTTGTACCTCTTTCTTATTTCTCCAATTGACATGCCACCATGATTTTTTTTTTTAATTATAAAAAGTACACAATGATTGATCATCTAAAACTTATTTCTCATTATTAATGCTTTTTTTTTTTTTGGTAAATCAATATTAGTGCTATAACATGAAAAGAAAAGAAAAAGAAGAAATGTCTAATATCATTCTTAATTTCCATTAGACATTCTTAATTTCGATTAGACCATTGCAGCTACCTAATACATGATAATTATTTGCCTTATTTTATCTGCCAACGACAAACTTCATAATCGAAAAAGATTCGACTTATATATAATATCTCCATGGTCCATGCATGGATAACGATGAATATGAAGATCATGATGATTTTATTAAGTTTCAACATCAAGCATTATTAAATCTTTCAAACATAATCCCTAGCAACAAAAATCGATTCAATAGTAGAGGTCATGAGAATCGATAGTCCTTACCCAAAAAAAAAAAAAAATGAGGATCGATAGTTAAAAGATCCTCAAGTGGTTACCTCGATCCTCACAGGGGATTTCACCATCTATGATATGTTGGACTACAAATTGATGATGCATTGGTTACCTCAATCCTCACAGGGGATTTCACCATCTATGATATGTTAGACTACAAATTGATGATGCATTAATTACCCTAACTTGTGATCTGATTCCTAATAACATTTGGGTGGTAAGATCCCAAGTGAGGAAGGTAACTTCTCTCCCCTTGCGGGAGCTAATCTGAACTCCTAGAAAAAGGTAACAAAAAATAGGTGATTGAATCTACCAACTAGATTAACCATGGCTGGCCTTGCCCGCTCCCAACACCACCACCACCTGGGGCCACAGACCCTGCGGTTAACAATCCGAAAAAAATCTTCTACTGCGGGTGTGGTGGAGCGGTGAGGATTTTATGGTCGATATGGCATCGGAACATGTGTCAATATTGTTTTGACCGTCCGATACTCACCGCATGGCCGCACCCGCGACAGCGGATCATCGCCATTAACAACCGGCCACCACTTCTTAGATAGAAGAAAATTTATTGATTCCTGTTCCATTTCCAATCAGGCAATCACTGTCTTTCTGTTTTTTTAACGTGACATGAGAGAGAGAGAGACAGAGAGAGAGAGGACGACAACTAACCAAAGGAAAAGTTAGTCAAGAATATGCCGTATACTCATGATTCATGAGTGTCTCTTTCACTTGTCTGTCATCACTCAATGTCCGGTCAAGGATTGTACGGTAACTACCTATGGTTACTGCAAGCAGTACGTACCATATGTGTTTAGAAAGAGAAAAAAAAAAAAAAGGTACGTACCATTTGTAAACATGGAAAAACAGAGATTAAAAAAACAGGCGATTTTTATCCTTTGTAGTGTCCCTCATCCCTATATCAGTCGACTCTTCCTTTATTTCCATTCCTCTTACCTTTTCAACCTATGGCCGGTTGCAGGATTAAGGATGTCAAATGGGTGGTTTAGATTGGTTTATTTTACCTAAAAACGAAAAAGAGGTTGATTTGACCCAATTTTGATCAGGTTGAATTGATTTTAATCGGAATATGAATAAGATCAAAATCAACATTTAAGAAACCTTAGTTTTTGGTCGGTTTTGATTTTGGTCTAGTATGATTTTGATTTATTTTGGTTTTTTAATTTATATTTTATCAGTTTTTTTTTTTTTTAAATAACTTGTAGTGAGGAAAGAGTCAACAAAAACGCTTTAGATCATCTCCCCAATTCAAACAAGTAAACAATCAAGAATATAGCGAAATTAATTTGTTCACGTTGTAACTTGTAATCACAGAACAAAGAGGATTAAATTGCGAGGAAAAGATAATTAATACTAAAATCAATAGAAGTAAAGTTCATAGTGAAATCATTTAAAAAAATCAAATAATTGTTTATTGTTGTAAAGGGAAGATAACTAATATTCAAATCACAAAATGAACCCTACTATCAAATCATTCATTTAATTGTCTATCTAATTTATATACTAAACAAGGAGATCTTTTTTCTTTTTTCTTTTCTAGGATTCAGCAAATGAATATTATTACAATGAAATTGATGAAATACAATCCAATAAATACAAATCAAGACCAACCATAACTCCACCTTTGACATTGTCATCAATAGAGTAGTGATCCACGACAAAAATAAAGGCAAGAAAACTATACTGGGTCCTCAATTGAGAATCCCAATTTATATGATTAAGAATCAAAAGTAGGGGTTATATCCCGACATGAAGAAGATCTTCTTGTTGCAACATGTTTTGCCAGCTAGTCTATTTGCTACTGCAGTAACTTTCATGAAAACAATGAAATATGTACCAAACAGTGTTGTCCAAACAACTCTTGAGCAAAAAACTTTTTTTTTTCTAAGACACTATGGAATATTCTGATTTTTAATACAAATCACGAATGCATGAGAAACTCAATCAACCAACAGCTGAGACACCTCCATAGCATATGCCTAATTACTACCTTAAAAATAAAAGGCGGCAAATTCCACAATAAACTTTGTGACTACTCCTTCAGTAAAAAAGGAAAACATTGAGATGGGACTCTAGTTGAATCCCTAAATACAACATCAGCCCCTGATTGGCGAGGATTATCTAGAGCACATCCATTGAAGCATTTTTTTTTTTTAGTGAATGAAAAATATATTAAACACAAAAAAGAAAAACAGATACAACAAACGAAGTCAACCGGCTAAACAAGGGCAATGTTATTATCCAAAGCATTTTTATAATCATGATCAATTTCCCTTCAAAGTTGATCAGCTTTTATATAGCCACTTGTTTACAATTTCGATCATTTAGTTTTATTCAATATATAAAAATATAATATGAGACTTGTACGTACAGATACTCTATATATAATTATGGATCCAGATTGTAGAGTAGCTGAGCGTGCATGCAGGTCTGATAGATTATAATATTATTATGGAAAAATTACATATTACCCATTTTTGAGTTTTCCTTTACAAAATTACCCACAAAAAATTTTAGTTAACAAAAATTCCCAACATTAGGTTTGAGTTTACAAAACTACCCACCCAAAGTTTTAGTTAACAAAAATACCCAAAATCAAATTTGGGTTTACAAAACTTCCCAAAATAGTGATTCTTCATCTTCCACATATAATCATGTATTTTTTTATGACTAAAACTTTGAATGGGTAGTTTTGTAAACCCAAACTTAATTTTAGGTATTTTTGTTAACTTAAACTTTAAGTAGGTAATTTTGTAAAGGAAAACCTAATTTTGAGTATTTTTGTTAACTGAAACTTTTGATGGGTAATTTTGTAAAGAAAAACCTAGAAATAGATAATCATGTAATTTTTCCTATTATATATATGGTCCCTTATTGAAGTCCCACGACAGAGACATATGTTACTCATGTACACATACAAGTGGTCATGGACTTATACGCACCACTCATCTGCCTCCCTTGATAGAATTGACTACCAACCTAACTTCTATATGTTGGGATTCATCACTATTATAAATTACAACCTCCAATGTCCGATGCTCTGGTGGGTTTGGCTTACTACTGCACAGGCCGGGGGAGCGAGAAATCAGAATTAGGAAAGAAGAGGGAATAATTGAGCTTAATTAGTAGTATCTATTACAAGTCCTTTTTCTTTGTTCCACCTTCTGGGTTAGCCTTGTCTGCTTGTATATCTTTTAATAATATGTTGTCATTATTAATTACTGGCAGGCTGTACTGGCCTGTACTTGGACTGTTAGTGCGGGCGGCAGTAGGAGGGGTAATGCCCATGTCATGGGGCATGGTTGTTGCTAACGATCATGAACTGCAACCTGCAGCAAGGAACAACTGTGTCCAGGAGAATGAATGTGGCTTCACTACTTACCCTAAGCTCTGCGCTGAGACCTTGTTAGGGCATCCAAATGTCCATGACACGGTGTCTGCCCTGCTGGAAAAGACTATAGATGAGACCACCAAGCTCTCCACAGCTGCAATCCTTCCAAACTACCAACTTGCTAAGAGCCTTAAATCCCAGCATCCTCATCATGGTCTTGCTATGTCTATAGGTACTATTTTATACATAGTCAAGATCAGGTATTCGGAAGAAGAGATATTTGAGGAGTCTACTTAATCTCTCTTCTCTTTTATTTATTTATTTAATATTTTGTTGTCAAATTAATTTACCACACGTGGCGTGGAAGAACACGTACATGTTAACGAAAAAACAATCGTTTAACCTTATTTGTTCGCGTGCGCAGGTTACTGTGTTGAGGTGATGGACATGTCTCTCAAACGACTGAACCAATCCCTAATAGCTCTGAGAAACTCGCGTATCAAAAGCAAGCACGATATCCAAACATGGCTGAGTGCTGTGCTAACCTTTCAGCAAGCTTGCAAAGACTCGGTGGAATACTCGTCGTCGTCTTCTTCTTCTTTTTTTCTGTCGTCGACCGGGAGCTTATCGGTGGGTAAAATTTCGAATAGCATGGAGCACTTGTCTCGGTTGGCAAGTAACTCACTGGCGCTGGTCAATCGCATTTCCAGAAGCGGCCGACGCCTCTCTCATCGTGTGGCTTCTCATGAGACGACGACGACGACGACTAGCTCCCCATCTTTGCCTTTGCATTTCCCAAGCTGGGTATCGCCCAAAGATCGGGAACTACTACAGAGTGGATCTGGGTCTGGTGGTGGTGGAGGGATCAAAGCCAATGCGGTGGTGGCAAAGGATGGGACAGGTAATTTTATGAGCGTGCACGAAGCAATCAATGCAGCTACAGGGGGACGGTTCGTCATCTACGTGAAGGCCGGGGTGTATAAAGAGAAGATCCGAACCAAGAAAAACGGCATCACCTTGATTGGTGATGGCAAATATTCCACCATTATTGTCGGCAGCCATAGCGTCTCTTCTGGCAGTTCTCTATCACACACGCCCACATTTGGTAAACCACTCTCTCTCGCTCTCTTTTTCTTGGATTTCAGGTGTTTGTTTCCAACCTCACCAACTTGGCTTGGGGAATGTAATCTTGGAGTTAATTTGTCCACAAATTTGGACCTATTACAGCTCCCACATTGCATGGTATATAACTGATGCCAATTGACGAATATCCCATGACATGTCGCAGTTGATAAAAATAAATTGTTATTTTGTTGTTTGTTTCGTCCGGTCTTCTAGTTTTGTTCGTTTCTCTCTCTTCGGTCGGTTGTTTCGTTTCTTGAGATTTTGGTGTATTTACTCTTCGCTTAGTGTATTTTCCTTCGATAAGGCTGTGTTTGATAGTCGGTAAAAAAAGAAAAGAAAAGTTTTTGGTTCTAGAAGTTCTCTTTGTATTTGGCATGTCCTCAACATCAATCAATCAATAGAAGATTATTTTTTAAATTTCAAAATTCATCCTGAAAATGATAGAGTTTCTTTTACCCCAAAGAAATAATTTTGCTAAACATAAGAGAACAAAAGAAAATACAAAAACTTTTCTTTTCCCTTTTTACGTTAGTCAAACATAAATACTTTTTTTTATTTTCTTTCCATTTCATTTCATTTATTTTCTTCTCTTTTCTAAATTTCTTTTTTTTTTTTTCCTTCTCCTGACTATCAAACACAGCCTAAAGAAAATATTTGAGAAGAAAAAACTATTAGAAAGGTGGCCTACACAATCTCTTTTTCTCTCTACCATGTAAAATCACATATTTATCCCTTGTTTCAGTGAAGAAGAGAGATAGATGTACGTAGCACACCATGGTCAACAGCATTCTTTTTTGATAACAGAATTTTCTAGTTGGCCCAATCAAATAGGAATATCTAGTTTCACGGCCTATTTTTGCCATAAGGCTCAAATTTAATAGAAACAGAGACACTATTGCATGTCAATTTTCACCCTAAACATCTTATATTTAAAATTATGAACTATTATAGTGATCCACTTCCTGTCTTTCTGTGCTGAAGAAATTGTTGATAGAAATCCATTCCAATCAATCACACCGTTGTCTGAATCTTTCAATAAAAAATCATATTTTATTTTCCTTAATTAGCACAATCGATCCTTCAAACTACTCATTCCTCCTATTAGGGGTGAAAGTTTGGCCCTGACAACCCGAACCCGCCCTGAGCCCAAACAGGGTTTAGACCAAGTTTTTTGGCCTTGAGGGCAGGTTAGGGTTGAAAAACCCCAACCCTGGGTCAGGGTGGGTTGGGTTAGGGTTGAGGCCTCAACCCGGCCCAACCCGACCCAATCCGTCCCGAAATTTAATCTTGCATCATTATAATAGAAATTAGGGCTCCAATAGGTATTTATTTTTCTATAATTTTTTAATATATGAAACATGAATAGAAAAAACATGTCAATCAAGGTAAACCCAACCATTATAGGAGTCAAGGTCAACCCAACCTGGCCCTGATAGGGTCAATTAGGGTCGAGTTGGGTTGGTATGAACCCGACGAGGTTGGGCCTAAACATGAACCCGACAGGATTGGATTGGGCCTGGGTTGAATTTTGAGGACCTAGGATTAAATTAGGGTAAGAAACCCAACCCAACCCAACCCAGCCCAGCCCTGTTTCACCCCTAACTCCTACCATGTGACACAAATAAGTGTGCGGAATCAGAGTTGAATCTGAAATACTCTTCCATCTTTTATAATCTCTTTCATATTATTTTCCTTAAAATCACTTTACAAATTACCTTTTGTTTTAGGGTTTTTCTTGTTGAAACCTCGGAGGTGTCAAATCCATTTTAACTTTACTTTTCTATCCTCGTACTGACACTGTAATATCTCTTGAGTCTTTAGTTAAAGGTAATTAGAATTTAGAGCTAACAAACTGGGGAGCAATGATTGATGTTGAGTATATATAATTATATATTATATTGATTGCAGCAATCAGTGGTGATGGATTCATCGCAAGAGATATCGGATTCCAAAATACGGCGGGGCCGCAAGCGAAGCAAGCCGTGGCCCTATATGTCGCTTCGGATCGATCGGTGCTGTACAGGTGTAGTATCTCTGGGTACCAAGACACGCTATACGCGCTGGCCTTCCGCCAGTTCTACAGGGAGTGCGACATTCTCGGCACAATCGACTTCATCTTCGGCAACGCCGCCGCTGTCTTTCAGAGGTGCAATCTAGTCCTACGCCAACCTCACTCCGGAGGCTTCAACGTCATCTTGGCCAATGGCAGGAGCGACTCTGGCCAGAACACCGGCTTCTCCGTCCAGAGCTCCAGGATCGTTCGTTCCGCCGATTTCTCTGGGGGGCATAAAGCTTACCTTGGGAGGCCTTGGAAGCAGTACTCGAGATCGGTGGTGATGCAGTCCAGCATCGACGGTGCCATAGACGCCAGAGGTTGGGTGGAGTGGTCGGGTGGGTTCGCCCTCAAGACTCTCTACTTTGCGGAGTACCAGAACTCTGGACCTGGCGCCAGGACTTCTCAGAGGGTGCAATGGACTGGGTTTCACCTCATCTCCGCTCCCGACGCACTTCAGTTTACGGTCGCCAAGTTCATCGGAGGGGACTCTTGGTTGCCTTCTACTGGTGTCACTTACGTCTCCTGCCTTTAATACGTCACATGTAATTAATGTTCTTCATTCCTCATGTTCTGTTAGCTGCCCTGTAAGAATTATTGCTAGGGTTTTGTATGATTCTGCCCATATCCCCTAAATAAGATGGTGATATCATGACTTGTAAAAAAAAGTTTGGCATTCCGGCCACTACTTGGCTTCTAGCTTGTCTTTGTGTAATTCATGTATGGCATATGTAAAGAACAGTTTTTATTCAGATAAAGGTACCGATCAAAACAATGATATCGGTGACAATAACATTAGTTGTCTTGATACTTCTATTATCCTTGGTTTTTTATCTTGAGAAATCAATTTTATTACAAGTAGGATAAGAAAGGAATTAAGTGACAAAGTACCAATGAAATATACCACAACAATCCTTGATATTAGGAATATAGCTTTAATTTATTTAGGGTTATTGGGGGTTGGCTGTGGAGTTAAAGAGAACAATAAATAATTGAGGAATTATCATTCTCCTCCCCTGAACTTTGGGGAAATATCAAGTTCCCCCACATTTTTTGAACTATTTCTCTCCTCCCCCCAAATCAAAAGATTCTATCAACCGTGAGTCAATGTTATTTTTTACTGTTAAGTACCTATCATATTTTTTATAATACCCTAAATGCCCCTCTACATAATCGATCAAAATAAGAGGAGGAAGCTAAACTCTCATGTCCACCTTGTGTTCTTCACCGGAGCTCTCACCGAGAAGACCCTGCTACTCCTGAAGTTCAAAGCGATTCTACAACCAAAGCCCTACTCCAACCCTACTCCTTCAATCAAAGCCTAATCTTGATTGAAATCGAAGCCCTAATCCTCCTTCAATCGAAGCCCTATCTTCGGTGAACCTAATCTTCTCCCTCTTTGAATTTCTCATTACCAAACTTCGCACTGTTTGGGTTTACAAAACTATCCAATACAACACAGTGTTCAACATGAGACATTCTTCACAGTTTTGATCCTATACTCCAATTAAGGGAATTCCACATGGCCAATGCCCTAAAATGAAACCTTCCTGAAAAGATTGAAAAAGGTTTCAACTACGAAGAAATCAAAACACCTGGTCTGCCTCGGAAACCTTCCAAAGATGAATTGCTTGAACTGAACATGAAACCAGTAACAAGGAACAAACAAATAATTCTTCAAGAAATTAAAATGAATTCTTCAGAAGATTGAATAGCATCGACACACCCCATTCTGAGCCTTCGTAGACCCTTGTTTCAACTTTCAACCTCTCTTTCTCATACCCCTTGTTTCAACCCCACACTGCTGCACAACCCCTCATTCGATTCTGCTCATCGCATCACCATCACTGCCCCTCGCTATCGCATCCCACTTCTTCCTCCTCCTTTCCCTCTACAACTTTTTTTTTGATAGGTCAGAAAAGCAAAGGAACAAAATTATAGAAACAGGTTCAGATATGCATATCAGTTCTTTCAAGTTGGATTTGGTTAACATGCCTTGTTATTTTCCCTCTGCAACCCAGATGTCAGAGGAACTGGATATTGTATTTCTGTGTAGCAGTTTGCAACATCTTGGCTTGTAGCGAAGGGGCGGAGTGAGTGCATGTAGCAGCTGCAAGGCAACAGGCTGGTGTGTGCATGTTTTGTGACTGGCGTTGGACTTGAGAGATTGCAGCAGCTGAGTGCAAAGCGAATGTAGCGACCCTCAGTAGTGCATCGAACCTTCAGCGTCTCCAGGGGTTCCCATTGTTCGACCCCAGCAAGAAGAACCCAATGACAGCTAAGGTGGCCATGACCAAAACCTTCCTCGCATCTTAGGAGTAACTTTATGTCGATTGGTAAATGTGTTGTCTAAAGACTAAAGGGATGGGGGTATTTTGGGAATAATAAAAAAAAGAACAGTCATTTAACAGCAATCTTTAACGCTAAGGCACAGTTGATAGGATCTTCTTATTTGGGGGGAGGGGAGTGAAATATTTTAAAAAACGTGGAGGAACTTGATATTTAGCTATAGTTGAGGGGAGGGGAGTGGTAATTCCTCTACATAATTTATTGTACACATTGACTACACTATCCCTGTTGGTGCCTACATGGTTTAGGAATCAGAATATTCGAAATGGGACCACATGCATTGTCTGATTCGAATCGATGGTACCCAACCCTTGATACTGTGCCACCCATTGATACTAGATGATTTTTTTTTTTTTTTTTTGAATTGGTATTAAATCAAGTTTGAAATTTATTTTTAGCTAATGTCTTCCTATTTATTAAGTAAAATAACATAAAATCAATGAAACTTATCTTTTGTATTAAGATCCCTAAGTTTAATAAATTTAAAAAATACCAAAATTCACAGATTTTGTGAAATATTTGCATCTTCTCGATTCTATTTCTAAGGTTTCAATTGCATCAACAAAAACAGCCAAGACATTGCAGTCAGGAAAAAAAAAAGGAGAGATAGAGAGATAGAGAGCGTGCCTAGATGGGATGCATTTAATATATTATGAATCCATTTACCAAAAAAAATAGGGAAAATTACATGATTCTCACTTTTGTGTTTCCCTTTACAAAATTTCCCACCAAAAGTTTCAGTTAACAAAAATACCCAAAATTAGGTTTCCCTTTACAAAATTACCACTTAAAGTTTAAGTTAACAAATATACCCAAAATTGAGTTTGGATTTACAAAACTACCCACTCAAAATTTCAGTTATAAAAAAATACATGATTATATGTGGAAGATGAAGAGTCACTATTTTGGGTAGTTTTGTAAACCCAAACCTGATTTTGGGTACTTTTGTTAACCAAAACTTTGGGTGGGTAGTTTTGTAAATCCAAACCTAATTTTGGGTATTTTTGTTGATTAAAACTTTTGATGGGTAATTTTGTAAAGGGAAACCCAAAAGTGGGTAATCATACAATTTTCCCAAAAAAAAAATATATATTTTGAATCTCAGCAATCATCAGAAGGGGCACAATCGTAGTTTCAATAGATTTATTTACACCTTAAAGACTAGGAGTAGTTGTTTCTCGCCTGGCCTGACTAGTTTTGAGCCATTTTAAAATCCTTAAAATTCCTATCCAAAGCCTTTCGGGCTGGTCTGGTTGATGTATAATTTTTATAGCTAGGCCTGGCTGGATGTATAGCCACGGCCCACACTGAGCTCGTATTTCTAGCCCAGCCCACCCGGTTCCAATTCCCATGCATTGATTTCCAAAGCCACAAGGTCAACAGTGGCAGAGTTCCTTTTTTTGGATAGAAACTAAAATTTCATTAACTAAAATCAGCAAGCGAGAACCTCCTGCCGAGGAAGGACATATTTACAAGGAAAGGTGGGGGATTAATCCACCAAATTTTTGAAAGCTAAAAATTTAAAGCCTCTTCAGCAAGGAAATGAGCTTTCCTATTCATAGACCTAGGGATGAAACCAAAATTAACTGTGGAAAAATTAGAAGAAAGAGCCAAATATCATCAACTAGAGCTAAAGTAGACCAATCCAAAGATGAAGCAATGTTGTTGAGGGCATAAATAAGTTGTTGGCAATCTGAGAATATAAGGAGATGCAAGAGCCCAAGACTACAGGCCAAAAGAAGAGCATCACGCACACTTTCTACCTCCATAACTGAAGCTGAAAATCCCCAGCTTGCCTTACGCTTAGCTCCAATGAAAGACTTTCCTTTATCAAAAATGATTGCTCCTCTTCCTCATTTCTTTGTCTTTGAGTTCCAAGCCCCATCAGTAAAAGCAACAACAGAATCCATTGGCAGGCTTGAGAACTGAAAATCTGAAAAAACAAAATGAGAGAATGAAACATTAGATGGTTGATTAGATATAGCTAACCGCTTCATACCCAGCCTGATGTCCTCCACTGTATGATTGAAAGCTGAGATAGTAAAAGTTAAATTTGGAGGTTCAAAGCTAAATACAACCTTGTTTTTTTATTTTCATAAATTGCCAAAGGAGAGACGACCATTGGATATGGCAGTCTTGTTGGTCTGGAACCTCTTTAAATCTAAGAAGAAGATAATCAAACCAATCACGAAATCCAGCTCCTTGAAAAGTGGAGGTATCAAGTCTGAAAGGGGAAGCTTTCCACACAGAAGCTACAAAGGAGCAACGAAAAAGGGCATGAACCATTGATTCATCATCTACAAGACAAATGGGACAAAGAGGGAGTCGAGACATAGATCTAATTTATTTACTGCAATAGCATTAGAACAACACCTCCACAAAAATATTTCAATTTTTGGTAAAATTCTTAAATTCCACAATTGTTTCCAAAAACTAGAATCTGAAGATGATGCATTATGGATAGAAACATTTGTACTAGCATTCTTCAAGTGAAAACCAGCATAATAAGTTGATTTAACAGTAAACTTATCGTTCTTTGTGTACCTCCAAAACCAACTATCCGGAGAAGGGAAAATATGAAGAGGTACCTGCAGGATAGCTTGAGCATCACTAGCTGAAAAGGAAGATTGAATGAGTGGGAGATTCCATTGTCTTGATGGATTTATGATAAGATCCTCCACGAGATGAATGTGAAAGGAGGGGTAATTTCCCGTCAACTTTTCTCCTGGCAACGACGGGACCCAAGCATCATAAAAAATAGAGGTGGATTTACCATCTCCCACCCTTCTATGCAATCCATTCAACAATAAAGACCTTCCTTTCATGAGGCTTCTCCAAGCACAGGAGCAAGAATGATGATTAGGGACATCCAAAAAAGAGGAGTTCGGAAAATACTTCCCTTTGAACACTTTTACCCACAACGCTTTCTCATTTGATAATAGGCACCAACACTGGCGTGCAAGAAGGGCTAAGTTAAAGCTTTGAAAATCCCTAGAGCCTAGCCCACCCAAAGATTTGCTCCTACAAAGTTTGCTCCAACTTACCCAAAAGTCACCCTTATTAGACTTATCTTTCCACCATAAATGTCTTAATAATTTGTTCAATTTATTACAGATGGACTGGGGAAGCAAGAATAAGGATATGGGGTAAAGAGGAATGCTAGTAGTTACAGACTTTAGGAGGACTTCTTTTCTTGCTACAGATAAGAGACTCTCTTTCCACCTTGCTAATTTAGATTGAACTCTCTCAATGACATTATTAAAAAGGAATTTTTTTGATCTACCAAACTCCGTGGGTAATCCTAAATATTCACCATGAATGGACACCACATTGAACCCTAAGATGGAGGAAACTTCACCAGCAAGCATAGAAGGCATATTCGGGCTAAAGAGAACACTAGATTTATTAGTGTTAAGTTCTTGTCCCGAAACCAGGCAAAAATTCTTGAGAAAATTGATAATGGTCCTATATGGTTTGGGAATCTTTGCTTTGTGAATATTGAGGTCATTTCTTTTTCTTTAATTGAGAGAGAGAGAGAGAGAGAGAGAGAGAGAGAGAGAGAGAGAGAGAAGGAAGATGCCTTTGAACAGCCCTCCCAGTCTTCTTACTACTGGCTTTTCCCATTCATGTACAGGAATGCTACAACTATATAGATTGTAGAAGCAAGCTACAAAGAACTTTGTGTGTGAAACAAGAATCAACAAAACTGATAAGCCAAATTGGGATGCAAATTTGAAAAAATATATTAGGAAAAAAGAGAGCTATCTGCCTATGTGTGTCTAAGCCTAGATATAAGCGGATACACAATGATTATGTTTCCCCTCGCCCCATGTGCTAAAGATGCCTTTGTATGGCCTTCCATTGGTCTGTGCATTAGAACAGTGACCACACAACCAGGTGGTGTTCTCTTGCCCATTATATTGTTAGGGAAAAGAAACTTGTCCTGTTGGCACAAGAAATGCCCAAAGAAAAGGTGCGCAAAAAACCCACGCTACCCCCCACGCGAAAGGAGCTGAATATTTTGGTCCACGCCTTCTCATGCACTGTCAATGCCGATTCATTTTTTATTAAACTTGTTATCATGTTACGTGCATGCTGGAAAAGCACTCTCCATGTTAAATAATTATTAGATCTTGATTAATGATAACAACAATGTCTTATCCCAACTTGATGGAATCGACTATATGATTCCAAGCAAGGACAATAAACTAGCTCACACATGATCTGAATCAAGTTCTTTTTTTTTTTTTTCTCTCTCTCTCTCTCTCTCAATTTTTTCATAAAGGCCAAGAACAATTTCGCCATGTATCATGGGCAACTTCAATAGGTGGACCATGATGGAGCAAGTGATCCAACAATGAAATTAATTGGACTAGCAGACACATGATCCGATCAGGAAATTTTGTTTTTTCATAAAGACCAAGAACATTTCGCATGTATCATGGCCAATTCAATAGTCCGATTGTGATGGACCCGCACCGACCCTTGAAAAACTGTCCATTTTTAATTGGTAAATTACACCTGGGATACCTAACTTATAATTAAATTACACACAACGTACCTCACCTCTGATATTTTAAGTTTGAGTACCCTCACATTTTATAAATATTATATTTAAAACACCTCAGTTTTATAGTTATTTTTTAATATTTCCAGTTTCCCCATATTCTGCGGCCCTTTATTCTTTTTTTCAATGGAGGGTAAAAAGAGGGAGAGGGAGAGGGAGAGAGAGAGAGAGCACCTTGCTTCCCTAAAAAGCTTCAAAATGAGGCAAGCAGATGCAATCGCACCATGGACGAGGAGAAAACTCAAGAATTGTCGCTCTTGTCAAGATCTTTACAATAAAGAAAACCAATTTCTTAGAGAGAAAGAGAGAACATCATTGAATTGGAAGTAGTAAGTAATATTGAGACAGAGAGTGAGGAATGGATACTCGCAAATGTTGAAACATAGAATTTTTATTATTAGGTTGTGTTTGATAGTCGAGAAAAAGAAAAAAAAAAAAAAAAAGAAATTAAAATTTTGAATTTAAAAGATGAGATAATAAAAACATTAAAAAAAAAATCATTGTGTAATTAAGATTTCTCTCTTATTATAATTTTTTTTTCTTTTCTTTTCTTAGGTAAAAGAATATGTATCTTTCTCCCATAATTCACTATTTCTTTCTTTATATTTATCTCATTTTGGTTGCATATGGATCAAACAATATTGCCTTTGGAATTTTTTTTTTTATGACATGAAAAAAAAATATGAAAAACAATAAGGAAATTAAATTTATATTATGAGAGTTAGTTAGGTCAGACCTATTACCTAAAGCTACCTACTAGCAATATCCGCTATAAATTGTATTACTTGATTACTAATATTACATTTAATCAATACTAAATAGGTGTTCCAAAAAGTTTAGAAAATGTCACGGCCAAACTCCAAATGTTAATTGTGGAATAAACTAAAGTTCAATAGGTGTTCCAAAAAGTTTAGAAAATGTCACGGCCAAACTCCAAATGTTAATTGTGGAATAAGCTAAAGTAAGTCCTAGGAATAGGTCCAAACTTCTGATATTTCATCCTTTGTCCAAAGCTATCTATAGTCCTTCGAGAACTCCTATCACTTTCATTTCCACCTTCTTTCTAATCCTTTCAAGACTAGTTTTGATAATCTAAGGATGTGTGTTTGGTTGTCTACTTAGTTGGAAAGTGTTTCACTTCAAATGTGATTTTGTATTTTTTAATTTGTTTGGTTGTAATTTAGAGTAGTTCTACTTAGAAATATATAATTCAAGTGAAACACCTTTTAAAGCTAAAAGTGTTTCATCTGAGAATTATACTAAATAGTAAAACGCATATATGACACACATAGTTCCACCCCTCATATAAATACCAATTTAAGTTGTGATTCAAGCAAATCAACCAAGGACAGTCTCCCAGGATATCTCTCCTGACGATTTTTGAAACCCCCAATTGCGACTGCCAAGAACTGCTTCAATGGAGGTTTTGCTATTTGCCATCGCCCTTCTCCTCCTTGGATTTGCTCTCAGGGACAATTCAAGACCGCCACCGGCTGGGTACTTACACGTTGTTGATCTAGTCCTGTTTTTTCTTTGAAGAGGATTTCTATTGTCTTGAAGATTAAAGGTGTGCGATTTTTTATTTAGGGAAACCCTAGATCTGCCGAAAAAATTTGGAATCGTTTGATCAAGTGTTTATTTGTCAACTAGCGAATGTGAAGGTATGTTCGATTCCATTTAGGTTAACCAAACAATTTTCAGAAAGAAATACATAACAGAATTATGGGTAACCAAACAGTTTTCCAGATGACTCAAAAATAAATAACATTCATCAAAACCATTCTCCACGGAATCTATGCCAAATCAGAAAAATAACTTCAACGAATTATACAACCAATCACATCCTAAAATTGCCCCTAAAATCTTTTGACTTGGATTACATTTCATAGCTTAATTACTTATTATTATCATGCAAGAGGAGTCCTTCTAAGGCAATAGGGCCAATGGAAGTATAACTAGAAGTATCAATAGGGGTGGAATTTTCTCTTTTTTTCATGAGGGGTGGAGCCATGGGGTGGTCATTTCATCCCCCATTGTATCTTGGCACAAGGATCACGTTACTTTTTAGGCTTTTTTTTTTTCTCTATTACTATTATGGGAGAAAGAATGACACCTTGCTGGTGCTGATGCGAACCGGTGTGCAAGCCAATGGGAGGGTGCACAAGAGCATCTTTAGCGCATGGTGGATGGGGGCAACATTATCTTTTTGCATATTGATGTGTTTTGATGTTTCTTGCACTAACAAGGTAGTGTTCTTTATCCTTATTAGGGAAAGATATTGATATGATGCCTGCATGCAAATTCCTTTATACCATTCTCACATAATAAATATTGGGACTTACATTAATACTCTCATTTATTTTGATCATGTGAGTTCCATATTAACATTCTCTTTTATTCTAACAATGTGAACCTCAGATGAATGATATTGTTTTTTAACACTTCATTAATGTAGTGTGTAGATTCCTACTTAAAATTTCCTTGTAGCAAACCTTATCCCTATTACATTACCAAAAAAAAACCTTATCCCTATTACTATAAACTTTTTTTCGGAGAGAATGCTATCTACGTGTGAACTGGATAGCACAAGTAGATAGCGATTTTTTTCCTTATTTTTTAAAAGGAGGCTCGCACGCTAGTGCTGTACTGATCAGTGTGAAAAAATTCCCTCTACCCCTCCCATCTCCCATTGGTTGAGCCGCCAACAAAGCTAGGAGCGTCCCAACAACCTGCCTTTCTATTTTTTCAATGAAAAAAATAAGAAATCCAAATTTTTTTTTTTGA
>NC_056558.1:43668647-43675900 GCF_013358625.1 Macadamia integrifolia | reverse complement strand
TTTTTGACCATTCCTTATATTTCCTAGGACAGGGAGAATGCTTTTTTGAGGAGACAAGTTAGCTCTCAGTAGGAAGCGCTTGCTGTGAGGGTAGCGGCCAGAGATTCTCTTCCCTAGGGGGAAAAAGGCTTGCATTCGGCTCTCTCTCCTCTCTTAGGGAGGGGTGTGTCGTGTGTGCTTACCCGTAGGCCCTGCACTATCATACCACCGTATGGAGATATGTGGAGGCCTATTTCGCAGGAGTGTTTTAAGGTTGTCATTGAGAAGGGGATTTGATAATGGTCCAATACGGGGGATTGGGATCATACAAAAAGGTTTGGAGTCGCCACCTAGGATTATGGGCATAGGACTCGGGGGTGGGCCCAATTCTTGAAAAAAGGGCCTAGAAGTTGGTCTGGTCCAGAGGTTTAAGGTACGTGTCAGGATGTAGAGTTGGGAAGGTGTTAGGCACCCAATCTACCTAGTTCAACCGATCTTCCTACTAGATGCTTAAGAACGAACATTTTTCACAATTATTCCTATTATGTATGCATGGCTAAATTATCACACATATATACATTTACTGAATTTAAATAATTATGTACTTTAAAACAAGGTCAATATAAAGTCTACATTATGCTAATTTGGGTGAGAAATTATACCTGAGCTTGACCCCTATTTTGGGTCAAGAGGGGTGGACCCCCGATTACTGCTGGCACGACTTTTCTTGTGGATTCTCCTAGCATAGGGGAAAATGGTCTTGACCTCCAACTTCAATTTTTGAGAGATGTTGACTATGGTAATATTCGGACAAAGTTTCGGCTAGGAACGGTTACTTTTGGGCTTAGATTGTGATACCTTACTTTCTAAACCAGGTTAATTTACCCGATTAGTTCGATTTGGTCGTACAGGATTTGAACCTGATTAAGCTGAGATGGGTACCCTATGGAACATGATGGCAAGGGTGACCCTAAACTCGAGATGTCCAGACGAGTCTGAGCTGGTGCCTAGTGAAGTCCACTTGCCTAAGCCATGCACTTGCACATATCATAAGGCCATGTTCGTATAATAAAGATACATAGCTGTATTTTATGTCGATTACGTATTATAAATCATATACCGGGAGTGAGACATGTGTCGGGAGCTAATTTCCTTCAAAATCCCAACTATTCGACTAAGTTTTGGCCAACTGGTGGGTGGTCATAGGTGGGTCAGACCCACCAGTGTACCAGTCTGGTCATTAGACATTTTTAACCCAGGTATAAATAGTAATTAATGCCTTTCTTTTCCCTCATTTAATGTTTTGAATGGTGAGTGAGAAGAGTAAAGAAGAGAGAGAAAAGAAAGAGAAGGGAAGAAGAAGAAAGAAAATGGGAAGGAGATGCTCGTTCTGCGAAGCCGAGGTTAGATCTTTTGATTTCGGTGCCTGAATAGTGATCCTCTTCTTGAGATCTATGATTTGAGGTGAGTAAAGGCTATATTTATTAAACCTCAAGAAACCCTCAGTGAAACCATATGATTTAGGTAGAAATCCTTTAGATCTTTTTAATCCCACTTGCAAATAAGAATCTAAGGTTTAATGAAAAACCTACATGTTGTTTTGAAGGTTTTAGAGGAAGAAATCGTAAGATTTGAAAAGCATTTGGTGACTTCTTGAGTTGAAGAAAGGGATTTGGGGTTTGAAGGTGTTCTTCAGCAAAGAGATAAAATCTAAGCTTAAAACTCTGATTCGATCCTAGATCTAGGTTAGAATCACAAAATGGGACCTTAGATGTGTGGAATATGCGATCGAGTCGACCCTTGAGGTTTCCCCAAAGCGAGATGAAGAATGGAAGTGAATAGCAGAATCCTGGTTCTGATGGGTCGGTGACCTCAGAAGTAGTTGGACCCACCAATCCAAAGCCCACCTGTCTTGGTTGGGCTTCTAGCTCAATCAACGAGCAAGGACTAGTGGGCACCTGGCCCACCACTCCTGTCCGGTCGGTCCAGTCAGATTTCCTAGGTTGAGCAGTGGGCGAGGACCGATGGGCACCTGGCCCGCTGCTCCCGGCCAGTTGGTCCTGACAGAGCCCCTGGGTTGAGTGACAGGCAAGGATCGACAAGTGCCTAGTCTGTTGATCGACCTACCTATCCAACCCATTGATTGGGCCCAAATTTATTGGGTAACCTTCTATGGTGATTATAAACATGATGGCATTATCGTACATCGTTGGTTGTGATCCTAAAGTAGAGATATACTAAACTTGACCTTTGTATGATAGGATTTACTAAAAACTCACGTCTTCTCATGTCAGATCTCACTTGTACCAGGCGTGAGCTATTATACCTATCTAGGTAAGTGGGGAGAGGACATTGAATTTATTTTTGGAGTGTCTTGCATCATTCCATTATTGTTGTAGACTAGCCATGTCATCACTTTATTACTGTGTATAGACTAGTCATCCACAGATGCCATTTGCATGCATTGTCTTGTGTATTATGAAATTCATTTATAATTTCTTATGTTATGACTTTAATTGTTAAACGCTTATCCTTGCTATGATTTATGAGATGGATGATTTTAAATTATTGAATATGATGCATTGCTAGACTAGATGCCATAGTCGGCTTAGAAATGAATGCATAGGTGGCCCATGGAATGGGATGCGGTGGCACTATGCAGTCGTACTATCTCATATAGAAGCATGCGGTTAGGAATGACATTTCCTTGTGCTATGACCTTTCCCAGTAAAGGTTTAGGTGTTGGGTATATAACTAGGGGGAAGCCCAAGGTTGTGTACCAACGGTGGTGGTTAGAAGCATGCCCGGCTGATCACTAGGACGGTCAGCAACTTTAGTGATATAATTAGAGGGCCAATCATACTGCTTTTACTTTAATGCATGGCAAGGCCCATTTTACTTTAATGTTGCTTAGGAGAAGTAATTTACTTTTTCAGTACCCACAGCTAGCCTTCTCTGATAACTCTATGGGCATATCATGGGATGGAGTTCGTGACTCGTACACGGGGCATACACGCACTATGATTGTGAGTAGCACATAACCTATGACTTAGAAATGTTGCTTAGGTGATCTATGCTATTGAAAATGGACTTGCATACATATAGGCACAATTGTAATGCGAATTTCGCTTACTGGGCTAGTGAGCTCTTCCCACGTGCACACCATTTTTAGATGATCCTATAGGTTATTCGGCCAAAGAGCTAGATCCAAGACCCACCATAGAATTTTCAGCTGAGGACTGGTGAGTCCCCAAAGATCTTGGGTATGGCGCAGAGTGTTTGTGCGAAAGTTGTGTTGTCGAACAGTAACATTGATACCGTCCTAGGATTATTTTTGGTTATTTTGTTATGTTACCCCTTTTTGTGCTCTAGATATTTAAATTATATTCTTTGTGTATATATCAGGCCTATGGGCCCATATGTAAACGTATTATGTAACACAATTTGGGTATCAAAGTATTGGGGCATTTATAGGTATATACATATAAGACTTCCGCTGAAATATAGAATTTGCATTCCTTAGTTGTGTGTTTGCTATGTTGTGGTTACTACATTAGATGATCCTAGCAGGTTTTGGGTTAACAGGAGTTAACTTGGTCACCGGTCTGGGTCAGTGAGAATGGGGTGTGTAAACACCGATATCAGAGCATGATACACTACCCACTCACAGCATACATAATAAATCTCCATAGAATTTTATAATAGGACCCCGGGGTTGGATAAATATAAAAGTCTTAAAGGGCACACAGGAGTAGAACCTAATCAGATTAATAAAAGGCCAACTGACTGATTCCATAAGCCATTGATTTCTAATTCTAACAAAATTTTGGCAGCATAACGGCACTATTATTAGAATACCAAAATTTTACAAAATTATTTCCTGATAGAGCACAATCATACAAAGATAACAAACAAAAAGATGGGTGACAGACACTGTCACCACCAAACCACAACAAGTTCATCAAAACAAATGAAACTATCCAAAAGATAATACACATCGTTTTAAACACATGACCAAGCTCAAATGATAAGAAAGTATTAGAGTACATAAATCACCATAGTATTATCACCACCAAATTGAGAGAGAAAATAAAAGAGTGCTCCAAGGTGCAAACGAGGCTTGGCCGGATGTACACGGGGTACAGGTATGGGTGTAAAGCAAGGTATGGAGGCTTGCATGGGTGGGGTTTGGGCACTCAAGGCAAGGCATGGGTGCTCACATGTGCGGAGTTTGAGCACTAAGAGTGGGTGCTTGTATGGGCAGGGTTTGGGCACTCAAGGCAAAGCATGGATGCTTACATTGCCGGGGTTTGGGCACTCAAGGCAAGACGTAGGTGCTCGCATGGGTGGGGTTTGGGCACTCAAGGCAGGGCACGGGTGCTTGCATGGGTAGGGTTTGGGTGTTCATGAAGTAACTTCTAAGAATGATTGCGGGAGATCCAATGGCCGATTTTGAAGTACCATATATCATTGGAATCGTGATTCTGAGTACTATGTACACATACGGTCACCTAGGATCGAATTCCTTCGTATATGAAAAGTCATAATTGGACCCTACTTTTCTCTCGCATGGGATTTCTAAGAATTATGGGTAAGTCTAGAATGCTTTTGGTAATAGTTACCTCAGTCAGTTATCATCTCTGTCAATCGAAAGCGAAAGATTGCATCCTAGATCCGTAAGTCATCATAGCTAGAGGAGGGTGACAAAATTAAGTGTCTACAGAATGCCCCTCTTTGGCTGAGGCCTGTGCCAACAGCCGAAGGGGGAAGAACAGAATGACCACATTTTGTCACTCGGAGCATCTACTGCCATCATCTTGTTCATTAATGATAGAGTTGAAAATGCAGTAGGTAATATCTCTAAACTACTTTAAAGTTTAGGATCTTACCTGGGCTGCCGATTGAAGGAAGGAAATTTGAACCCTTTCAATCCTGTTAGAAAATGTTGAACCATCATTTTGTAGAGATTTGAACCCTCCCTGCAGAAGATGTTAGTGCTTGAAAATGTTCCTGATCCATCATTTGTCAATATTTGAGCCCTCCCTGTAGAAGATGTTAATGCTTGAATTTGTTCTTAATCCATCATGTAAAGATTTGAGCCCTCCCTGTAGAAGATGTTAGTGCATGAATTTGTTCTTGATCTATCATTTACAGAGATTTGAGCCCTCCCTGCAGAAAATGTTAGTGCTTGAATTTGTTCTTGATCCATCATTTTCAAAGATTTGAGCCCTCCTTGTAGAAGATGTTAGTGCTTGAAAATGTTCTTAATCCATCATTTGTAGAGATTTGAGCCCTCCCTGCAGAAGATGTTAGTGCTTGAATTTGTTCTTGATCCATCATTTTCAGATATTTGAGCCCTCCCTGTAGAAGATGTTAGTGCTTGAAAATGTTCTTCCTAGGCTGGGTTTCCTTTTGCTAGTCTAGGGATATACGGTCTATGAGATCGGGCCATTTGGTGCCGATTCAATGAGATTGGGCCACCTAGGCCTAGGTCAATGAGATTGGGCCACCTAGGGCCTGGTCAATGAGATTGGGCCACATGAGGCAGGGTCAAGGAAATTGGGCCATATGGGGCTGGGTCAATGAAATTCTTTCTTTCCTTGATTGGATTTCTTGAATTTGAGTCATGAGATTGGAATCTTAAATTTAGGCCCTTGATTTGGAATCTTGAATTTTGGCTCCTGATTTGGAATCTTGGGTTTTGACTTTTGATTTTCGTCTTTTGAGTTGGAATCTTGATTTGGAATCTCGAATCTAGACTTTTGATTTGGAATCTTGATTCTTTGTGAATGTCCATCTACCTCACAATTTTTTAATTTTGATTTCACCATTTATTCTTATCTTCCAATTTCATCTTCCACTTTCATGTGATTTTATCTACCAATTAGATTTCACTTTCCCTTTTCCATGTGATTTTATCTACCAAGTAGATTTCACTTTCCATTTTCATATGATTTAATTTTTTACCTACCACAAGAAATTACTTTGAATTTTGTTTTTGTGGTAAGAACTCTTGAATTGTACCTTGGAATTAGAATCTTAATTTTTTTTTTTTGGAGAATGAATTTTTTAACCATAAAATGGTCCCCCTCCTGTTCACTTATTAAGTAGATTTTCTTGAGTTCAGAATGATTTCGTGAGCGAGTGAACTCAGATTCCTGAGTTTTTTCGTAGATTCGAAGTTTTTGCATTTCTTCGTGTTTTCTCAAATTTCTTTGAAGATCTTCAAGTTTTTCTTGAAGTTCATCTTCTTCTTGAAGATATTCATAGTTCTTGAGGGGGGCCATTTAGAGAATTTGAAGTCTTTTCGGGCATCTTTGCAAATTATGAAACTTTTTAGGGTTCTTTATAATTTTTGATAAATATGGCCGAAAGAAGAAAGAGGAGGACTCCAGGAGAGATCCGGATGGGCAGTGGAGAGAGATGCAACACATCCTCTTAGGGGGACGACAGTCACGTAGACTGGTATATCGGGTGGATGCTCCACAGGACCCGAGACCACATATGTAAAGCAGTGTGGGGCAAATGGGTAAGTCTTTTCCTTTTCCCTACATTATTATATTTTTATTTATTTATTTTTTTTGTATTTATTTTGGGAGCATAATGAGGGAGTACCTCCCACATTGCCCAGGTATGGCCATCCAAACGTAGTCTAGGAAGGGTATGAAATGCTTTCTCATAGGGTAAAGGGGCAAGTAGATTCTACTTACTTGCATCGCTTGGCCTCATTGGAGACCAAAAAATTTAGCTTAGCATTGGCGGGAGCCTTGGTGGAGCGGTGGTGGCCGAGCACTTATTCTTTTTACCTCCCTACTGGCGAGATCACCATCACACCTCTATGCTTCTATGCTATGACTAGCATACCTTTCTGAGGGAGGCCCCTATCTCTTCCTGAGACTTTGCCAGCGTAGGATTTCATAGACTTAACGGGTATTGACATCGCGAGGCATCATACGCATGTCCATCTAGGTACAATTAGTGGCCACTAGATGAGAAAGGATTTGAAGGTGAATCCAGGTAACCTCGCATAGATAACTCACTCCTTCCTTCTATTTGTTGTGGCACAGTGTCTTTTCAGTGATCTCTGGGGTGGAGTGGACATCTGTATGGTGGCCCTCTTCCAGAATATTCATGAGGTCGATTCATGGGATTGGGGTGGGGCCGCCTACGCATACCTTCTGTGGACCCTAGATCTGTTAGCATATGGTGATGGGGGCCTCAAGGGGGCAGGCTACATTCTCCAGGTAACTTTGCATTTCTTTTTTTTTTTTTTT
>NC_056558.1:43634928-43668627 GCF_013358625.1 Macadamia integrifolia | reverse complement strand
TTTTTATTGCTTGAACATCCTTATTTTGATATTTCAATTCAGCCTTGGTGTTACGAACACTTAGAGATCCTAGCCCCCATGCGATCCTTGGAGCTTGCCCTTCCACATGGCTAACAAATGGGGAGATAGCTGGGTGTTGAGGAGCCGGCGCTATCCCCCTGGGACCACATCCCTCTCTCTTTTGGACAATCTCATAGAGGTAAGTCATATTTGGTGTCAAATTTTTCCTTTGCCTTGTGCTGTACTCACTTCTTCTTAACTTTGCCAGTCAACTGGAGGCCATTCCAAGATCTCCACTTCTACAATCATGATGAGTTCACTCGAGCCAAGCTCTTGACAGAGAGTCACATGCTATTTAGAGGCATCTGGGGCCAAGCCTGGTATCTAGGGGAGTATATCACTCCTCAGTGGTCCGATCCTATGGTGCACTCTCCTCCCTGCTATCCTCCATTGACCATGCATAACCCAGAGAGTATCCCCGAGAGTTAGATAGAGGTATGGGCTGAAGGGGTGTGGGATGATTCCCTCTTAGATCCAGGCAAGAATTATGAGGCCTTTCTGGAGGAGGAGACAGTCTGCACTCCTTTTGGTTCTGGGGGGCCACTGGTATGTTTCCTCTCTTGAGCATTTTTTCCATATTTCAAATCCTTCTTTTTTTTATTGATGTTCTTTCAATGGAGGGCATGACATGTGGACCCCCTTCCTACTCGGCCACAAGCAAGTGCTGCTACCTTATCTCAAATTGAGTCTTCTTTGTGAGGGAACCTCTCCAGATGTCTATCAGTCCCTTCAGTGGTTTCCTAGGTTGGTCTTATCCTAATGCAACCCATCCAGGTATTCCTCAGCTCTTGGAGTGTAGAGTGGACAAAGATGCCTCCCTTGGACTTCTTATCCCATATGACTATCTGAGTATCAAAACACCTCTTATTTGAGTGGTTCTTGATTCCTTTTGACTAACATGCTCTTTCTCAGGTGTCTCCAGAGCTCTATACTGAGCTTAGGAGGATGCATTAGAGTTTATCCAAGGTCGTGGTTGAGAAGGTATTCTCCTGCTCTTAGTCTCTTTGCTCTTTTATTACTTCTTTTCTTGATCATTCCGTATGTTTCCCTAGGAGAGGGAGAACGATGCCTTGAGGAGACAGGTCAGCTCCTATCATCAGGAGAATGCGTGCCTACTAAGACAAATTGAGGATCTTATACGGAGGCTAGAGAGTTTGAGATTGGCATCTACTAGCCTTCCCACTTTCCATGAGCATGATTCAGATGAGGAGCATAGTTCCGACAAGGACCTTGACTTCTAGGGATTTATTTTTGCATTTCTGTTAACACAAACATATGCATATTTTCCACCCATGTTGTTTATTATTACTTTTTTTTTAATTTTGGCATCTTATGAAAGGAAACCTATCTTTGGCACAAAGAAAATCTCTTTTTGGTTTGGAATGTTTTTTTTTTTTTTGGCATAATTAATTCCACAACTCAAGTCTTCATTAGAATAATTGGGATAACACGAAAATCCAAATATTTTCTCATTCTTCTACCAAGTGAATTACATAAAAATTACCTTCCTACCATAGACATGATAGGTAGGTAACAAGGTTGGGAGATAGTTCTTGGGGTGGGTAAAAGTTTACCAACTCCTTTTGGTCCTCTGCTTTCAGTCCATACTATCGGCTGATATACGTAGGCAAGTAAAAGGACGTGTGAGTCAATCCCATCATCCTGACGTAATTGCATCTAGGGGTCTTCATCAGAAAGTCCTCTTGTGGCTTCCCTGGGCATCCCCATGCGATATCCTTTGTAGTTCTTCCTTGTAGGTACTCTTCCCAATCAACAATGAGTGTACCAATCAACAATGAGTTTGAATTTTAGGACTTCCTGCTTGATCTGGTAGCAAAGGGTTCCGAGTTGACCTCCATTTAATGGCTTGATTAGCTTCAGCTTGTCAAGTAGCCAGAGTTGAAAAATGGCAGGACTTCTATGATAATGATCAAGTCTAAATCTATGGCTATGGCTCATGTCATCGAGTCCTTTAAATGTCTCTGCAAGGACTGTAGGAATGATATCTCTTCCTTTCTTCAATTTCTTTACCACCTCTATTAGAACAAATGGTGCACTACATCCAGGAGTTCGGAGAACATAGCGAGCTATCATGCACAAAAGGTAAGCATCCTGTGATCTTTGCTGATGGATTCCCCCTAGTGGTAGGTATTGAATGAAGATCTTGGCCACCTTCAGAATGTCAATATTTTCATATCTGATAAATTGCTTCATTTCCTCCTTTTCCCATCTGAAAAAGTCATGCATCTCCTCTGAGTTATCCTTCTTCAAAGATGGTTGAATCAACTTATCCTTGGGTGGAGATGACATATAAACTCAGAATTCTTCAAGAGTTGGACAGGTCTCTACCAACCCAAATTGAAATACATGAAGATCGGCATCCCAGTGCTGAGGCACCTGTCAGAGTAGATTGTGATGTAGCTTAACGCACCTAATCCGGATGAGTTTAACATACTCGTAGATTCTAGCAGGCCTAGTGCCACTGTGTTTATGTCTAAGATCCACTTCTCAATGTCTCATCTAAAGAGTCCATGAATTTTCCTGAAACCATCATCAGTAAAGAAAAGATGTGATGATTTTTCAAAGTATTACTCATTTGCTATTGTCACAACTAAACCTTTACCACTGTTGCATCAAAATCTTTTTTTTTTTTTTACTACTTAAGGGTGGTAAGTGAACTGGCCTTGACATACTAGTGCCGGATGGTGACTTTTGGGGAATGGAATTCTGGATAAGAATTTGGAGGACCATAGGTTGATGACAAATGCCTAATGGCCTTTTATGCCAAATGGCTATTCTTGGGGGACACAAGCTATGATGATCTTTTAAGATATATTGATTATTAATCTAGGAACCAATTTATTGCCTTGAGATTATTGAGACTGCACTTGCACATGTCAAGTTGCCTATGTATCCCTTGAGAGGAATCAAGTCTGACGTAGGTCAGGCTATTTACCCTATCAGACATAATATTTCTTGAGTTAATCGATGTTGACCAATCCGGGTGGTTCTTCGTCTTGCCTGGTAGAATCTCCGTGACAGTGAATGGGCCACTCTAGTTGGGCCTGAATTTCCCTCTTTGGTCATGAATTGGGGCTCTTTGTTCTCAAAGGACAAGTTCACCCTCTTCTATGTGACAGGGCTTCACATTCTCGTTGAAGGCCCTTACCATTCTAAGTTAATATTTCTTCAGATTATCCATGGCCTTTATATGCCTTTCATCGAGAAAGTTGAGTTTGTTATATCTGGCCATCATTGACTATCCAGGGGCACCCTTAGGGGTGGCACTAGGATTTCTATGGGTAGAACTGCCTCAACCTCATATACCAAAGAGAAGGGAGTCACCCCTATCGAAGATTGCACAGAAGTCCGATATGGCTATGAGGCAAGGGGTAAATTATCCACCCAATCATTATGTGTTTCAGCCATTTTTTATAAGAACACCTTGATGTTCTTGTTAGCTGCTTCTACTACCCCATTGGTCTATGGCCTATAAGTGGTAGAGCGATGCATTTGATACCGAACTTCGTGCTAATTTTATTGATTTTGCCCCAGAAATGGGATCCTTGATCCAATATCAACTCTTAAGGTATTCTATATCTGGAAATGATATTTTCATGGATGTATTTTGCCACCTTATCAGATGTGAGGACCGCATATGACTAAGCTTCTACTCACTTGGTGAAATAATCAATGGCTACCAAGATGTACTCGTGGCCATTGGATGCTTTGGGGTTGATCTTCCCGATGACATCAGTACCCCAAGTAGAGAATGGCTAAGGAGAACTGAATGAGTGCAATTCTGTTGGTGGGATATGTATGATATTGGAAAATATCTGACATTTGTGGCATTTCTTGACAAAGCCTACACAATCTATTTCCATTGTGTTCCAATTGTATCCCAACTAGAGAATCTTCTTAGCTAGCATCTTGACATTCATATGGGGTCCACAAAGACCTTGATGAATTTCCTCTATGATTGTTGTAGCTTGCTTCTCATCCACACACAACAATTGTATTATATCAGAGGACCTCTTATACAACAAGTCCCCTTGAAGAATAAACTGGGTGGCATATCTTCTCAAAAATTTCTTTTCCCTTTCTGTAGCTTCAACAGGGTATTTTCTTTCCCTAATAAAATCCACAATATGAATGAACCAAGACCGACCATCTATGGTGAGAGAGTTCACTGAATTTTGATAAATGGGTCTGCTTCTTTGTTCCACTAAAAATGGTCGGACTCTAGCCATGGGGTTACATTCTACTACCATAGATGCCAAGGTTGCAATGGCATCAATAAACCTATTGTTGACCCTTTCGAAGTATTCAAATAAGATCTTCTCAAAGTTCTCAATCACCTCTTCCAGATGTTCTTGATACGGCTTTAGCTTTTCATCTTTGGTCTTCCACTTTCCTTGCGTCTGACAAATGATAATGGATGAATCTCCATACACCTTGATCCATTTTAGTCCAATGGTCAGGGAAATTTCTAGTCCCATGTGCAAGCTTTATATTTAGCATTATTGTTAGTACAGGGGCAATCGAGGTCAAATGATGAAGGAAAATGAAGGCTGTTAGGAGTGACAAGCAATATTCCTGCACCACATCCCTTTTGATTAGCTGTAGCATCAAAGAACAACTACCATTCATTAGCTGTGTCTTCTTTCTTTATTGCTGTGATTTCTTCATTGGGAAAGGCATCATCCAGGGCTCTTCCATCTTTTATGGGGTGTGCAGCCAAATGATTGGCTATAGCTTGCCCCTTGATAGATTTTTGAGTAACATAGGTGATGTCAAACTCTGATAGCAAAAGTAGCCAACGGGCTATCCTTCCTGTTAGGGCTAGTTTCTTAAAGAGGTATTTGATTGGATCCATTCTTGAGATCAAACATACCGGATAGGATACCATGTAATGTCATAACCTTTTCATTGCCCAAATCAATGCAGCACAAGTTCTTTCCAAAGATGTGTACCGTGTCTCATACTTTAGGAACTCCTTGCTAAGATAATATATGGCATGCTCTGCCCCCTTTTTCTGTCTATTTTTGTGCTAGCAATGAGCCCATGGAATATTCTCCTACGGATAAGTACAACTGAAGTAGTTCGCCTTCCACCGGTGGTGTCAATACTGGTGGATTCATGAGGTATCCTTTGATCTTATCAAAAGCTTGTTGGCATTAGTCATTCCATTCTATGGGTTGATCCTTCTTTACTAGCTTAAAAATTGGTTCACAAATTGCAGTCAACTGAGCTATGAATCTGCTGATATACTGGATGTGACCCAAAAATCCTCGTATTTGCTTCTTAGTCTGAGGTGTGGGCATCTCCTGAATTGCCTTGATCTTGATAAGATTGACTTTAATGCCTATTTCACTCACCAAGAAACCTAACAACTTTCCTACTGTTGCCCCGAATACACACTTCTGAGGATTTAACTTTAGCTAATACTTCTTGATCCTATCAAAGAATCTCCTTAGTGTGGGAATATGTGCTTGCCAATTTTTTGACTTCACTATCATGTCATCCACATAGACTTCTACATCTTTATTCATCATGTCATGCAATATGGCCGTAACTTCTCTCTGATAAGTTGCCCCGGAGTTCTTTAGCCCGAAAGGCATCACCTTATAACAATAGGCCCATGGAGTGGTGAAGGCTATCATCTTCTTACGATCCTCTAGGTGCATGCTCACTTGGTTGTATCCCAAGAATCAATCCATAACTGATAACAAGGCATGCCTCACAATGTTGTCCACCAATACATCAATGTGAGGTAAGGGGAATTCATCTTTAGGGCTTACCTTGTTAAGATCTCATAAGTCTACGTACATTAGTACCATGCCATCTTTCTTTAGTACTGCAACTATGTTAGCCAACCATTGGGGGTACTTCACCACTTGTAGAAACACTGCATTCCATTGCTTCACTTCTTCTTTGATCTTCTCACTCCATTTTGGCAACATTCTTCAGAGCTTTTGCTTTACCGATTTTACCCCACGGTAGGGCGACAATCGATGTTGCACGATATCGGGGTCTATACTAGGCATATCCTCATAAGACCAAGCAAAGACTTTGGTGAACTCCTTCAGAAGACTAATCATCTGTTCTGCTTTCATCATCTAGGGTGGTACCAATTTTTACCTCTTGAAGGCATTAATTGGTTCCTAGATTAATAACCCAGGTATCCTCGCGGATGGTGTGAACACCCAATTTTGTCACTCACCTCTGGCTATGATGAAATATGGATCTTGGACGTGACTTTCGACTTCCGATCAATAGAGATGATTATAGAAACATTCCCCTATCTGAAACCCTAGAAACCCCCACATGGGAGAGAAGAGGTCCAATTTTGACTTTCTATAGATGAAGGAATCTGGTTAAGATGACCAACAGATGGATAGTGCTCAGAAATACAATTATGACGATCGATGGCACGTCAAATCAGACCATCGGACCTCCCACAATCATCCTTAAAAAATTACACTTTCTTGCATGTATACCGTACATGCAGATAGTCCCACTGGAAACTTGGAAAAATCCCCTACCTACCCCAAACACCTTAAAATTCATCCCCTACCTACCCAAATAACCCAAAAAAACTCCCATACCTGAAACCTTGGAAACCCTTGCATGGGAGAGAAGAGGGTCCACTTTTGACTTTTTATATACAAATGAATTTGCTCAAGATGACCACATAAATGGATAGTACTCAAAAATATGATTTCGACGATATATGGCACGTCAAAATCAGACCGTCGGATCTCTCGTAATATTTCCTAAAAATTCATAATTTTTACGCGCATGTCTGGCACACCAGCCCAGCCAAGCCTACCTCGCATGCCCTCAGGCCCCGCGTACCCCTGCCTGTGCCCCTGTGCACCCCTGCCCATACCCCCGCACACCCCTACACGTGTCCTTAGCCGCATTCCCATGCACCCCTACTCATGCCCCCATACACCCTCGGGCACCACTACTACACCTTGCGTGCACCACTGCTGCACCTTGCAGGCACTACTACTGCACAAAATGTGCACGCACAGGCCAACCTGTGACCAATTATGCCATGCTGCCAGCCCAGCCTGTGCTCACCTGTGCCATGCTGCCTGCCTAACCTGTGGCCACCTGTGCCATGCTACCCGCACCCCCTTTGCGCCCAGCCTCTGCCCACCTATGCCCCATTGCTCGCTTCCCCTTTATGCCCAACCTCTACCCACCTATGCCCCACTGCCCATACCCCCTTGCACCCAGCTTATGCCCACCTATGTGCCCAGCTCATGCCCACCTATGCGCCATTACCTGCACACTCTTGCCATTTTCCGCATACTTTGTACATGTTGCCTTCCCTCCAGTACTAGCCATGCCTCGTGCACAGCGGCCCAATCTTGAGCACTGTCGTCAATGTCCGAAATTAATATTCCCCTGGCCTGGTGGGTGAAGAGTGAATCTCTTCACCCATTTAAGACCAAAAAATCCCTTTTTACTAAGGATTCTCTCCCCCAAAAACCCCCCTTTTACCCATTGGACAAAAGTCCTCCCCACCCATTTTAGTCCGAGGATCTCTTTCACCCAGTGTATAAAAGCCCTATCCCCCCATTTTAGGAAAGAACCCCCCTTTCTGTCGGTCAGGAAAAGAGGTTCCCCCTTTTCTATTGGCCAGAGAAACCTATAAATATCCCCCTCTTTTGGATTTTACACACATAAAAAATTTTCCTCCCCTCCCCCTCTTGATTTTCTTTGGGTCTTCAGAGCGATCTTTGTCAAGATCTGAAATCTTGTTCGGATCTTTGAAATGTCCTTTGGGACTTTGAAGATCTTTAATCCAGTTTTTTCCAAAGTAGTATGTTCTTCAACCCCCTCCTTTTAGTGTTCTTGAGTTTTACCAGAAATATAAACCCCCCCTTCGAGGTTCTTCGGGTCTATGAAGAAATCTTTGTTAAGTTCCGGGACTCTGTTTGGATCTTCAAAGTGTTCTTCGGGACTTTAGTGATCTTCAACCCATTTTTAGGTCAATCCATTTCTTTCCAAAAATAGCAGTCCTAGCGGAAGCCCTATCCGAGTGCCCCTAGAATCTTTCTAGAAATGGCCATTCCCAGTGGAAGCTCTGTCAAAGTGCCATCTCAGCCTAGCCCTCCCCTAGCCTATCCCCAGTCGAAGCTCTACCGGATTACCACCAAATCCAAATTCAGAAATAGCTTTCCCTAGTCAAAGCTCTATCTAAATCCAAATTCGAAAATTGCCTTCCTTTATCGAAGCTCTGTCCAAATCCAAATCCGAAAGTAACCGTTCTTAGCCGAAACCCTGCTTGCTAACCATCACAATCAACATCTCTCAAGAAAGAAATTTGGAGGTCAAGACCATCTTCCCCTAAGCCAGGAGAAACATGAAAAATAGTCCGAGCCAGTACTAATCAGGGGCCCACCCCTCTTGACCCGAAATAGCGATTAAGTTCAGGTATAATTTTCTCAACCAACTTGTCATAACGTAGACTTTATATAGACCTTGTTTTAGTGTATATAATAGTTTGAATTCAATTAATGTATATATGTGTGATAACTTATCCATGCATGTGGAATAATAATAATTGTGGAAAATGTTCATTCTTAAGCATCTAGTAAGAAGACCAGTTGAACCAGGCAGATTGGGAGCCTAACATCTTCCCAACTCTGTAACCTGATACTTACCCTAAATCTCTAGGCCAGACCAATTTTTGGGCCTTTTTATCTAAAATTGGGCCCACCCCTAGGTTCAAAGCCCATAATCCTAGGTAGTGACTCCAAACCCCCATTTGTATGATCCCGATCCCAGTATTGGACCATCATTAAATCTACGTCTTAAATGATGAATTTTACACTCTTGCAAAATATGCCTCCACGTATCTCCAAGCGATGATATGGTGGTGTGGGGCCCGCAAGCAAAGCACACACGACACGAATCCCTCCCCTCACATGAAAGAGAGAGAGAGGAGAGAGGTCGGGATGCAAGTCCTTTTCCCCCCATGGGAAGAGAGACATTAGTCCATCTCTGGCCGCTACCCTCATAGTGGTGACTCCACTGGGGACAAATGTCAAGCGTCCAATACTAGATGCTACCTTTAAATGTAATAACATCTTCCACCACTTTTGTTTGAAAATGTGTTTGGCTAACCCATGTTTGTAATTGTATTCACTAACCGCATCATGCATCATGCTCGAAATGAAATACTTTGGCAAGGGTACTCCCTGTCATACTCGCACCCTTGGGGAGGTTAGTGTATGACATACCAAGCACTCTAAGAGCAAATGATAGCCGCTTCCTGTACAAGAGTGGAAGGTATCGTCAAACGGCGAGGATGTGTAATTGTGCCAGCACCCTCGGGGAGGTCCTTGCACTTTATGACATTTTGAGACCAAATGCATCATCAAATGGCAAGGATGTCCACAATTGTGCCAGCACCCTCGGGGAGGTCCATACATTTTACGGTATTCTGAGATCGAATGATGGCTACCCTACATTACACTTTTTGCACACAATCACTTATGGTTCCACCACCTCGTGGCCAATTGCTTAACCTCGTATGTAGTCACGAGTAATGGGCAAGGAAGTCACCCCCTTGATCTCGTACCTATGGGTATATCAAAAGGATCATGTACCTTGCTTATATAGATCCTGTCAAGAAAGCCTTGTCGGTCCTATTGCATCCACCATATACTCGCATTACGTAAAAAATAGATGAAGAAGCTAGGAGCACCACAAGCTAACTGTAGAACTTGTTTGTGGTCTTGAAAAGGAATGTTCCTATATTATATTCCTATCATAAAGAATTACTTTCCTAAGTGGGTTTTGGATAAAAGGTGTCCCTCCTCCTTAAGGAAAAAGTCTAGATACGTGACCCAAGGGCAATCCCACTGGAGTCACGTCAAGTTTTGAGAAGTCCCGAGAAAATCAGGAGGAAGGACACCTAGTGGAAAAAAGAATAAGGAAAGCGTGACTTTATTAATGGAATGTCTTATGGGAATATTCTCGACAAGTCATTTGTATGAATCTCCCGCTTATGACATTGGGTGGACCAGGGGCATCGAACCCTATTCATCCCTATCATTAAGCAACTAACTTTGGATCGATCATTGGTTGTTAATCTAATGAATCTGTGAACAAGGGGTTTGGAATTCAAGAATCCTAAAATAAGCCACTTTTGGTTTTGGCACAATTCCACACCTTAAGTATTCTCCGTGGTCCCTTTAGATGCATCAGGGTGTGAGGGTAGTGGCCGAAGATGGATCCCCGCCCTTTCTCCTCTCTCTCTCTTCACCTTCATGGCAAGGGGAGGGGATCGAGTCGTTTGTGCTTCGCTTGCAGGCCTTGCACCACCGTATAGTCGCTTAGAGATACGTGGAAGCCTATTTCGTAAGAGTGTGAAATTTATCATTTGAGACGGGGATTTTGATGATGGTCCAATTTGGGGATCGAGATCATGCGAATAGGGTTAGGAGTCACCACCTAGAGTTATGGGCCTAGGACCTGGAGGTGGGCCTGATTCCTGAGAAAAGGGCCTAAATTTGGTCTGGTCCAGAGATTTAGGATAAGTGTCAAGTTACAGGGTTGGGAAGGTGTTAAGTACCCAATCTGCCCGGTTTAATCGGTCTTCTTGCTAGATGCTTGAGAATGAACATTTTTCACAATTATTACTATTCCATATGTATGGCTAAGTTATCATAAATATATACATTATTTGAATTCAAATTATTGTATACACTAAAACAAGGCTTATTAGATGTCAACATTATGCTTGAATGAGGATAGAGATTATACCTGAATTTGGCCCCTATTTTGGGTCAAGAGGGGTGGGCCCCTGATTGGTACCAGCTCAGACTAATTTTTTGATTCTCCTTGCTTAGGGGAAGATGTTCTTGACCTCCAACTTCCGTTCTTGAGAGATGCTGATTGTGATGGTATCCAGACAGAGTTCCGGCTAGGAACGGTTGCTTTCGGATTTGGATTTGGACTGAGCTTTGGCTAGGGAAGGCTATTTTTGGCTTCAGATTCAGACAGAGCTTCGACTGGCAAAGTCTATTTTCAGGCTTGGGATGAGGTGGCACTCTGACAGAGCTTCGCTGGCGATACGGTAAGGGAGGGCTAAGCTGAGGTGGCACTTTGGCAGAGCTGCCGCTGGGAAGGCTATTCCCAAAAAGATTCTAGGCACACTCGGATAGAGATTCGGCTACTAAAGGCTATTTCTGAAAAAAAACAGGTTGACCTAAAAATGGATTGAAGAACTCCAAAGTCCCAAAGAACACTTTGAAGATCCGAACAGAGTTTTAGATATTAACAAAGATCTCTTCGTAGACCCGAAGAACCTCAAAAAGGGGGGTTTTCTATCTCAAGAACACTCAAGAACACTCAAGGGAGGTGGCTCAAGAACATACTATTTTTGGCTAAAAACTGGATCTAACTAAGGATTTGGATTGAAAATCTTCAAGATCCCGAAGAACACTTCGAAGATCTGAATGAGTTTTCGGATCTTGATGAAGATCGCTCCGAAGATTAGAAGAAAATCAAGAGGGGGGAGGAAAATTTCACTCTGAAAGGGGATTCTGGTGTCTGTTGGTGTGTTTTTTTCTAAGGAAGGGGGTATTTATGGTTTTTTTTCCAACCAAGTAGAAGAGGGGGAATCCCTTTATCCAGTGGATGAAAGGGGGGCTCTTCCCTAAAGTGAAGAGATAGGATTTTTGTCCAATGGGTAAAGGGGGGTTGAAGGAAAAAATAGGTGGGGAGCACTTTTGTTCAGTGGGTAAAGGGGGGTTTTCAAGAAAAATGAGAGGAGAGAGAAATTTTTGCTTAGAAAAAGGTGATTTCTAGAAAAATGGGAGGAGAGAGAAAGTTTAGTCAAAAGAAGTAGTTTTCAGAAAAGCGGGAGGAGAGTGAAATTTTGCAAGAGATAGTTTTCAAAAAAGTGAGAGGAGAGAGAAAGTTTTACCAAAAAAGGAGGAGAGAGAAAGTTTTGCCAGAATATGTAGTTTTCAAAAAAGGGAGAGGAGAGAGAGTCTGGAAAAGGTAGTTTTTGGAAAAGTGGGAGGGGAGAGAAAGTTTTACCGAAAAAGGTAGTTTTCAAAAAAGTGGGAGGAGAGAGAAAGTTTTACCAAAAAAGGTATTTTTTGGAAAAGTGAGATGAGAGAGAAGGTTTTGTAGGAAAAGGTAGTTTTCGAAAAAATGGGAGAGAGAAAGGTTTTGCCAGAAAAGGTAGTTTTCAGAAAAGCGGGAGGAGAGTGAAGGTTTTGCCAGAAAAGGCAGTTGTTAAAAAAGCAAGTAGAGAGAGAAGGTTTTGTCGGGGGTGCGAGTCATGTGCACGGTGTGTGGGCATAGTGTGAATGGTGTGCGAGCATAGTGTGCACGGTGTGTGGCTGGGGCCTACACATTGTGCGGTAGGCCCATGCATAGTGTGTGACGGGCCCATGCACAACGTGTGGCAGGCCCGCATATAGTGTGTAGTAGACCCATGCTCAGCGTGCTACAGGTCCATGCACAGCATGCAGTAGACCTGTGCACAACGTGTGACTGGGCCGCGCACAGTGTGCGGCAGGCCCGCACACAGGTGTGCGGCTAGGCTGGGTTGGTTGGACTGGTTGGCTTAGCTGGGCTGGCTGGGTGGCCGATGTGCACAACATGCGCTTGGAAAAAATGTGATTTTTCAAGATTGATTGCTGAAGATCCATCAGTCCGATATAAAGATCTAAGCCACCTTCAGAATGTCGATCTTCCCATACCTGACAAACTGCTTTACTTCTTCTTTCCATCCGAAGAAATCCTGAATTTCCTCTAAGCAATCCTTCTTCAAAGGGGGTTGGAATAGACTGCCATTGGGTGGAGATAGCATACAAACCCAAAATTCTACAAGAGTTGGGCAAAACTCTGCTAATCCAAACTGAAATACATGCAGGTTGGCATCCCAGTGTTGAGGCACCTATCGGAGTAATTGGTGATGTAGCTTCACACATCCCACTTGGCCAAGATCATGGATTCCAGTAATCCTGGTGCCCTTATATTTATGTCCAAGGTTTGTTTCCTCAACGCCTTATCCAATGAGCCCATGAATTTTCTTGAAACCAATACAAACAACGAGATATGACGATTTATCAAAGCATTACTCAGTGGCTAATGATTCAAACAAGCCTTTACCACTGTTACATCAAGCTCTTCTTTTTTCTTTTTTTTTTTTACTGATCAGGGGTGGAGAATAAACTGGCCTTGATAGACTGGTGCCAAGTGGCGATTTTCTTTTAGGGGATAGAATCCTGGGTAAGAATGGACGGACCATAGGTGAATGACAGATACCTAATGGCCTTGCATGCCAAATGGTGATTCTTGGGGATAGAATCCTGGGTAAGAAGTGACGGACCAATGGGTGGATGACAGATACCTAATGGCCTTTCATGCGAAATGGCAATTCTTAGGGGACACAAATTATGATGATCTTTGAAGATACCTTGATTATTAATTTAGGAACCAATTTATTGCCTTAGATGGTTGAGGCCACACTTACACATGTCAAGTTGCCTCCGTATCCCTCGAAAGGAATCAGGTCTGACGTAGCTCAGGCTATTCACCCTTACAGACATAATATTTCTTGAGTTGATCCATGTTAACCAGTCCGGGTATTTCTTCGCCATTGTGGTCTATGAGTTTCACAGCTTTTTCTAGTATAATTTCTTTGACAGTGAATGGGCCACTCCAGTTGGGCCTGAATTTTCCTCTTGGGTCATGAGTTGGGGCTCTTTGTTCTCAAAGAACAATTTCACCCACCTCTATATGACGGGGCCTTACATTTTTGTTAAAGGCCCTGGCCATTCTCAGTTGATACATCTTCAGATTATCCATGTCCTTCATACACCTTTTATTAAGAAAATTGAGCTCGTCATGTTTGGCCTTCACCCACTCCCCCTCACTTAGCTAACTATCAAGAAGCACCCTTAGGGATGGTACCAGAATTTCCACGGGTAGAACCGCCTCAACCCCATATACCAAAGAGAAAGGAGTTGCCCCTGTCGAAGATCATATAGAAGTCCAGTATGCCCATAAGGCAAGAGATAATTTATCAGCCCAATCCTTATGTGTTTCTGCCATTTTCTGCAAAATGACTTTGACATTCTTGTTAGCTGCTTCTACTGCCCCATTGGTCTGTGGCCTGTAAGTGGTAGAGCGATGCCTTCTGATACTCAATTTTATGCAAATTTATCGGCCTTGCCCCAGAAGTGGGATCCTTGATCTGATATCAATTCTTGTGGAACTCCATATCGGGAAATGATGTTTTCTTGGATAAACTTGGCCACCTTAGTAGAGGTGAGGACTGCATAGGACTAAGCTTCTATCCACTTGGTGAAATAATCAATGGCTACCAAGATGAATTTGTGGCCATTGGATGCTTTGGGGTTTACCTTTCCAATGATATCAATGCCCTAAGTGGAGAATGGCCAAGGTGAACTGAGCGAATGCAACTCTGTTGGTGGGATATGTATGACGTTAGCAAATATCTGACACTTGTGGCATTTTTTGATGAAGTCCAACCAATCTGTTTCCATTGTGTTCCAGTAATATTCTAGCCTGAGGATCTTCTTAGATAACATCTTGGCATTCATGTGGGATCCACAAAGACCTTGACGAATTTCTTCCATGATAATTGTAGCTTGTTCCTCATCTACACACAACAACTATATTCCATTAGAGGACCATTTGTATAACAGATCCTCTTAGAGAATAAATTGGGTGGCATATCTTCTCAGAAACTTCTTCTCTCTGTCAGTTGCTTCAATTGGATACTTCCTTTCCTTGATGAAATCCACTATGTGAGTGAACCAAGACCGACCATCCACAGTGAGAGAGTTCACTGAATTCTAATAAATGGGCCTACTTCTTTGTTCTATCAAGAATGGTCAGACTCTAACCATAGGGTTACACTTTACCATAGAAGCTAAGGTTACAAGGGCATCAGCAAACCTATTATTATCCCTCTGGAAGTATTTGAACAAGATCCTCTCAAAGTTTTCAATCACCTCTTCCAGATGCTCTTAATATTGCTTCAGCTTCTCATCTCTAGTTTTCCACTTTCCCTATGTCTGACAGATGACAATGGATGAATCACCATAAACCTTGATCCTTTTCACCCCAATGTTTAAAGTAGTTTCAAGCCCTAAAGCACAAGCTTCATACTCAGTAATGTTGTTGGTACAGGGGAAGTTGAGGCGAAATGATGAATGCAAATAAAGACCCTCAGGAGTGACAAACAATATTCCCACACCACATCCCTTCTGATTGGCTGCTCCATCAAAGAATAACTGCCATTCAGTAACTGTATCTTCTTCCTCTACCACTGCGATTCCTTCATCGGGAAAGACATCATCCAAGGACCTTCCATCTTCTGTGTGGTGAGCAGCCAAATGATCGACTATGGCCTGCCCCTTGATAGATTTTTGAGTAACATAGGTGATGTCAAATTCTGATAGAAAAAGCAACCAATGGGCCATCCTTCCTGTTAAGGCCAGTTTCTCGAAGAGATATTTGATGGGATCCATCTTTGAGATCAAATGCACCGGATAGGAAACTATATAGTGTCATAACCTTTTAGTTGCCCAAATCAACGCAGCACAAGTTCTTTCCAAAGATGTGTACCGTCTCTCATATTCTAAAAACTTCTTGTTAAGGTAATATATGGCGTGCTCTATCCCCTTTTCTTTTTCCTTTTGTACTAGCAAAGAGCCCATGGAATAATCTCCCACAGACAGATACAACTAAGCTATAAATCTGCTAACATATTGGATGTGACCCAAAAATCCTCGTATTTGCTTCTTAGTCCGAGGCGTGGGCATTTCCTAAATTGCCTTGATCTTGATAGGGTCGACTTTAATGCCTCTTTCACTCACCAAGAAGCCTAACAACTTTCTAGCTGTTGCCACACTTCTGAGGTTCAACTTCAATTGATACTTCTTGATTCTTTCAAAGAATCGCCTTAGTGTGGGAATATGCCCTTGCCGATCTTTCGACTTTACTATCATGTTGTCCACATAGACTTCCACACCTTTGTTCATCATGTCATGCAATATGGTCGTGGCTACTCTTTGATAAGTTGCCCCAGCGTTCTTCAGTCCAAAAGGCATCACCTTGTAACAATAAGTTCCCCATGGAGTGGTGAAGGTTGTTTTCTCATGATCCTTTGTGTGTCTGCTTATTTGGTTGTATCCCGAGAATCCATTCATTAATGATAATAAAGCATGCCCTGCCGTATTATCCACCAATACATTAATGTCAAGTAATGGGAAGTCATCTTTAGGGCTTACTTTATTAAGATCTCGGAAGTCTACACACATTCGTACCTTTCCATCTTTCTTCAGTACTGGTACAATATTGGCCAACCATTGGGGGTACTTTACCACTTGTAGGAACCCCGCATTCAATTGCTTTACAACTTCTTCTCTGATCTTCTTACTCCATTCTTACCGCATTCTTCAGAGCTTCTGTTTTAACAACTTTTCCCCAGGGTAAGTTGACAATCGATGATGCATGATGTTGGGGTCAATACCAAGCATATCCTCGTAAGACCAAGCAAAGACCTTGGCGAATTCCTTTAAATACTCATCCGCTCTGCTTCTTCATCATCAAGGGTAGTGTCAATTTTACCTCTCGAAGGCATTGGTCAGTTCCTAGATTAATAACCCAAGTATCCTCACGGATGGGTTGGACTTTCTTTTGTTTGCATTGTTTTGTTAATTCTTGATATTTATTAAGATCATCATCAGAAAAAGGAGGCAAGTTATACTCAGAATTAGAAATTTCATTCATGAAAGGAGTAATAGACTCGTCATATAAAGACTCTGGACTCTTCTTAAAAGGGGAGATTGACAGAAAATTATAAACAACAGACTCGACTACAGACTCGATAACTGGCTTGATGCTTTAGCCAGGGGTAATCAGGCTAGTTGACTCATTAGTATCAACAAACTTGAAGTTTTCTCCAATGCTTGTCCAGTTCAAAAGTGGTTCAGTGGCTTGATGGATGAGGAGATGTGGCAAAAGACCTTCTTCACCTTCTGAAAAAGTTGCTACTATTTCTTTAGTGGCGCAATAGTTCCTCTAGATAGGTGCCTGCTTCTTCATGAATACCAACTGATCAATCTCTCAAAAATTAAACTTTCTGAGGGGTGAAGATCGATGGAGAGTGCTCAATCCCTTTTCTATGAAGTCCATCTTTTTTATCCTGTTAAGGGATGCCATCCTGGTACCTCGGCCACATCTTTGACCTCCTTCATGAGCCTTCCCATTGCAATTGGTTCGGGCACAGTACGTACAAACCATCATCCTCTGTGCTTTCCTCTGTTTTGCATACACACTCCTTCCTCTGAAAGGATGGGTCTTGAGCTCATGCAACTCTCAGGCTCTTGCCTATTATAGGAGAGAGAAAATAAAACTTTTCAAATCAATGGGAAGCGACAGACTCCAGGTGAGCCTTATCTTCTTCTCCCATTCTCTCTTCATGAGAACTCGAGGACTAGATGACTCCTTTGATTGGATCAATGTTGTAGGATCATCAGAGGAAGATCCAGTCTCAATCAGTGCAATTTCAGCTATCCTAATGATGCAACTGTCTTGGCCACCTTCTTTGATAGCATTTTCTATTGTTCCACTTCATGAGTCACCCAGTCAAACTTGTCTTGGAAGAAAATTTCAAGTCCTGGTTGCATCTTGGCGGCGGTTTCATCAAACCATAGCTCCACATTTCACAAAAGGGGAAATCCTCTCCTTCTTTCACAAAGTATCCATTGAGAGTAGGGTAGTAAGTAACGGAGATCTTCCTAGTCATCCTCAGCATTTTCTGCCCTTTGACAGTTAGAGGAGTGTACCCGAGACCATTCTTTCCTTTATTCACTGCCAAACTAGGCTACTTTGGAACTCCTTGGTGATATTTTCCTAGTCCCATACCAGGAAAATACTGTTTGTTCTTCATCATCTGATTCACTGGCAGACTCCAAATGGCTTCATAGTTAGCTGGGATTTTCTCCTTTGGAGTTTCTATGGCAATGGCTGCACAAGTGGTGTCTATTTCAAAGCCACTTAATTGGACTTCCTGGTCTTGTTCTTCACCATTTTCAATGTTGGCCAAAGTGTTAACCACATCAGGATCTCTGGCCACTAAGACCACCTTCCCTTGAGTGAACTTCATTTTTTGATGGAGACTAGAGGACACTGCCTTTGTAGGATGCAACCAAGGCCTTCCCAAGAGCATGTTAGAAGCTGCTGGTATATCAATGACTTGGAAATCAACATTAAACTTCACTGGGCAAATATTTACAGCAAGGGTAATGATGCCAAGGATCTTCCTCTTGGTATTATTGTATGCCCTTATGGTTTGGGTGGTTGGCCTCATTTCTTCCAAGTTGACACCGATACTCTTTGCTGATCTCAATAGTGGCACATTCAAAGCGGACCCACTGTCAACAAGAACCTGGGGAACTACTTTGTTAAGGCATTCAACTGTAATGTGGAGAACCTGATTGTGTTGGGTTTCCCTAGGAAGCTCAGAATTCGAGAACATCAGGGATTGCACAACATTTGTTGCTCCTACTATATGTGCCAGGTGTATCAGATTTATCTCGATCGGCACTTGCACATTAGCGAGAGACCTCAAGACTGCTTCGCGGTGCGAAGGGGATGCCATCAACAATCCTCAAATGGAGATATTTGCCTGGGATTTCTTGATTTAAGACAAGACTGGGTTCTTTGGCTCTTTCTTTACACTGCTAGTTCCAGCTTCATTAGCCTTCGGCTGCTCTATTGCTAGAGCCTTTCCCTTGTAGTCTTTCCCTCTTTTAGTTTCCATCACATTGATTAGTTTTTTCACAATAATCTCAGTGGGTAACTATCTTCATCATCACTGTTGGTTAGGATGGTTATCCCCACCATAGAATCATCTTCTTCTAATTCTCTTTCCCTAATTGGGGTGGGAAGTCGAGGACTTCCATAAATATCCACAGCCCTGGCTCTTAGTTTTTTTACTGCATTCAAAAGCTGTTGGAATGCAGTGTCTACCGCCTCTACGATTGTGTCATCTGATCCTATTTACTCTAGATCATCCAACTGCTCCTACTAATAAAGATCACTGATTGTTACTTCCCCTAACATTTTGTCAATTTCTTCTACCCTTTCCTGCATCCTCAATGTGTTGGAATACACTTCACACAGTTTTTCTTCCAACTCAGATGTGGAGAACTATTCATCCATATAAACTTGTGTCGGCTCTCTAGATTCCCCCTCATTTTCTGAATCTGATGTAGAATCATCTCCCTCCATGCATAGGGAAGTGTAAATGCTACCTGTTGGATCAATTATTAGGTCATCATTGCCAAGGGCGTAGATTGAGAAACATGTCGGATGTTCTGGGGAGTAATATTTTGACTCATCATCATAATAATTGTACCAAGGCCCTTGGTAGTCATCCCAGTCTGGATACCCATCATCCTCAGAGTCATCTCCATCCTTCTCATCTTTATTTTCATCCTCATTGTCATCATCATCATCCTCTTCTTTACTGATTTCACTCCCACTTGATTCTTCATCAGATTCCTCAGGACCATCAAATTCTCTGGCATCCAAACGCTCATAGCATTCAGAGTATACGGACCAAAAGATTTTCATAGGGTTGGTCCTATCATTACTGGCTTGAAGTTGGACCAGTCCTAACTTATCATCATCTGTGTCACTCCCTATATGGATTAAGGAAGTGTATTCTTTAATCTGCTCCCCTATAGCCAATGTGGTTACCTCTGGATTTTCTTCTGAAGTTATGGCAGGCTGAATTAGAGAAGTGGGATCACTCTCATGGTCATCCCCTAATGCATTTACTAACCCTGTTGATGAAGTCATCTTTGGGGAATCTAATAGTGCAAGTATATCCTTCCAATCATACATGTCCATCCATAGTGCAATTATATCCTTCCAATCATACTTGTTCGTCCATCCTTCTTTTGGGTTTTACACCAAACCTTGAGAATGGGATTGGTATGAGGGTGATGAGGGATATGAAGTGGGATGGTATGAAGATGATGTAATATGAGAGGTAAGGTATGAAGATTGGGGGTGATAGGATAAAGAGGTTCCTCCACTTTGATGGTGGGGGAAAGGTTGATGATATGGCAGAGGTTGATAATATGGCGGAGGCTGATAATGTGGTGTGGTGGATTCTTCTGATGAGGAGGGATGGATGGGGGGCACCCAATCTTCTGACTCTTCCTCTGATGATTCTCTTCTTCTGGGGGTTCTTATGACTCCAGCCCTTTGACTCATGATTTTCCTATTAGCATGGGCATTCATATGATTCTTTCGAGCTTTAGGTATAATGAGTTGAGTAGGGTTTCTCTCCGTAGTTTCTTCATCAAGATTGTTCACATGATTAGGGAGTGGGTTGGTATTGACATTGGGAGGCTGTTTGATCTTGACCTCAATGGTTTCATTATCTACCAAGTCCTAAATTACATGTTGTAAACCCAAACATCTTGCAGTATTATGCCCCTTCTGAGTGTGGTAGGCACAATACTCATGATCCCTATACCAAGCCAGAGGAGGGTTGCTGATCACTCTTAGAGCCACTGTCCCTAACAATCCTTGCTTCTTTAACTTCTCATATATGGCTGTTACAGGCATTCCTAGATCAAAAAATTGCCTTCTTAGGTGAGGAGCCTTCTGGGCAGGTGCATCTGCTTGTATTATGAAGGGCTGTGAAGAAGTGGCTGGTGAGACTAACTGCTGAATTACACTTACCATATTAGTTTCCAGACTCTTTCCCCATTTGACTCGAGTGTTCTTGCTTACATCTTTAGAGGATCCTTGATACTAGGCCTCTCTCAGAATTCTATTCTCCACCCATATGCTAGTGGCTATGAAGGCATCAAAAGCTTACAAATGCTGATAGTAAAGAACATCATAATAGGGCTTTGACAAGTTCTCTATTGTCCACCCTACTCTGCTTTTGAAGGCCTATCTGCCATCATGGCAGCCTTGTCTCTGAATCTAATTAAGAAGGTGGTGAATCCTTCTTTAGGCTACTGCCTCAATGTCTCAAGCTCTCGACGTTTCACATCCACCTCAGTATTGTATGAGTACTATTTGGTGAAGGCCTTCACTACCATCACCCAATTCTGAGTTTATGATGACTCCAACTGTGTGAACCATCTCAGTGCTGGTTCTGATAGGGTTAACATGAAGGCTTGCCCCATCTGGTTATCTGCAAGTTACCACAACTTGGCGATGCTGAGGAAGAAATTGAGATGAGCCTTGGGGTCTCTTGACCTATCAAATCTATCAATCTACTACTTGAATTTTTTTAGAATTATTGATCTAGAGAAGAAACTCATTTCCTTAGAATCCACTGCTTGGCCTTCTGAGCCCTTTCCTACTCGAATCATGATCTCCAACTTCTCTAACTACTCTCTGAGCTTCCTTTCTTTCTCTGTCTCTAGAGGCTCAAAGTAGATGTGAGCTATAAATTCCTCTTCTTCATCTTCGATCACTAGCCTAGGAGGAGGGACCCTGGAATAGGCCCCTCGTTGACCATTCAGCTGGGTAGGTGAAGTCCTCTCTGAACTATTGGTTGGACATGCTCTGGTTCCCTTGAGTCGGCTCAGGAAGAATTCCTCTGATCACCTATAGCTCCATTCTGATCCACATCTCCTGTTTCGGTGCCGGCTCATTCCTGGGATCAGCTCTGGGAGGATTCTGAAGTGTATACAGTATCTGAGCTATCCCTCTTTTGACTTCAGCCATCCCTGTTTGCAAGGTCTCCACGGGACGGACCCAGGCCTATTCGGGTGTTTCCATGTCAGGTGGCTCCATGCATACTGGGCTGTAATCACCTGGTAGTAGATAATCTCTAAGAGATGATGGAGGTGATTCTGGATTTAGGCAGCTCAACTGATTATCCTGAAGCGTCCAAAGGGATCACGACGAATACTTGAGACGTGAAATTGTGCCTGAACCAAAAGTGGCTTATTTTAGGATTCTTGAATTCCCAACCCTTTGTTCACACATTCACTAGATTATCAACCAATGATCCATCCAAAGTTAGTCCGCTTAATGATAGGGGGTGGATAGGGTTCGATGCCCCTATTTCACCCAATGTCATAAGTGAGAGATTCATACAAATGGTTTTTCGAGAATAAAGTTATGCTTTCCTTGCTCTTTTCCCACTAGGTGTCCTTCCTCTTGATTTTCTCAGGACTTCTTGGGACTTGACATGACTCTGGTGGGATTGCCCTTAAGTCACGTATCTGGACTTTTTCTTTAAGGGAGAGGGACACCTTTTATCCGAAATCCACTTTAGGAAAGCAATTCTTTATGACGGGAATATAGTGTAGGAACATTCCTTTTCAAGACCGCAAATAAGTTCTACAATTAGCTTATGGCGCTCTTAGCTTCTTCATCTCTTTTCTACATGATGCGAGTATGCAGTGGATACAACAGGACCGACAAGGCTTCCTTGATAAGATCTATATACGTAAGATATGTGATCCTTTTGATATACTCGTAGGTACGAGATCAAAGGGGTGACTTCCTTGCCCATTACTCGTGACTACACACGAGGTTAAGCAATTGGTCATGGGGTGGTGGAACTGTGAGTGATTTGTGTACGAAAGTGTAATGTAGGGTAACCATCATTCGATCTCAGAATACCGTAAAGTGTTCAGACCTCCCCGAGGGTGCTAGTATAAATACGGACATCCTCGCCGTTTGATGACGCATTCGATCTCAGAATGCTATAAAGTGCATGGAACTCCCTAAGGGTGCTGGCACAAATACAATATCCTTGTCGTTTGATGATATCTTTCATTCTTGTACATGAGTGGGTATCATTTGCTCTCAGAGTACTCTCCATGACATACGCTGACCACCCAGAGGGTGCGGGCATGACAGGGAGTCCCTCGCCAAATGATTTCACTTCAAGCACGATGTATGATGTGGTTAGTGAATACAATTACAAACATGGGGTTAGCCAAACACGTTTTCAAACAAATGTGGTGAAAATGATCTTGCATTTAAAGATAGCATCTAATATTGGAATCTTAACATTTAGTCCCCAGTGGAGTTGCCACTGTGAGGGTAGCGGCCAAAGATGGATCCCTGCCCTCTCTCTTCTTTCTCTTCACCTTCGTGGTGAGGGGGAGGGGTTTGAGTCATGTGTGCTTTGCTTGCTGGCCTCGCACCACCGTATCACCGCTTAGAGATAAATGGAGGCCTATTTCACAAGAGTGTGAAATTCATCATTTGAAAGGGGATTTTGATGATGGTCCAATTCGGGGATCAGGATTATGTGAATAGGGTTTGGAATCACCACCTAGGGTTATAGACCTAGGACCCGGGCGTGGGCCCAATTCCTAAGAAAAGGGCCCAAAATTTGGTCTTGTCCAGAAATTTAGGGTAAGTGTCAGGTTACTGAGTTGGGAAGGTGTTAAGCACCCAATCTACTCGGTTCAACCGGTCTTCTTAAACAAGGCTTATTAGATGTCTACATTATGCTTGAATAAGGAGAGAGAATATAGTTGAATTTGACCCATGTTTTGGGTCAAGAGGGGTGGGCCCCTGATTGGTACCGGCTCGGACTATTTTTTAGATTCTGCTGGCTTAGGGGAAGATGGTCTTAACCTCCAACTTCCTTTCTTGAGAGATGTTGATTATGATGGTATCCGAACAGAGTTCGGGCTAGGAATGATCACTTTCGGATTTGGATTCGGACAGAGCTTTAGCTAGGGAAGGTTATTTTTGGCTTTGGATTCGGACAAAGCTTTGGCTAGGGAAGGCTATTTTTGGGGTTGGGATGAGGTGGCACTCTGGCAGAGCTTCCACTGGGAATGGCTATTCCTGAAAAGATTCTAGGGACACTCGAATAGAGGTTCAGCTAGGAAAGGCTATTTCTAAAAAAAAAAATAGGTTGACCTAAAATTGGATTGAAGAACTCCAAAATCCCGAAGACCACTTTGAAGATCCGAACAGAGTTTCAGATCTTAACAAAGATCTCTTTGTAGACCCAAAGAACCTCAAAAAGGGGGCTTTCTATCTCAAGAATGCTTAAGAATGCTCAAGAACACTCAAGAACACTCAAGGGAGGTGGCTCAAGAACACACTATTTTTGGCTGAAAACTGGATCTAACTAAGGATTTGGATTGAAAATCTTTAAGATCCTGAAGAACGCTTCGAAGATCCTAATGATTTTTCAGATATTGACAAAGATCGCTCCGAAGATTAGAAGAAAATCAAGAGGGGGGAGGAAAATTTCAGTTTAAAAGTGGATTCAGGTGTCGGTTGGTGTGTTTTTTTCTAAGGGAGGGGGGTATTTATAGTTTTTTTTCAACCAAGTAGGAGAGGGGGAATCCCTTTATCCAATGGACGAAAGGGGGGCTCTTGCCTAAAGTGAAGAGATAGGATTTTTGTCCAATGGGTAAAGGGGGGGCTTGAAGGTAAAAATGGGTAAGGAGGGCTTTTGTCCAGTGGGTAAAGGGGGGTTTTCAAAAAAATGGGAGGAGAGAAATTTCAGATTGAAAAAATGTGATTTTCAGAAAAGCGGGAGGGGAGAGAAAGTTTAGTCAAAAAAAGCAATTTTTGAAAAAGCAGGAGAGAAATTTTATAAAAGATAGTTTTTGGAAAAGCGGTAGGAGAGAGAAAGTTTTGCCAGAAAATGTAGTATTCAAAAAAGCGAGAGGAGAGAGAAAGTTTGGAAAAGTTAGTTTTTGAAAAAGTGGGAGGAGAGAGAAAGTTTTGTCAGAAAAGGTAGTTTTCAAAAAAGTAGGAGAGAGAAAGTTTTGCTATAAAAGGTAGTTTTTGGAAAAGCGAGAGGAGAGAGAAAGTTTTGCTAAAAAATGTAGTTTTTGGAAAAGTGAGAGGAGAGAGAAAGTTTTACCATAAAAGGTAGCTTTCAGAAAAGTGAGAGGAGAGAGAAGGTTTTGCCAGAAAAGGCAATTTTCAGAAAAGTAGGAGGAGAGAGAAGGTTTTTATAGAAAAGGCAATTTTTGGAAAAGCGGGAGGAGAGAGAAGGTTTTACTAGAAATGGCAGTTTTCAAAAAAGCAGAAGGAGAGGGAAGGTTTTTCCAGAAAAGGCAATTTTTAGAAAAGTAGGAGGAGAGAGAAGGAGAGAGAAGGTTTTACCGGGGGTGCGGGTGATGTCACGGGTGTGCGAATGCATGGGTGTGCGGGCAATGTGCACAGTGTGCTAGCCATGTGCATGTTGTGCGGGCACAGTGTGCATGGTGTGCGGGCCTTGTGCACAGTTTGCGGGCACAGTGTGCACAGTGTGTAGGCCATGTGTGCAAGGTGTGCGGGCACAGTGTGCAAGGTGTGCGGGCACAGTTTGCGGGCACAGTGTGCACAGTGTGTAGGCCATGTGTGCAAGGTGTGCGGACACAGTGTGCAAGGTGTGCGGGCACAGTGTGCATGGTGTGCGGGCCATGTGCACAGTTTGCGGGCACAGTGTGCACAGTGTGTAGGCCATGTGTGCATGGTGTGCAGCCACAGTGTGCACGGTGTGCTGTTGGGGCCCGCACACTGTGCGGCAGGGACTGGACACTGTGCCGTAGGGCTGCTCATAGTGTGCTACAGGCCCGCGCACAGCGTGTGGCAGACCCGCACACAGTGTGGGCTGGCCTGTGCACAGCGTGCTGCAGGGCCGCGCACAGGTGTGTGGCCAGGCTGGGCTTAGCTGGGCTGGCTTGGCTGGGCTAGCTGGCTTGGTTGGGCCGGCTGGCTGGGTGCCCGACATGTGCGTGGAAAAAATGTGATTTTCCAGGAATGATTGTTGGAGATCCATCAGTCCGATTTTGGCATACCATATATCGTTGGAATCGTATTTCTGAGCACTATCCTTCATATATAAAAAGCCAAAATTGGACCCCTTCCCTCCCGCGTGAGGATTTCTAGGGTTTCAGACTCGGGAGTGTTCATGGTTATCTGGGTAGGTAGGGGTTGAATTTTAGGGTGTTTGGGTCGGGTGAGGAATTTTTCCAAGTTTCTAGTGGGACTGTCCATGCGTGTGGCATATGTGCAGGAAGGCATGATTTTTCGGGGATGATTACCGAAGATCAGTCGGTCCAATCTTGGCATACCATATATCGTCAAAATCGTATTTTCAAGCACTATCCATCTATATGGTCATCTTGGCCTGATTCCTTCATATATGAAAAGTTAAAATTGGGTAGGAAAATGTTTCCATCAGCATCTCTGTCGATCGGAAGTCAGAAGTTGAAAGTCGCATCCAAGATCCATATTTCATCATAGCCAGAGGAGGGTGACAAAATTGGGTGTCTACACAGGGTAATCGATTGACTCGCCTAAGTCCAATGTCACCTTCATCATATCCTTAAGACTATCTACCACCATGTGATTACAGCCTAGTTAGTATGGATCCACACGACTCTGAATCACCCGAACAGGCCTGGGTCCTTCCAGTGGAGGCCTTGCAAATAGAAATGGATGAAGTTAGGAGAGGGATAGCTCAGATATTGCATGCATGTTGGAATCCTCCCAGAAATGATCCCAAGAATGACCCGACACCGGCTACAGGAGATGTGGATCAGAATGGAGCTACAAGTTATCATGGGAACACTTCTCGAGTTGACTCAGGAGAACTAGAGCAAGTTAGGCCAACTGGTCAAAGTGGATCTTCACCTACTCACCCAAATGGTCAACAAGGGGTCTATTCCAGGGTCCCTCCTCCTAGGGTAGTGATTGAAGATGAGGAAGAGGAGTTTGCCGCACATGTCTGAATGGATCCTCCAGAGACGAAGAAAGAAAGAAACTCAGAGACCAATTAGAGAAGTTGGAGAACATAATTTGAACGGGAAAAAGCTCGAAATGCCAAGCAGTGGATTCAGAGGAAATGATTTTCTTCTCCGGGGTAAGAATTCCCATAAAATTTAAGTGGCAGACTGATAGGTTTGATGGGTCAGGAGACCCCAAAGGCTCATCTCAAAGTCTTCCTTAGCATCACCAAGTCCTGGCAACTTGCAGATAACTAAATGGGGTAAGCCTTTATGCTAACCCTATTAGGACCAGCACTAAGGTGGCTCACATAGTTGGAGTCATCTCAAACTCATAATTGGGCAACGGTAGTGAAAGCCTTCACTAAATAGTTCTCATACAATACCGAAGTGGATGTGAAGTGACAAGAACATGAGACTTTGAGATAGCAGCCTAGAGAAGGATTCACTACTTCTTGATGGGGTTTAGAGATAAGGCCACCAAGATGGCAGTTTAGCCTTCAAAACCAGAGCAAGTGGAGATGTTGAGAGAAAACCTATCAAATCCCTATTATGATGTTCTTTACTATCAGCATTTGCAAACCTTTGATGCCTTAATAGCCACTGGAACACATATGGAGAATAGAATTTTGAGAGAGGCCCTGTATCAAGGGTCCTCCCAAAATGCAAACAATAACACCTGAATTGGATGGCGAAAGGGTCCAGAAATTAATATGGTGAGTGCAGTTCAGCAGTCAGTCTCACCAACTACTTCTTCACAACCCTTCATAATATAAGCAGATGCATCCGCCCAAAAGGGCCCTTACCTAAGAAGATAGTTTTCTGATTTGGGAATGCCCGTAACGGCCACATATGAAAGGTTAAAAAATCAAGGATTGCTAGAGATAGTGGCTGTAAGAGTGAGCAGTAACCCTCCTCCAGCATGGTATAGGGATCATGAATATTGTTCCGACCACACTCAGAAGGGGCACAATACTAAAAAATGTTTGGGTTTACAGCATGCAATTCAAGACTTGGTAGACAATGGAACCATTGGGGTCAAGGTCAAGCAGCCTCCCAATGTCAATACCAATCCACTCTCTAATCATGTGAACAATCTAAATGAAGAAACTACAAAAAGTGATCCTACTCAACTCATTGTACATAGAGTTCAAAAGAATCATATGAATGCCCGAGCTTAGAGGAAAATTATGAGTCAAAGGGCTGGAATCATAAGGACTCCTAGAAGAAGAGAATCATCAGAAGAAGAATTAGAAAATCAGATACCCATCGTTCATCCTTCCTTATCAATAGAAGGGTCCACAACACCATATTACCAACCCCCACCATACCTCCCACCTTCACCATGTTATCAGCCTCCACCATACCATCAATCTTCCCCCCACCATCAAGGAGAAGGAATCTCCTCATCCTATCACCCTAATTTTTATATCCCACCTCTCACGTTACATCATCTTCATACCACCCTGCTTCGTGTCCCTCATCACCCTTAAGGTTCGGTGTATAACCCAAAAGAAGGATGGAATGATGGGTACAATTGGAAGGATATGCTTGCACTATCAGATTTTCCAAAGATGACCTCATCGACAGGATCAGTGAATGCTTTAGGAGTAGACTAGGAAAGTGATCCAACTTCTCTAATTCAGCCCGCTATAGCTTCAAAAGATGATCCAAAGGTAATTGAAGAGGTTACAATTGATCTTCTCAGAGTAGTAACCGCATTGGCCATAGGGGAATAGGTTAAGGAACACATCTGCCTAATCCACATAGGGAGTGACACAGAGAATGATGAGTTAGGACTGGTCCAACTTTGAGCCATTGATGTCAAGACCAACCCTATGGAAATCTTTTGGTCTATACACTCTGAATACTACGTGCATTTGGATGCCAGAGAATTTTATGGTTCAGAAGAATCTGATGAAGAACCAAGTGAGGAGGAAATCAGTGAAAAAGAGGATGATGACGATGACGATGAGGACAAAAATAAAGATAAGAAGGATGGAGATGACTCTGATTCTCAAAAGGATGATGAGAATCAAGACTGAGATGATTATCAAGGGCCTTGGTACAATGATTATGATGATGAGTTAGAATACTGCTCACTAGAACATTTGACATATTTCTCAATTTATACTATTGGTGGTGATGATCTAGTAGCTGATCTGACAGGTGACATTTACCCTTCACTTTGCATGGGAGGAGATGACTCTACATCAGATTTAGAAAGTGATGAAGGATCCAGAGATCCAATGCAAGTTTATCTGGATGAACCTGAATGCACATTGGAGATGGAGGAAAAGCTGTGTGAAGTGTACTCCAACACATTGAGAATGTAGGAAAGGATGGAAGAAATTGACAACATGCAGGGTGAAGTAACTATCAGTGATCGTTACTACCATGAGCAGTTGGATGATCTAGAGGAAATAGGGCCAAATGATACTTTCGCAGAGGCGGTGGATGCTGCATTCCAATAGCTTTCCAATGCAGTCAAGAAGTTGTGAGCCAGGTCTGTGGATATTTGTGGAGGACCTCGACTTCCCACTCTAAGCAGGGAGGGAGAATCAGAAGAAGAGGATGATCACCATAACAAATAGTGATGATGAAGATTGTTATCCCACAGAGATTATTGTGAAGAAACCTATCAACGTGATGGAAATTATGTGGTACAATCCTTGATGTTCTCAAATTTAGAGCTTCCTAAAGAAGCCTAGCATAATCGAGCTCTCCACATCATAGTAGAATGCCTTGACAAAGTGGTTCTTCAGGTTCTTGTTGACAACGGGTCCACTTTGAATGTGCTACCCTTGAGATCGACAAAGAGTATTGGCATCAACTTAGAAGAAATGAGGCCAACCACCCAAACCATATGGGCATATGACAATACTAAGAGGAAGAACCTTGGCATAATTACCCTTACCGTAAAAATTGGCCCGATGAAGTTTGATATTGATTTTCAAGTCATTGATATACTGGTAGCCTTTAACATGTTTTTGGGAAGGCCTTGGTTGCATCCTACGAAGGCAGTGTCCTCTAATCTACATAAAAAAATGAAGTTCATTCATGAGGGAAAGGTGGTCACAGTAGCCAGAGATCCCGAAGTGGTTAACACTTTGGCCAATATTGAAAATGGGGAAGAACAAGAACAGGGAGTCCAACTGAGTGGTTTTGAATTATATACAACTTGTACAGCCATTGCCAAAGAAGGGCCAAAGGAGGAAATCCCAACTAACTATGAAACCATCTGGTGTCCGCCAGTGAATCAGATGATGAAGAATATGCAATATTTTTTAGGCATGGGAGTAAGGAAATATCATCAAGGAGTTCCAAAGCAGCCTAGTTTGGCAGTGAACAAAGGAAAGAATGGTCTCGGGTACACTCCTCCCACCACCCAAGGGGCAGAAAGTGCTAAGGATGACTAGGAAGATCTCTGTTTCTTACTACTTTACTCTCAATAGGTATTTTGTAACAAAAGGAGAGGATTTCCCCTTTTGTGGAAATGTGGAGCCATGGTTTGATGAGACCGCCATAAAAAATCAATCAGGGTTTGAAGTATTTTTCCAAGACAAGTTCGACTGGGTGACTCATGAAGTGGAACAATAGAAAATGCCAGTCAATGAAAGTGATCAAGATAGGTGCATCACTGGGATAGCAGAAAATTGCATTGATTGAGACTAGGTCATCCTCTGGTGATCCTATAATATTGATCCAATCGAAGGAGGCACCAAGTCCTCGAGTTCTCCTGAAAAGAGAATGGGAAAAGAAGATAAGGTTCACCTGGAGTTTGTCGCTTCCCATTGATTTGAAAGGCTTCAATTACTCCCTCCTACTAGAGCTAAGAGCCCGAGAGCTGCATGAGCTCAAGCCTCATCCTTTTAGAGGAAGAAGTACATATGCAAAGCAAAGAAGAGCACAGAGAATGATGGTTTATATGTACTGTGCCTGAACCAACTGCAACGGGAAGTCTCGTGAAGGTGGTCAAAATGTGACCAAGGCACCGGGATGGCATCGCTCAATAGGCTTGAAAGAATGAACTTCATAGAAAAGGGATTGAGTAGTCTCCACCAATCTTCACCCGTCATAAAGTTTGGCTTCCAAGAGCATGAGATTGATCAGGTGGTATTCATGAAGAAGCAGGCACCTATCCAGAGGAACCATTACGCCACTTAAGAAATAGCAGTAACTTTTTTAGAAGGAGAAGAAGGCCCTTTGCCACACCTCCTCATCCATCAAGCAACTAAACCGCTCTTAAACTAGACAAGCATTGGAAAAAACTTTGAGTTTGCTCATGCTATTGAGTCAACCAGCCTGAATACCGTTGGCAAGAGCATCAAGCCAGTTATTAAGTCTGTAGTTAAGTCTATTGTTTATGATTCCGTGTCAACCTCCCTTCTTGATGAAAGTCTAGAGTCCTTGTATGTCGAGTCTGTTACTCCTCTCATGAATAAAATTTTTGATTCTGAGTACGACTTGCCTCCTTTTTCTGATGATGATCTTAATAAATACCACAAATTAATAAAACAATGCAAACCAAAGAAAGCCCAACCCATCTGTGAGGATACTAGGGTTATTAATCTAGGAACTAACCAATGCCTTCGAGAGGTAAAAATTGGCACTACCCTTGATGATGAAGAAGTGGAACAGATGACAAGTCTTCTGAAGGAATTTACCGAGGTCTTTGCTTGGTCTTATGAGGATATGCCTCGTATCGACCCCAACATCATGTAGCATCGATTGTCGACCTACCTGGGGGCAAATACAGTAAAACAGAAGCTCCGAGAAATACGGCAAGAATGGAGTAAGAAGATTAGAGAAGAAGTTGTGAAGCAGTGGAATGCAGGGTTTCTACAAGTGGTGAAGTACCCCCAATGGTTGGCCAACATTGTACCAGTACCAAAGAAAGATAGCAAGGTACGAATGTGCATGGACTTCTGAGATCTTAACAAAGTGAGCCCTAAAGATGACTTTCCATTTCCTGACATCGATGTATTGGTGGATAACATGGCAGAGCATGCTTTGTTATCATTTATGGATGGATTCTCAGGGAACAACCAGATAAGTATGCACCCGAAAGATCGTGAGAAGACAGCCTTCACCACTCTGTGGGGAACCTTTTGTTACAAAGTGATGCCTTTTGGACTGAAGAATGCCAGGGTAACTTATGAGAGAGCAGCTACAGCTATATTGCATGACATGATGAACAAAGATGTGGAAGTCTATGTGGATGATATGATAGTGAAGTCAAAATATTTTTAGGGGCATATTCCTTCTCTAAGGCATTTCTTTGAAAGAATTAAGAAGTACTAGCTGAAGTTGAACCCTTCAAAATGTGTATTTGGGGCAACAACCAGAAAGTTGTTAGGCTTCTTGGTGAGCGAAAGAGGCATTGAAGTTAACCCTATTAAGATCAAGGTGATTCAGGAAATGCCCACACCTCGGACTAACAAGCAAATACGAGGATTTTTGGGTCACATCTAGTATATTAGCAGATTTATAACTCAGTTGACTACAATCTGTGAACCAATTTTTAAGCTATTGAAGAAGGATCAGCCCACGAAATGGAATGACCAATGCCAACAAACTTTTGACAAAATCAAGGGATACCTCATGAACCCACAAGTATTGAGACCGTTGGTGGAAGGAGAGCCACTTCTATTATATCTGTCTGTAAGAGAATACTTCATAGGTTCTTTGCTAGCACAGAAGGAGACAAAAGAAGAGGCAGAGCATGCCACATATTATCTCAGTAAAAAATTCCTGGAGTATGAGACGCGGTACACATCTTTGGAAAGAACTTGTGCTGCACTGATTTGGGCAACAAAAAGGTTGTGACACTACATGGCTTCTTATCTGGTGCACTTGATCTCAAGGATGGTTCCTATCAAATATCTCTTTGAGAAACCAGCCTTAACTGGAAGGATGGCCCGTTAGTTGCTTTTATTGCAAGAATTTGACATCACCTATGTTACTAAGAAATCTATCAAAGGGTAGGCCATAGCCGATCATTTGGCTGCCCATCCCAAAGAAGATGGAAGAACCTTGGATGATGCCTTTTTCGATGAAGGAATTGCCGTAATGGAGGAAGAAGACACAGTTAATGAAAGGTAGTTATTCTTTGATGGAGTAGCCAATCAGAAGGGATGTGGTGTGATGAGCACAATAATGTGTGAAATCTTAGGGATATAAGTGCACATTTTGCCCCACTTTGGATAGTACTACTTTTATTTTTCTTGTTTTTTCAGTTTCCAAGTCTACAAGAGAAAGTGCTTAAAGTGAATCAAGAACCAATCCAAAGGTGGGACCCACTCATTGGTACCTCATCCTCTCTCCTACAAAATCCTGAATATTATTCTCTCTCCTTGCCACCTCACAAGATCTTGAAGATGCTATGTAGAGATTCATTTTTGATTTAATCAAGATTGCAAGATATTGGTTAATATTACAAGGAAAAAATAGAATATGTTAATTTTGGAAACAGATTCTCTCTTTCCTCACACAATATCTCAGAGAATGAGGATTTTTACCAAGATTTAATTTAATTTAATTTTCTTTCTTTTCTTAAAGAAGACTTGTAGAAAGAAGGAGGCAAGACAAAAGCCCTATAAAAGCCCCTTCCTCCCCCCTCCTATTTATTATTCCCCTTAGTTTATTTTCTAGTTTATGCTTAGTTTTCTTCTCTCTCTCCCTCTCTCACTTTTTAGTTTTAGTTCTTCTCTATTTTTGCTTTAATCACTTTTGTAATAGTTTTTTTTATGTCAATTAATGCAATCACTCTTTTATTCTTATTCAGCCTTTTATGTTTATGATTTATGCAATTGAGTTGTAATTTTTAAAGTTATAGTTCTAGGCTTAGATCTAGGTGACAAGATCATGAGTCGTGGAG
>NC_056558.1:43602743-43634908 GCF_013358625.1 Macadamia integrifolia | reverse complement strand
GCCCTGTAGTAGTACCTCAGGAATTGACATGAGTAACCCCAGATCCCTGCCAGTAAGCTCCCAAAAAGCTAAAAAAAAAAAATCAAAAAAATCAAAAAATCAAAAAATCAAATAAGAAAAAAAAAAAGAGTTTTTCTTTCCATTCTTTTGTGCTTGTCTTAGTCTAGTTGTGGGTAGTTTTTTGTTGCATGAGTGTGTGGTCCCGTGATTCTACCAATCGTTTAGTAAGAGTACCTATTTTTAGAATGGCAAAACAGCCTAAACCTACTTTAAAGGATAGATTCTACCTAGCCAGGGTAGCCCAACCTTCTTGCATTAGATTACCAGCTGCCATAGGGAACAATTATGAGCTTAAAACTCAATTCATCACTATGTTACCCCACTTCCATGGGCTATCTTCCGAAGATGCTTATTTGTTCCTGAGAGAATTTGAGGAGGTTTGTGTCCTCATTAAGATACAACAGCTCAGTGATGATGCTGTTAAACTTAGATGCATTACCTTTTCACTCAAGGATGGAGCAAAAAGATGGTTATATGGGCTGCCAACTAATTCCATTATCACATGGGATCAATTTACGGTAGCATTCTTAAGAAATTTTTTTTCCTTGCATAAAACAAACTTAAGAGCGAGATCATGCAGTTCCGACAAAAACCTCAAGAGTCATTTTCTAGACTCATAGAAAGGTTCCAAGACCTTCTCCAAGAGTCTCCCCATCATAGGATTGACAAATGGCATCTTTACCAAATAATTTATGAAGGGATAGACTACCATACCAAGCAGATGTTCGAGTCTATGTGTCCTACAGGCTTCACAGCTTATGCGGACGAAAAGGAAGCTTGAAACTTTTTGGTTGACCTAGCTAAAAAGACAAGAGAATAGGAGTCTACTCAGGAAAGTGAGAGAACTATAGGAGGTAAAGGGTACTATGTCGATGGGATAGTAGCCAAGGAGGCCCATTTAGATAGCCTCATTAAGAGAATAGAAGCCCTTGCCCCAGTCCACCAAGTCCAAAATTAGGTCTCTATGTGCAATTGGTGTCACTCCCCTAGACATGTAATGGAAGAATGCCCCAACCGTTCTGGGGGCAATGGTTAATGCTCTTTACCTGAACAACCCGTTTAGCAACACTTACAATCCAGGGTGGAGAAATCACCCTAATTTTTCATGGAGCTAAGGGAATCAAGGAGGTCCATCCAACTTTCACAACCAAGGGTAGCCTAGTCCCCAGAGGCCTAATTTTACACCACTACCTAATTCTTTCCCTCAGCCTAATCTAGGTCTTCAGTCAAATTTTGCTAGGCCCCCTCTTCAAGCACCTTATCAACAACCCCCGGGGTTTACATCCACTGGAGAGGCGGCAAGAATTAGTGAGCTAGAGAAAAGCATGGCCTTTCTAATGACAAGCCACGATAATATGGAGAGGCAACTCACTCAACTTGTCACAATCATGCATGAGAAGGAAAAAGAAAAATTGCCTAGTCAGCCAGAGCCGAATCCTAGACATCAAGTGTTGACTCCACAAGGGCTACCTGCTCCTCAGCTTAATGTTGTATAGAGTCAACAACACCATGGGCCCTCCAACCAGTGTAATGTGGTATATGCCCTACGGAATGGCCGAGAGTATCTACGGAATGGGACCACTCATTCTTCACCATTTGACCTTTCTGTTGACACTCCGACTATCGAGGTTACTACTGTGCCTCCCATTCCAGGTTCGTCAGATGGACCTGAAGAGATTAAGGATGATTGGTGGAAGCCATAAAAAATGATTCTATTAATGAGAGAACTTCTGACAGTGTTTATGTTCCTCTTGTCCCCTATCTTAACCGTTTGATGAATAAGAAGAAGACAACTTCAATGGAAAAAAATTTAGAAGTCTTCAAGAAGGTAGAGGTAAACATCCCTCTTTTGGATATCATAACTCAAACCCAGCCTATGCCAAAGTTTTCAAAGACTTATGCACTCACAAGCGTACCACAAGTGTGCCCAAAAAGGCATTTTTGATAGCTAATATCAGTTCAATGATCATACAACCTATAGTAGCCAAGTATAAGGATCCCGAGTGTCCCACCATCTCTTGTGTCATTGGCAACACTCGAATTGATCATGCCTTACTTGACCTTAGTGCAAGTGTGAACCTTCTATCTTATCATGTTTATCAACAACTTGGATTAGGAGATTTGAAAGCTACAGGGACAACTCTCCAGTTGGCCGACTGTTCTGTCAAGATTCTGAAAGGGATGGTCGAAGATGTCCTACTTAAGGTAGGAGAATTTATTTTTCCAGTCAACTTTATTATTTTGGACACCAAACCCTTCACCACTAGGGATAAGATCCCTATTATTCTTGAAAGACCATTTCTGGCTACCAACAATGCATTAATCAATTGTCGGAATGGTCTACTAAGGATATCTTTTGGCAACCACACTATGGAGTTCAAAATATATAGGTTGGGCAAGCAACCTATAATTTCTTCTAATAATATTGATGAAGAGGTCAATATGCTTGAGAATTTTTCTGATGATATTGTTAAAACTTTTGACATTGACTTTGATTCAGAATTCCAAGAGTATGGAAGAATTAGAGGATGATACTGAAAATTTCTTCTCTGATGTTTGTAGCCTTCATACACCCATGGAGCCCATTGGTCCTCTATCAAATTCTCTTCCTAAACCCTCAATTGTTGAGCCCCCTAAGCTTGATTTGAAAGAGTTGCCCTCTAACTTAAGGTATGCCTTCTTAGGAGAAGATCAAACTCTACCAATTATTATCACCTCAGATTTAACTTCAAGTCAAGAGGAAGAGTTGATCAAAGTTTTAAAAGAAAATAAGGAAGCCTTAGGTTAGACCATGGCAGACATTATAGGAATTTGCCCCTCAATCGTTCAACATCATATTCACCTCATGGAGGATTCAAAACCTTCTAGGGAACCACAAAGAAGGGCTAATCCTATGATGCAAGAAGCTATCAAGAAAGAGATCCTAAAGTGCTTGGATCATGGTATCATCTACCCTATTTCTGATAGCGAATGGGTAAGTCCAGTGCACGTGGTGCCAAAGAAGTCAGGGGTCACAATAGTCCAAAATACTGAAAATGAGTTGATCCCTACCCATGTCCAAACAGGATGGCGTGTGTGCATTGACTACAGGAAGTTAAATGTGATAACTTGGAAAGATCACTTTCCTTTACCTTTCATTGATCAAATGTTAGAGCGGTTAGCGAGACATGAGTATTATTGTTTCTTTGATGGTTATTCCGGCTATAACCAGATTCCCATTGCCTTAGATGACCAACATAAGACCACCTTTACATGCACCTATGGAACCTTTGCTTATCGGTGTATGCCTTTTAAGCTTTGTAATGCCCCTGCCACATTCCAAAGATGCATGATGAGCATTTTCTCTAATATGGTGGAGAATTTTTTAGAAGTATTTATGGATGATTTTTCTATTCATGGCTCCTCATTTTCTAATTATTTGTATCATCTTTCTTTAGTACTCAAACGATGCAAAGCAACTAATTTAGTCCTCAATTGAGAGAAATGTCATTTCATGGTCACACAGGGCATAGTGTTGGGTCATGTCATTTCCAAAGAAGGGATCAAGGTCGATAGAGCTATGGTGGACTTAATTTCTAATTTACCACCTCCCAAGTCAGTTAAGGATGTTCTATCGTCGATTCATCAAGAACTTCAGTCACATGGTTAGATCTCTCACCAATCTTTTAGCTAAAAAGCAACCCTTCAAATTTTCTAGTGAATGCCTCATGTGGTTTGAGCAATTAAAGAAGGTGTTGACTATAACCCCCATTATTCACGCTCCCTTATGGACTGAGCCCTTTGAATTAATGTGTGATGCGTCTAATTTTGCTATAGGGGCAGTCTTAGGGTAGAGAGTTGATAAACTTCCTCGTGTTATCTATTATGCGGCATAATTTTAAGTATCTCCGATACCGATACGATACCCTCTGATACGTATCTTAAATTTAGCCAACCGATACGATACACATCGATACGATACATGAAATTTTTAAAATCCTTTCGTATCGATATATATCCTACAATACATACCGATATGCATCAACACACCACCAATACACATCGATACTATACGATATGCCTCGATACGACTATGAAAATTATAAAATTGAGGTAAAATATACGTTTCGGTATGTATTGGTACGTATCGGTGAGTATCGATATGTATCGATCGGTACGTATCGATATATATTGGCACGTATCGGTGAGTGTCGATATATATCGATACGTATCGGTGAGTATCGATACGTATCGATATATATCGGTACGTATCGGTGAGTATCGATACGTATCGGTGAGTATCGGTCATATAATGGCCAAGATGGGTAATTTTTCAGAAAACACGATTTTTTGAAGGGTTTTTGTTCCAAAGTTGCTGTTAGCCATATTTCTCTCTAACTAAAGTGGAAATCAAGGTTGGGAACAAGGATTTTACATTTATGGGACAACTACAAACCTTGAATTCTTAGTACGATACCCTCAATTTAGTGTTTATGCATAATACATGTTATCAATAGTTTTTTTTTAACAAATTCTTTATGCAAAAGTGTTTAAAAAAATGTTTCCTATCCATTTATGTGTGTATCTTTAGCGTATCTTAGTGTATCTCCGATACGATACGATACTCTCTGATACGTATCTTAATTTTGGCCGACCGATACGGCGACTGATACCGATACTTTAATCCTTGATTATGCCAGTAGAACTCTCAATGATACACAGCTGAACTACACCACAACTGAAAAAGAATTTTTAGCTATTGTATTTGCATTAGAAAAGTTTCGTGCATATCTAATAGGTTCTCATGTAATTATTTACACTAACTATGCAGCTATCAGATACCTTATTCAGAAAAAGGATGCCAAAGCACGTCTTATCAGATGGGTTTTGCTTTTGCAGGAATTTGACTTAGAAATTAAGGATAAAAAAGGTAGTGAAAATTTGATTGCAAACCATTTATCCCGGTTACCCAATTCTTTGACTGTGAATACTCCAATTAACGAGTATTTTCCTGATGAGCAACTCTTTGCAGCCTCTAGTGAACCTTGGTTTGCAGATATTGTAAATTTTTAGTTACAAACAAGACTCCGGATCATTGGTCTTCCCAAGAGAAGTACCGTTTTCACTCACAGGTTAAGTATTTCTTTTGGGATGATCCTTACCTTTTTAAATCATGCCCTGACCAAATTATCCGGAGATGTATCCCTGATCATGAGCACCATTCTATTCTTTCCTTTTGCCATGATCAGGCTTGTGGCGGCCATTTTGGGCCTACTAAGACTGTAGCCAAGGTATTACAATGTGGATTTTATTGGCCCAGTCTCTTCAATGACACCTTTGCTTATTGTGAGCCTTGTCCTTCTTGTCAGTCTTTAGGAAAAATCAATAGAAGGAATATGATGCCTCTCAACCCAATCCTCATGGTTGAGGTTTTTGATGTTTGGGGAATAGATTTTATGGGCCCTTTCCCTAAGTCATGTGGATATGAATATATTTTGTTAGCTGTGGACTATGTGTCCAAATGGATTGAGGCTCATGCTTGTAAGACCAATGACCATAAGGGGATCATTCAATTCTTAAGGGAAAACATTTTTTCCCGATTTGGTACCCCTAGAGCCATCATTAGTGATAGGGGAAAGCACTTTTGTAATAAGCCTTTTGAGGCCTTAGTGAAGAACTATGGGATTACCCACAAGTTGGCTACCCCATACCACCCCCAAACCAGTAGGTAGGTAGAAGTGTCCAATAGACAGATCAAGCAAATTCTAGAGAAGACAGTTAACCCAAATCGAAAGGATTGGTCTAACCGTCTGTTGGATGCTTTGTGGGCATATAGGACTGCTTACAAGACCATACTTGGTCAATCCCCATACCGTTTGGTATACGGGAAAGCCTGTCACCTTCCTATTGAGTTAAAACATCGTGCCTTTTGGGTGATTAAAAAATTTAATTTTGATTTGTCTACCACAGGAGCTCATAGAGATCTCCAACTATCTGAGTTGAAGGAATTGCAAAATGATGCCAATGATAGTGCAAAAATTTTCAAGGAAAAGACTAAAGCTTTTCATGGTAGGCACCTTGTTAGGAAATTTTTTATGCCTGGTGATAAAGTTTTGTTGTACAATTCTAGATTGCATATCTTTCTAGGAAAACTTCGTTCTCGGTGGGAAGGTCCTTACCTTGTGAGAACAGTATTCCCCCATGGTGCCATAGAGGTTATGAATCCATCCACTCGGGAAATTTTTAAAGTTAATGGGCACCGTTTGAAGCCATTTCTTGAGTTACCTTCAATGCATGATGCAGAGGTCATGATTCTCCATGAGCCTCTTTATGATGATATTTGATTCTATTTGATAATTTCCTCTCCTTTGTCCTTCTTGTTCTATTATCTTATCATTTTTTTTTCTTTTTCTGTATTGAAGACATTGCACAATTTAAGTATGGGGGAGGGTTTGACTGTTTAGAACTTGAGGTTATTTTTAAGAGTTTTTCGGTGCTTTATACACACCCTACAAAAAAAAAAATTGAGATCTAGGACCCATCTTGGTACTATAATCCCTATTGGGAGGATGGTAATGAATATATGTCTTGAAGTGGGACTTCACTTAAATGATTTAGAGATACTTGTCTGAAGGTGTAAGACCATTTGTTAGTTGGTGTCCTTATTCTTAGGTTAGGAGTTGACACCATATTCTTGGCATGGTATAAAAATATATGATATGGATTTGCAAAGAAAGTGAAAATTGGTCAAAAAGTAGAAAGTAAATATAGAATATCTAGGAGCTAGACAGAATACTGCGCCTCATGAAGCGGGGTGTTTTGATCGTACCTCTTAGGAAGGAACACTTCCAAAAAGAACTTAGCATCACTGTCTTTGTTGGCATATGCATAAAGTGAAGCTACTTAGTAACTTGGGTTTCTGGTGTTTGTTCCACCATGTTATTCAGGCCAAATGTAGTGGAGTAAAATGAGTTCTTTTATTCTAAAAAATAAAAAAAAATAAAAAAAAAGATACCATTATGCCTTGTTGTTTATGATTGGTTAACACTCCAAAACCGTAGTTCATGGTCCCTACCTTGCAATGTGGTTTGCCTTAGGATTGGTTGTGCTTTAGAAGATACAAGGGTCGTCCCTATCTGAGATGTGTGATTGTTCCTAAATCTAGATGGAGTATTAAAGTTCAAGTGTGGGGGTTCCTTGGTTGATGTGCTCTAATTGAAAGAGGGTGTGTGTTTTGTAGTTATTGGAAACTTTAAATGGTAATTTTTCAAGTTAATTTGAATTTTGGGTGTGTATTCACTGTAAACACCCACGAGACACAACTCATCCACTAGGGGTGACCTAGGGGTTTAAAGGCTTGTTGCACATGTTAAGTGCAACCGTGATTCCTATGAAAGTGAGTTAGGATTTTTATTTTTATTCTTTTTCTTTTTCTTTTGCTCGAGGACTAGCAAAGTCTAAGTGTGGGGGAATTTGATGAGCATAATAATGTGTGAAATCTTAGGGATATAAGTGTACATTTTACCCCACTTTGGATAGTACTACTTTTATTTTTCTTGTTTTTTTCAGTTTCCAAGTCTACAAGAGAAAGCGCTTAAAGTGAATTAAGAACCAATCCAAGGGTGGAACCCACTCATTGGTATCTCATCCTCTCTCCAATAAAATCCTGAAGATTATTCTCTCTCCTTGCCACCTCACAAGATCTTGAAGATGCTATGAAGAGATTCCTTTCTGATTTAATCAAGATTGCAAGATATTGGTTAATATTGCAAGGAATGAAAAGAATTTGTTAATTTTGGAAACAGATTCTCTCTTTCCTCACACAATATCTCAGAGAATGAGGATTTTACCAAGATTTAATTTATTTTATTTTCTTTCTTTTCTTAAAGAAGACTTGTAGAAGGAAGGAGGCAAGACAAAAGCCCTATAAAAGCCCCTTCTTCCCCCCTCCTATTTATTATTCCCCTTAGTTTATTTTCTAGTTTATGCTTAGTTTTCTTCTCTCTCTCCCTCTCTCACTCTTTAGTTTTAGTTCTTCTCTATTTTTGCTTTAATCACTTTTGTAATAGTTTTTTTTTTATGTCAATTAATGCAATCACTCTTTTATTCTTATTCAGCCTTTTATGTTTATGATTTATGCAATTGAGTTGTAATTTTTAAAGTTATAGTTCTAAGCTTAGATCTAGGTGACAAGATCACGAGCTGTGGAGCATCTTTTTTTTTTTCAAGTTCAGTTTTATTTTTTCAAGATTTGTTTTCTCTAGTACTAGAAATTTCAGATTTGGTTTATTCCAGATCTGGTTTTAGTACTGGTAGTATCTCAAATCACCTAAGCTTTCAAGTTCAAGTAAGTAGGCTCCCTCAATAGTCTTCTCTCCCCCCTCTCATTCCCTCTTCTGACTACCCTTTCTTTCTTAATTTAGGATTTTAATTTCAGTCGTTACATTATTGCTATCTCTTTCCCCCAAGGTTCATGGCTAGTGTATGTGTTGGCTTTGCCCCTCATAGCCATAGAACCATCAATTTATTGCTTTTATTTTAATTGTCTCCCTTTCCCTAAAGCTAAGTAGAGTAACCCTTGTAAGAGTGACTCTCTGATCAAGTAGGAAAGCTCATATTATGATGCATCCCTCGGGCTAAGTAGAGAAACCTACTTGTGAGTCTCTCTCTAGCTTTCTCCCTTTTCTTTTACTTTATTTTTATTTCAGCATTATTTGCCTTTATTTTTTTTTTAATTGCGTGGGTTGTTTATTTTCACTTATTTATTTATTTAATTTTAATTGCATGGTTCGCGTCTTTAAATTCTTAGATGACGAATGGTTAGGATGTTATTTTAAATACATATGTTTAAGACGGTAGTTCAAATTAGATCACAACCATTAATAGGTTCACTTTCGTATTATTAAAAGAAAAAAAAATAAAGTGGCTGCTCTCCCTGAGTTCAACCCGTAGCTATACTGATCCGTACACTTGCAGTTACATTTAAAATCTCAAATATGGTGCGAGAATATTGCTTGTCACTCTTGACGGCCTTTAATCGCCATCATCATTTCGCCTCGACTTCCCCTATACCGACAACATTGCTGAATATGAAGCTTATACTTTGGAACTAGAAACGGCCCTGACCATTGTGGTTAAAAGGATCAAGGTGTTTGGAGATTCATCCGCTGTCATCTGTCAGACATAAAGAAAGTGAAAAACTAGAGATGAAAAGCTGAAGTCATATCAAGAACATCTGGAAGACGTAATTGAACACTTTGAGAAGATCTCATTTGAATACATCTAGAGAGATAACAACAAGTTTGCTAATGCCTTGCAACCTTGGCTTCCATGGTAGAATGCAACCTTATGGCTAGGGTTCGACCATTCTTGGTAGAACAAAGAAGCAGGCCCATTTATCAGAAATCAATGAACTCTCTCACTGTGGATGGTCGATCTTGGTTCACTCACATAGTGGATTTCATCAGGGAAAGAAAGTACCCAATTGAAGTAACTGACAGAGAAAAAAAGTTTCTGAGAAGATATGCCACCCAATTTATTCTTCAAGAGGATCCGTTATACAAGAGATCCTATGACGGAATATAGTTGTTGTGTGTCGATGAGGAACAAGCTACAACTATCATAGAGGAAATTCAACAAGGTCTTTGTGGACCCACATAAATGCCAAGATGTTACCTAAGAAGATCCTCAGGCTGGAATATTACTGGAACACAATGGAAACAGATTGCGTGGACTTCGTTAGAAAATGTCACTAGTGTCAAATATTTGCTAAAATCATGCATATCCCACCAACAGAGCTGTATTTGCTCAGCTCACCTTGGCCATTCTCCACTTAGGGCATCGACATCATTGGGAAGGCCAACCCCAAAGCATCTAATGGTCACAAGTTTATCTTGGTAGCCATTGATTATTTCACCAAGTGGGTAGAAGCCCAGTCCTATGCGGTCCTTACATTTGCCAAGGTAGCCAAATTCTTACTAGAAAATATCATTGCATGATATGGAGTACCTCAAGAATTGATATTAGATCAGGTATCTCATTTCTGGGGCAAGACCGATAAAATCTATGCAAAGTTCGGTATCAGAAGACATCGCTCTACCACTTATAGGCCACAGACTAATGGGGCAGTAGAAGCAGCCAACAAGAACATCAAAGTCATTCTATAGAAAATGGTGAAAACACATAAGGATTGGGCTGATTAGTTATCCCTTGCCTTGTAAGCATACTGGACTTCTGTACAATCCTCGATGGGGGCATTCGAAAGACCTAGACTAGGGAGATAAGAATTGCCTAGATTGGTTTGAAAGACCTAATCTAGGGAGACAAGAATTGCCTAGACTGCCTCGAAAGACCTGGTCTAGGGAGACAAGAATTGCCTAGACTGGCTCGAAAGCCTAGCCTAGGGAGACAATAATTGCCTAGACTGGTTCGAAAGACCTAGCCTTGGGAGATAAGAATTTCCTAGACTGGTTTGAAAGACCTAGTCTAGGAAGACAAGAATTTTCTAGACTGGTTTGAAAGACCTAGTCTAGGAAGACAAGAATTTTCTAGACTGGTTCGAAAGACCTAGCCTAGGGAGACAAGAATTTCCTAGATTGATTCGAAAGACCTAGTCTAGGGAGACAAGAATTGCCTAGATTAGTTCGAAAGACCAAGCCTAGGGAGACATGAACAGGATCAAGTACTAACATCTTTTGTAGGATAGAGTTTCTTTCTTACAATTGATGAATCAGGTAAGACTCTAAACTTTGAGTAGCTAGAGGATATTACCTATTGTATTTGCACCTCTGTCACCTTTGAGCAAAGTGAAGCAGTACATGCTTCGGGTGACAAAATGTGGTCGTTCTTCTCTTTGTCCTTCGGCTGTGGCATAGGCCTTGGCCAAAGAGTGGCATTTTGTAGACACCCGATTTTGTCACCCTCCCCTGCCTATGATGACTCACGGATCATGGACATGTCCTTTCGCTTCCAATCAAAAGAAATGACAACTGAATGAGGTAATCCAGCTTCAAAACACTCCCTACACACCCTGAAACCCAAGAAACACTAAGCGGGAGAAAATAAGGGTCCAATTATGACATCATATATACAAAGCATTCCAGTCTGAAGTGACCATACAAATGGATAGTACTCAGAATCACGATTCCAACGATATATAATGTGTCAAAATCAGACCGTTAGATATCCAGCGATCATCCCCAAAAGATGGAATCTATCTGGAACCATCAGATCAGAATCCAAGAATATTCTAAGGAATATTCCCCCATGCCCTCGCCTAAGTCTCGACGCCCCCACCTAGTCCCAAGTGCCCAGTGCCCCCGCCTCATGTGTGAGCTTTCGCCCAAACTTTCCAGACCCCTGCTTACATACCCTGCACCCCCGCTAGCGTATCCTACACCCCATTGGATGAAAAATCACCTTTTTCATTCCATTGGTCCAAGAAATCTATAAATACCCCCCAACTTGAAAAGACACACTTGAGAACACCCTTCTCCCTTCCCTTGGTGGTTCCCCTCTCACACTTGAGAGCTCCCCTCCACCCTCCTTAGGAGTTCTTCCCTTGCCTTGCATAGCTACCTTCTAAGCCCACTAAGCCTTCTATGCTTCCTAATCCTTTTAAGCTTTGTAACCCTTCTAAGCCTATCCCTTGGCTTGCCTAAGCTCTCCTATAGCCCCTCCCTAGTGGAAGCTCTGCTAGAGTGCCACCCAAGCCTATAGCGCCTCCCTAGTGGAAGCCCTACTGGAGTGCCACCTAAGCCTAAGCCCTCCTATAGCCCCTCCCTAGTGGAAGCTCTGTTGGAGTGACCCCCTAAGCCTAAGCCTAAGCCCTCCTATATGTAGACTCCCAATTTTATCACCCCCTCCGGCTATGATGAATTGAGGATCTTGGACGTGACTTCTTGCTTCTGATCGACAGAGATAATAATTGATTAAGGAAACCAAGAAACATCCCCACCTACCCACCAGAAATCCCATGCGAGAGAAAAGGGTCCAATAATAACTTTTTATTTATGAAGGAATCTAATCAGGATGACCGCACAGATGGATAGTACATCAAAATCGGACCGTTAGATCTCCCGCAATCACTCCTGTAAGTTTACACCTAGTGGTGAGCATCGTGGCCGGCCAACAAGCCATGCACGCATGCTTCATGCACTAGCTAGCAGGCCAGCCAACCAGCCCCCTCCCATGTCGCACGCAATTGCCAGCCAGCCAGCCCTATAAGCATGCCCTGTGCACTAGCCAGTAGGCCAGCCAACCAGCCCCTCATATTTTGTTCACTGTGGCTAGCTAGCCAGCCAACCCTGGGCACCCCGCATGCCAGCCCCTTGCCCTTGCCTGCCCATCTAATGCACCCAAGTGCCCCTCATGCCAGCCCTGTGCCCTCGCCTACCCACCTTGTGCACCCGCGCTTGCTAGCCTACGCCCCTATGTGCTAGTCCCGTATGCCCCCATGTGCTAGCCTTGCTCCCTAGCCTGTCGCCCAAGCCATGCGCCCGCACCTGCCAGCTTGTGCCCTCGTGAGCCAGCCCATTGAGCCTGCTCTTGCCAACCGCCTGGCCGCCCGCCCCCATGTGCCAGCCCTGCGCCTCTGCCTGCTAGCCCTGCGTGCACCTAGCTCTGTCCTATACACCCATACATGCCCTGTGCACCCCTGCCTAGTCGTTTGTGCTACCTTCGATTGCTAAAATATGTGTTATGCCGACCTGATGTGTGAAGAGAAATCTTTTCGCCCACTTGTGTACCTTACACTGTCCCGCTAGCATACCCTACTCCACAGCCTCCCATTGGCCGAAAAAGGAATCTTTTTACCTCATTGGCCCAAAAAAACTTACGTCTTCCCTATTAGTTCAAGAAAACCATCTTCCACCCCATTGGTCCAAATTCTCATATTTTCATCCTATTGGTGTAAAAAAAAAATCACTTTTTCCCCCATTGGCTAAGGGAATTCCCTTTCCCTCCCTATTGGTTCAAGAATCCTATAAATACCCCCTCCCTTTGGTTTTTTACAACATAACACCACAACATCCAAGTTTCCAAGTGAGCATTTTTGGTAGAGAAGTTGTTCCCTCTCTCCTCCCCTTTTCCCCCTTGAGGTTTTTCAAGTCTTCGGAGAGAACTTCATAAGATCCGTAGAGTTTTTCAGATCTTCGAAGTGTTCTTTGGGCCTTCGAAACTCTTCAATCCTTTGCCTTCTTTTACTGAGATTTTGTGTAAAGGAAATTTTCCCTTAGTCTCCTATCCCCTCTTGAGGTTCTTCCAATCTTCGGAGAGATCTTCATAAGATCCGAAGTGTTCTTCGGGCCTCCGAAGTTCCTCAATCCTTAGGATCAGCCTATTGTAGACAGCTAATTTTGTAACCTTCCTCTGGCTCTGAAGAATATGGATTTTGGACGGGACTTCCGACTTTCGACCGACAGAGATGCTGATGGAAACATTCCCCTACCCAAAACCCTGGAAATCCATATACGGGAGAGAGGAGGGCCTAATTTTGACTTTTCATATATGAAGGAATTTGGTTAAGATGACCATACAAATGGATAGTGCTCAGAAATACGATTCCGATGATATATGGTACGCCAAAATCGGACCGACGGATCTCCGGCAATCATTCCTGAAAAATTATGTTTTTTTGGGCCCATGTCGCACACAACGGCCCAACCGGCCACCCAATAGGTAGGCCCAGCCAAGCCAGCCAGCCAGCCCAGCCAAGCCCAGCCTAGCTGCACACCTATGCACGGGCTTGCTGCATGTTGTGCATGGACCTGCCGCATGCTTTGGGTGGCCCCATCGCATGCTGCTCACGGGCCTGCCGCACACAGCTGTGCACGGCCCCATCGCATGCTGAGCGCGGCAACTGTGTGCGGCCCTGCCACATAGTGTGTAGGCCCTGCTGCAAAGTGTGCAGGCCCCAGTCGCACACCATGCACACTGTGCCCGCACACCATGCACACCTGGCCCGCACACCGTGCACATGGCCTGCACACTATGCACACTGTGCCCGCACACCGTGCACACATGGCCCGCACACCTTGCACACATGGCCCACACACCGTGCACATCACCTGCATACCGTGCACATGGCCGACACACCTTTTCTGACAAAATTTTCTCTCACCTCCCGCTTTTTCAAAAACTACCTTTTTTGGGAAAATTTTCTCTCTCCTCTTGCTTTTCTAAAAACTACATTTTCTGGAAAAATTTTCTCTCTCCTCCCGCTTTTCCAAAAATTACCTTTTCTGGAAAAATTTCTCTCTTCTCTAGCTTTTTTGAAAACTACCTTTTTTGGTAAAATTTTCTCTCTCCTCTCATTTTTTTGAAAACTACCTTTTTTGACAAAATTTTCTCTCTCCTCTCGCTTTTTTGAAAATGATCTTTTCCAAACTTCTCTCTCCTCTCGCATTTTAAAAAATTACCTTTTTCGGTAAAATTTTCTCTCTCCTCCCATTTTTTTTTCTGAAAACCCCATTTTACCCATTGGACAAAAGCCCTCCCCATCCATTTTTGCCTTTAACCCCCCTTTTACCCATTGGACAAGAATCCTATCTCTTCACTTTAGGCAAGAGCCCCCCTTTCATCCACTAGATAAAGGGATTCCCCCTCTCCTACTTGGTTGAAAAAAAATATAAATACCCCCTCTCCCTTAGAAAAAAGACACCAACAAACACTTGAATCCCTTTAAGAGTGAAATTTTCCTCCCCTCCCCCCTCTGGATTTTCTTCTGATCTTCGGAGCAATCTTTGTCAAGATCCAAAACCTCATTCGGATCTTCGAAGTGTTCTTTGGGATCTTGAAAAATAGTGTGTTCTTGAGCCACCTCCCTTGAGTGTTCTTGAGTGTTCTTGAGATAGAAACACCCCTTTTTTGAGGTTCTTTGGGTCTACGAAGAGATCTTTATTAAGATCTGAAACTCTGTTCAGATCTCCAAAGTGTTCTTCGGGACTTTGGAGTTCTTCAATCCATTTTTAGGTCAGCCCATTTTTTTTAGCCTTTCCTAGCCGAACCTCTATCCAAGTGTCCCTGAAATATTTTCAGGAATAACCATTCCCAGCAGAAGCTCTATGAAATGCCACCTCAACCTAGCCCTCCCTTACCCTATCCCCAGCGGAAGCTCTGCCTATGTGCCATCTCATCCCAAGCCCGAAAATAACCATTCTTAGAGAAAGCTCTGCTAGAGTGCCACCTCATCCCAAGCCAAAAAATAGCCTTTTCTAGCCAAACCTCTGTCCGGGTGTCCTTGAAATCTTTCCAGGAATAGCCATTCCCAGTGGAAGCTCTACCGAAGTGCCACCTTAGCCTAGCCCTCCCTTAGCCTATCCCCAGTGGAAGCTCTACCGGAGTGCCACCTCATCCAAGTCCAGAAATAGCCTTCCCTTACCGAAGCTCTGTTCGAATCCAAATCCAGAAAAAGCCTTCCCTAGCCGAAGCTCTATCCGAATCTAAATCCAAAAGCAACCGTTCGTAGCTAGAACTCTGTCTGAATACCATCACAATCAGCATCTCTCAAGAAAGGAAGTTGGAGGTCAAGACCATCTTCCCCTAAGCCAGGAGAACACAAAAGACAGTCTGAGCCAGTACCAATTAGGGGCCCACCCCTCTTGACCCGAAGTGGGGGTCAAATTCAAGTATAATCTCTCTCCTCATTCAAGCATAATGTAGACATTTAATAAGCCTTGTTTTAGTGTATATAATAGTTTAAATTCAATTAATGTATATATGTGTGATAACTTAGCCATACATGTGGAATAGTAATAATTATGGAAAATGTTCATTCTCAAGCATCTAGCAAGAAGACTGGTTGAACTGAGCAGATTGGGTGCTTAACACCTTCCCAACTCTGTAACTTGACACTTACCCTAAATCTCTGGTCAAGACCAAATTTTGGGCCCTTTTCTCAAGAATCGGGCCCACCCCTGGGTCCTGGGCCCACCCCCGGGTCCTAGGCCCATAACCCTAGGTGGTGACTCCAAACCCCATTTGTATGATCTCGATCCCTGAATTGGACCATCATCAAAACCCCCTTCTCAAATGATGAATTTCACACTCTTACAAAATAGGCCTCCACGTATCTCTAAGCGATGATACGGTGATGCAGGGCCCACAAGTGAAGCACACAAGACTCGAGCCACCTCCCACTCACCATGAAGATGAAGGAAGAGAGAGGAGAGAGGGCAGGGATTCATCTCCAGCCGCTACCCTTACAGTGGCGACTCCACTGGGGATAAATGTCAAGCTTCCAATACTAGATGCTACCGTTAAATGCAAGAACATTTTCCACCACATTTGTTGGAAAACATGTTCGACTAACCCCATGTTTGTAATTGTATTCACTAACTACATCATGCATTGTGCTCGAAGTGAAATCATTTGGTGAGGGACTCCTTGTCATGCCCGCACCCTCGGGGAGGTCAGTGCATGTCATGGAGAGTACTCTGAGAGTAAATGATACCCGCTTCCTGTATAAGAATGAAAGGTATCATCAAACGGTGAGGATGTTGTATTTGTGCCAGCACCCTCGGGGAGGTCCATGCACTTTATAACATTCTGAGATCGAATGCATCATCAAATGGCGAGGATATCTGTATTTGTGCCAACACCCTCGGGAAAGTCCGAGCACTTTACAGCATTCTGAGATCGAATGATTGTTACCCTACATTACACTTTTACACACTATCACTTATGATTCCACCACCTCGTGGCCAATTGCTTAACCTCGTGTGTAGTCACGAGTAATGGGCAAGGAAGTCACCCCCTTGAACTCGTACCTATGTGTATATCAAAAGGATCACTTGCGTATATGGATCCTGTCAAGGATGCCTTGTTAGTCCTATTGCATCCACTACATGCTTGCATCATGTAGAAAATAGATGAAGAAGCTAGGAGCACCACAAGCTAATTGTAGAACTTGTTTACGGTATTGAAAAGGAATGTTCCTACACTATATTCCCGTAGTAAAGAATTGCTTTCCTAAAGTGGGTTTTGGATAAAAGGTGTCCCTCCTCCTTAAGGAAAAAGTCCAGCTATGTGACTCATGGGCAATCCCTCCAGAGCCACGTCAAGTCCCGAGAAGTCCCAAGAAAATCAAGAGGAAGGGCACCTAGTGGGAAAATGGGCAAGAAAAGTAGGACTTTATTACATGGAATGTCTTATGGGAATACTCTCAACGAGCCATTTGTATGAATCTCCCGCTTATGACATTGGGTGGACCAAGGGCATCGAACCCTATCCACCCCTATCATTAAGCTGACTAACTTTGGATGGATTTGGTTGATAATCTAATGAATGTGTGAAACAGGGGTTGGGAATTCAAGAATCCTAAAATAAACCACTTTTGGTTCAAGCACAATTCCACATCTCAAGTATTCATTACGGTCCCTTTAGACGCGTCAGGGTGATCAGTTGACTTGCCTAAATCCAGAATCACCTCCATCAACTCTTTGAGATTGTCTACTACCAAGTGATTACAGCCCAGTAAGCATGGATCCACCCGACATGGAAACACCTGAACAGGCCTGGGTCCGTCCTATGGAGACCTTATAGACAAAAATGATTGAAGTTAAAAGAGGGATAGCTCAGATACTACATATACTTCAGAACCCTCTCAAAGCTGACCCCAGGAATGAGCCGGTGCCGGTAAAGGGAGATGTGGACCAGAATAGAGCTACAGGTCATCGTGGGAATTCTTCCCGAGTCGACTCAGGGGAACCAGAGCATGTCCGGCCACCGGTTAGAGAGAATCTTCACCTACCTATCCCAATGGTCAACAAGGGGCCTATTCTAGTGTCCCTCCTCCTAAGGTAGTGATCGAAGATGAAGAAAAGGAATTTACAGCACACGTCCGCTTTGAGCCTCCAGAAATGGAGAAAGAAAGGAAGCTCAGAGAGCAGTTAGAGGAGTTAGAGAGCATGATTCGAGTAGGAAAAGGCTCAGAAGGCCAAACAGTGGATTCTGAGGAAATGAGTTTCTTCTTTGGAGCAAGAATTCTAGAAAAATTCAAGCGGTAGACTGATAGATTTGATGGGTTAGGAGACCCTAAGGCTCATCTCAAGGTCTTCCTCAGGATCGCCAAGTTGTGGTAACTTGTAGATAACCAGATGGGGTTAGCCTTCATCCTATTAGGACCAGCACTGAGATGGCTCACACAGTTGGAGTCATCACAAACTCAGAATTGGATGACTGTAGTGAAGGCCTTCACCAAATAGTACTCCTATAATACTGAGGTGGATGTGAAACATCAGGAGCTTGAGACATTGAGGTAGCAGCCTAAAGAAGGATTCACTACCTTCTTGATGAGATTTAAAGACAAGGCTGCCAAGATGGCAGATAGGCCTTCAGAAGCAGAGCAGGTAGAGATGTTAATAGAGAACTTGTCAAAGCCCTATTATGATGTTCTTTACTATCAGCATTTGCAAACTTTTGATGCCATGATAGCCACCGGCACACGGGTGGAGAATAGAATTCTGAAAGAGGCCCAGTATCAAGGATCCTCCCAAGATGCAAGCAAGAACACTCGAGTCAAAAGGGGAAAGGGTCCAGAAACTAATATGGTAAGTGCAGTTCAACAGTCAGTCTCACCAGCCACTTCTTCATAGCCCTTCTTAATACAAGCAGATGTACCCACCCAGAACGCTCCTCACCCAAGAAGATAGTTTTCTGATATGGAAATGCACATAACAGCTGCATATGAGAAGTGAAAGAAGCAAGGATTGCTAGGGACAGTGGCTCCAAGAGTGATTAGTAACCCTCCTCCAGCCAGCTTGGTATAGGGATCATGAGTATTGTGCCTACCACACTCAGAAGGGGCAAAGTATTGAAAGATGTTTGGGTTTACAAAATGCAATTCAGGACCTGGTAGACAATGGAACCATTGAGGTCAAAATCAAGCAGCCTCCCAATGTCAATATCAATCCACTCCCCGATCATGTGAACAATCTGGATGAAGAAACTACAGAGAGTGACCGTACTCAACTCATTATACCTAGAGCTCGGAAGAATCATATGAATGCCTGCGCTTATAGGAAAATCATGAGTCAAAGGGCTAGAATCATTAGAACCGCTAAAAGAAGAGAATCATCAGAGGAAGAGTTAGAAGATCAGGTGCCTCCCATCCATCCCTCCTCATCAGAAGAATCCACCACACCACATTACCAGCCTCCGCCACATTATCAGCCTCCACCATCTTATCAGTCCCTACCATATCATCAACCTTTCCCCCACCATCAGAGTGGAGGAACCTCTTTATCCTATCTCTCACATTACATCATCAGCTCCTACCATATCTTCATATCCTACCTCTCATATTACATCATCTTCATACCATCCCACTCCATATCCCTCATCACCCTCATACCAATCCCATTCTTAAGATTCAGTGCATAACCCGAAAGAAGGATGGATGGATGGGTACGATTGGAAGGATATGCTTGCACTACTAGATTCCCTAAAGATGACTTCATCAACAGGGTCAGTAAATGCATTACAGGAAGACCAGGAGAGTGATCCCACTTCTTTAATTCAGCCTGCTGTAACTTCAGAAGATAATCCAGAGGTAATTGAAGAGATTATAGTTGATCTTCTCAGAGCAGTAACCACATTGGCCATAGGGGAGTAGATCAAAGTATACACCTCCTTAATCCACATAGGGAGTGACACAGAGGATGATGAGTCAAGACTGGTCCAACTTTGAGCCAGCAATAATAGGACCAACCCTATAGAAATCTTTCAGTCCATACACTCTGAATACTATGAGCGTTTGGATGCCGGAGAATTTAATGGTCTTGAGGAATCTGATGAAGAATCAAGGGGGAGTGAAATCAATAAAGAAGAGCATGATGATGAAAATGAAGATGAGAAGGATGGAGATGACTCTGATTCTCAAGATGATGATGGCTATCTAGACTATGCCTTGGTACAATGATTATGATGAGTAGTCAGAATGTTACTCATCAGAACATTTGACATGTTTCTCAGTCTATGCCATTAGCAATGATAACCTAATAGTTGATCCAAAAAGTGGCATTTACCCTTCCCTATGCATGGAGGGAGATGATTCTACATCAGATTCAGAAAATGAGGGGGAATTTGGAGAGCCAACGTAAGTTTATATGGACGAACAGTACTCCACATCTGAGTTGGAAGAAAAAATGTGTGAAGTGTATTCCAACACATTGAGGATGCAGGAAAGAGTAGAGGAAATTGACAAAATTTTAGGGGAAGTAACCATCAGTGATCTTTACTATCGAGAGCAAATGGATGATATGGAGGAAATAGGACCAGACGACATAATCGCAAAGGTGGTAGACGTTGTATTCCAACAGCTTTCTAATGCAATTAAGAAGCTACAAGCCAGGGCAGTGGATATTTATGGAGGTCCTCAATTTTCCACCCCAAGCAGGGAAGGAGAATCAAAAGAAGATGATTCTATGGTGGGGATAATCACCCTAACCAACAGTGATGATGAAGATAGTTATCCCACCGAGATTATTGTGAAAAAATCAATCAATGTGATGGAAACTAGAAGTGGGAAAGACTACAAGGGCAAGGCTCTAGTGGTAGAGCAGCCAAGGGCTAATGAGGCCGAAACTAGCAGTGTAAAGAAAGACCAGAGAACCCAGTATTGGCTCAACTCAAGAAATCCCAGGCAAACATCTCCATTTGGAGATTGTTGATGGCATCCCCTTCGCACCATGAAGTAGTCTTGAGGTCTCTCACTAATGTGCAAGTGTCGATCGAGATAAATTTCATGCACCTTGCACATAATAGGAGTAACATATGCAGTGCAGTCTCTGATGCTCTTGGATTTTGAGCTTCCTAAGGAAACCTAACACAATCGGGCTCTCCATATTACAGTTGAATGCCATGATAAAGTGATTCCCCAGGTTCTTGTTGACAACGGGTCTGCTTTGAATGTGCTGCCATTGAGATCAGCAAAGAGTATCAGTGTCAACTTGGAAGAAATGAGGTTAACCACCCAAACCATAAGGGCATACGATAATACCAAGAGGAAGATCCTTGGCATCATTACCCTTGCTGTAAAGATTGGCTTGATGAAGTTTGATGTTGATTTCCAAGTCATTGATATATCGATAGCTTTTAACATGCTCTTTGGAAGGCTTTGGTTGCATCTTGGGAAGGCGGTGTCCTCTAGTCTCCATAAAAAAATGAAGTTCATTCATGAGGGGAAGGTGATCTTAGTGGCCGGAGATCCTGAATTGGTTAACACTCTGGCCAACATTGAAAATGGGGAAGAGCAAGACCAGGAGGTGCAACTGAGTGGTTTTGAAATAGACACCACTTGCACAGCCATTGCCAAAGAAGCTCCAAAGGAGAAAATCCCAGCTAACTATGAAGCCATCGGGAGTTTGCCAGTGAATCAGATGTTGAAGAACATACAATATTTTCCTGCCATGGGACTAGGGAAATATCACCAGGGAAATATCACCAAGGAGTTCCAAAGTAGCCTAGTTTGGTGATAAACAAAGGAAAGAATGGTCTCGAGTACACTCCTCCAACTATCAAAGGGCAGAAAGTGCTGAGGATGACTAGGAAGATCTCCGTCACTTACTACACTACTCTCAATGGGTACTTTGTGAAAGAATGAGAGGATTTTCCCTTTTTTGGAAATGTCGAGCCATGCTTTGATGAGACCGCCGCCAAGATGCAACCAAGACTTGAAATTTTCTTCCAAGATGAGTTCGATTGGGTGACTCATGAAGTGGAATAATAGAAAATGCTACTCAAAGAAGGTGACCAAGATAGTTGCATCACTGGATAGAAAAAATTGCACTGATTGAGACTGGGCCTTCCTCTGATGATCCTACAACATTGATCCAATCAAAGGAGGCACCTAGTCCTCAAGTTCTCATGAAGAGAGAATGGGAGAAGAAGATAAGGCTCACCTGGAGTCTATTGCTTCCCATTGATTTGAAAGGTTTTATTTGCTCTCTCCTACAAGAGCCAAAAGCCTGAGAGTTGCATGAGCTCAAGCCCCATCCTTTTAGAGGAAGAAGTGTGTATGCAAAGAAGAGGAGAGCATAGTGGATAAAGGTTTGTATGTACTATGCCTGAACTAATTGTAATGGGAAGGCTTGTGAAGGTGGTTAAAGATGTGACCGAGGCATCGGGATAGTATCCCTCAACAGGCTCGAAAAGATAGACTTTATAGAAAAAGGATTGAGCAGTCTCCATCGATCTTTACCCCTCAGAAAGTTCGGCTTTCGAGAGCACGATATTGATCAGCTAGTATTCATGAAGCAGGCACCTGTCCAGAGGAACCATTGCGCCCCTAAAGAAATAGCAGCAACTTTCTCAAAAGGCGAAGAAGGCCCTTTGCCACATTTCCTCATTCATCAAGCCACTGAACCTCTTCTGAACTGGACAAGCATTGGGGAAAAATTTAAGCTTGCTCATGCTTTTGAGTCAACCAGCCTAATTACCCCTGGTGAAAGCATCAAGCCAGTTATCGAGTCTGTAGTCGAATTTGTTGTTTGTGATTCAGTGTCAATCTCCCCTTTGGAGAAGAGTCCAGAGTCCTTGTATGACGAGTCTGTTACTCCTTTCATGAATGAAATTTCTGATTCCAAGTATGACTTGCCTCCTTTTTCCAATGATGATCTTAATAAATATTAAGAATTAATAAAACAATGCAAACCAAAGAAAGCCCAACCCATCTATGAGGATACTCGGGTTATTAATCTAGGAACCAACCAATGCCTTCAAGAGGTAAAAATTGGCACTACCCTTGATGATGAAGAAGCAGAATGGATGAGTAATCTTCTGAAGGAATTCACCGAGGTCTTTGCTTGGTCTTATGAGGATATGCTTGGTATCGACCCCAACATTGTGCAGCATCGATTGCCGACTTACCCTAGGGCAAAGCCAATAAAACAGAAGCTCCGAAGAATGCGGCCAGAATAGAGTGAGAAGATCAAAGAAGAAGTTATGAAGCAATGAAATACAGGGTTCCTACAAATGGTAAAGTACCCCCAATAGTTGGCCAATATTGTACCAGTACCGAAGAAAGATGGAAAGGTACTAATGTGCATAGACTTCCGAGATCTTAACAAAGTAAGCCCTAAAGATGACTTCCTATTAACTCACAATGATGTATTGGTGGATAATATGGCAGGGCATGCTTTATTATCATTCATGGATGGATTCTTGGGATACAACCAAATAAGCATGCACCTAGAAGATCGCGAGAAAATAGCCTTCACCACTCAATGGGGAACCTATTGTTACAAGGTGATGCCTTTTGGACTGAAGAACACTGGGGCAACCTATCAAAGGGCAGCTACGGCCATATTGGATGACATGATGAACAAAGATGTGGAAGTCTATGTGGACGACATGATAGTAAAGTTTAAAGATCGCCAGGGGCATATTCCCGCACTAAGGCGATTCTTTGAAAGAATCAAGAAGTATCAGCTGAAGTTGAACCCTTAGAAGTGTGTATTCGGGGCAATGGTGGGAAGGTTGTTAGGCTTCTTGGTGAATGAAAGAGGCATTGAAGTTGACCCTATCAAGATCAAGGAAATTCAAGAAATGCCCATGCCCCCGGACTGAGAAGAAAATATAAGGATTTCTGGGTCACATCTAATATATTAGCAGATTCATAGCTCAGTTGACTACAATTTGTGATCCAATTTTCAAGCTGCTGAAGAAGGATCAGCCCACGAAATGGAATGACCAATTCCAATAAGCCTTTGGCAAGATCAAGGAGTACCTTATGAACCCACTAGTATTGACACCACCAGTGGAAGGAGAACCTCCTCTGTTGTATCTGTCTAAGGGAGAATATTCTATGGGCTCTTTGCTAGCACAGAAAGAAACGGAAAGGGGGGCAGAGCATGCCATATATTACCTCAACAAGAAGTTTCTGGAATATGAGACCCAGTATACATCTTTAGAAAGAACTTGTACTGCATTGATTTAGGCAACTAAAAGGTTATGACACTACATAGTTTCCTATCCGATGCATTTGATCTCAAAGATGGACCCCATTAAATATCTCTTCAAGAAACCGGCCTTAACAGGAAGGATGGCTCATTGGTTGCTTTTGCTATTAAAATTTGACATCACCTATGTTACTCAAAAATCTATCAAGGGGCAGGCCATAGGAGATCATTTGGCTGCTTACCCCACAAAAGATGGAAGGACCTTGGATGATGCCTTTCTCGATGAAGGAATCGCCATGGTAAAGGAAGAAGACATAGTTAGTGAATGGCAGTTATTCTTTGATGGAGCAGCCAATCAGAAGGGATGTGGTGTGGGAATATTGCTTGTCACTCTTGATGGTCTTTATTTACCTTCATCATTCTGCCTCGACTTCCCATGTACCAACAACATTACTGAGTATGAAGCTTGTGCTTTGGTGCTCGAAACTGCTTTAACCATTGGGGTGAAAAAGATCAAGGTTTGCGGTGATTCTTCCATTGTCATCTGTCAAACACAAGGAAAGTGGAAAAATAGAGATGAGAAGCTAAAGCCATATCAAGAGCAATTGGAAGAGGTGATTGAACGCTTTGAGAAGATTTCATTCGAATACTTCCAGAGGGATAATAATCCATTTGTTGATGCCCTTGCAACCTTTGCTTCTATGGTAGAGTGCAACACTATGGCTAGAGTCCGACCACTCTTGGTAAAACAAAGAAGTAGGCCCATTTATTAGAATTTGGTGAACTCTCTCACTATAGATGGTCGGTCTTAGTTCGCTCACATAGTGAAATTCATCAGGGAAAGGAAGTATCCAGTTGAAGCAACTGATAGAGAGAAGAAGTTTCTGAGAAGATATTCCACCCAGTTTATTCTCCAAGAGGATCTGTTATACAAACGGTCCTATGATGGAATACAGTTGTTGTGTGTAGATGAGGAATAAGCCACAACCATCATGGAAGAAATTCATCAAGGTCTTTGTGGATCCCACATGAATGCCAAGATGTTACCTAAGAAGATCCTCAGGGTGGGACATTACTGGAACACAATGGAAGCAGATTGCGTGGACTTCATCAAGAAATGCTACAAGTGTCAGATATTTGCTAACATCATACATATCCCACCAATAGAGTTGCATTCGCTCAGTTCTCCTTGGCCATTCTCCACTTGGGGCATTGATATCATTGGAAAGGTCAACCCTAAAGCATCCAACGGCCATGAGTTCATCTTTGTAGCCATTGATTATTTCACCAAGTGGATAGAAGCTCAATCCTATGCAGTCCTCACATCTACTAAGGTGGCCAAGTTCATCTAGGAAAACATCATTTCTCTATATGGAGTACCTCAAGCATTGATATCAGATCAATGATTTCACTTCTAGGGCAAGATCGATAAAATCTGCAAAAAAATCGGTATCAGAAGGCATCGCTCTACCACTTACAGGCCACAGACCAATGGGGCAGTAGAAGCAATTAACAAGAATATCAAGGTCATTCTACAAAAAATGGTGGAAACACACAATGATTGGGCTGATAAGTTACCCCTTGCCTTATGGGCATACCAGACTCCTGTACAATCCTCGACAGGGGCAGCCCCTTTCTCTTTGGTATATGGGGTTGAGGCGGTTCTACCCGTAGAAATCCTAGTACCATCCCTAAGGGTGCTTCTTGATAGTCAACTATCTGAAGGAGAGTGGGTGAAGGGCAGACATGATGAGCTTAATTTTCTTGATGAAAGGCGCATGAAGGCCATAGATAATCTGAAGAAGTATCAACTGAGAATGGCTAGGGCCTTTAACAAAAAAGTGAAGCCCCGCCATATAGAGGTGGGTGAACTTGTTCTCCGAGAACAGAGAGCCCCAATTCATGATCCAAGAGGAAAATTTAGGCACAACTGGAGTGACCCATTCACTGTTAAAGAAATTCTACCAGGTAAAGGTGTGAAACTCATAGACCACAACGGTGAAGAAATACTCAGACTGGTTAACATAGATCAACTCAAGAAATATTATATCCGAAAGGGTGAATAGCCTGAACTACGTCAGACCTGATTCCTTTCTAGGGATACATAGGCAACTTGACATGTGCAAGTGCAGTCTCAACCATCTAAGGCAATAAATTGGTTCCTCAATTAATAATCAAGGTATCTTAAAAGATCATCATAGTTTGTGTCCCCTAAGAATCGACATTTGGCATGAAAGGCCATTAAGTATCTGTCATCCACCCATTGGTCCGTCACTTCTTACCCAGGATTCTATCCCCTAAGAATCACCATTTGGCATGAAAGGTCATTAGGTATCAGTCATTCACCTATGGTCCATCCATTCTTATCCAGGATTCTATCCCCTAAAAGAAAATCGCCACCCCGCACCAGTTTATCAAAGCTACTTTATTCTCCACCCTGATTAGTCAAAGTCAAAAGAAAAAAAAGAAGAGTTTGATGCAACAGTGGTAAATGCTTGTTTGAATCATTAGCCAATGAGTAATGCTTTGATAAATCATCATATCTCGTTGTTTGTATTGGTTTCAGGAAATTCATGGCTTATTGGTTAAGACATTGAGGAAATGGACCTTAGACATAAATGTGAGGGCACCAGGATTGCTGGAATCCATGAATGTGTTAGTTCTTGGCCAAGTTGGATATATGAAGCTACATCACCAATTACTCCGACAGGTGCCTCAACACTGGGATGCCAACCTACATGTATTTCGATTTGGATTAGCAGAGATCTGCCTAACTCTTGAAGAATTTTGGGTTTGTATGTTATCTCCACCCAAAGGTAGTTTGTTCCAACCCTCTTTGAAGAAAGATTGCTTAGAGGAAGATCAGGATTTCTTCGGATGGAAAGATCATTCGTTATTTTGATCATCTTTTATTCTTGTTTTGTTGTTCTCTCTTTTTTTTTATTGTATTGTTTTTGCCTTTTGCTGTTTTTTTTATTTATTAATTTATGTTTTGTATTATTTATTTTCATTAGCATGAGGGGAAGGAACCACCTACCTTTGCCTCCTATGGCCATCCGAACATAGTTCAGTCCTAGAATAGGATGCTCCCTCGTAGGGTGAAGCAGATGGTTGATGATGCCTATATATGCCGGCTGGCCCTTGTAGAGACCCAGAAGTTCAATCTAGCATTGGTGGGGGCCCTGATGGAATGATGGTGGTCGAGTACTCACACTTTCTACCTTCCTATTGGTGAGATCACCATTACACCTATGTGCTTCTATGCCTTGACAGGCATTCCATTTGGGGGTAGATCCACGACCCTACCCGTAGGATTTCTGATTGCCATGGAGTTTGCAGATCTGACCGGTTTCACCATTAAAGCTAGCCAGACATGCATCTATCTAGGGGAGATTAGTGCCCGATGGTGGAAATTCGGCCTGGGGGAGAACCCAGGCAACATGTCTCAGATAGCACGTTCCTTTCTACTATTTTCCATGGGTCAGTGCCTCTTCAGTGACCTCCAAGGGGGAGTAGATATCTTCCTAGTGTACTTCCTCAAAGATCTTCGCACAGTAGATTCTTGGGACTGGGGTGGGGCCTATGCATATCTCCTGTGGTCCCTGGATTTGCTATCCTATGGAGATAGGGGCCTCAAGGGGGCAGGCTACATTATCTTGGTAACTTTCCTTCTCATATCTATTTTCTTTCAATCATTTGGTCTGCACTTTGTTACTTTGATTTTTAAAACCGCCCTGGTTTTTTGAGCACCTAGGAACCATAGCCCCTAAACTGAGAGATCCTAAGACATTCTTCTTCCCCCTAGCCACAAAGTGGGGTGATAACCAGGTTGTTCGGGCTCGACGCCATCCTCCGGGGACCACTGCTCATTTCTTTTGAATGATCTCACTGAGGTATGCTATGTCTGACACTAAAATTCTATTTTCTTGATTCTATTCTTAACCTTCCTTGGTTATCCAAGTTACTTGGAGACCATTTCATGACCTTGTGTTTTTGGATTCCTAGAGAGTCGCCTTGTCTCATCAATTGTCTGAGAATCGAGTCCCTTTCTAGGGCATGTGAGGGCATGCCTGGTACTTAAGAGAGAGAGTAGTACCCCAGTCGTCAGACATCGATCCACGCCCTTCTCCCAGTCTTCCTCGATCCACTATACATTATTCAGAGATTGTCCATGTAGATGAGATGAAGTACTTGGCTAACGGAGTTTGGGAGGACTCTTTTCTTGATCCGGATAGGGACTACGGAGCCTTCCTGGAGGAGAAGATAGTGTGCACCCTTCTCGGTCCCAATGGTCCAGTGGTATGTTACCCTTTCTTGAGTATTTCCTGCAAATTCTTCCTTGTTTTGGTCTTGACTGATGTTCTTTCAGGGGAGAGTGAGACGTGTAGATCTTTCTGCTGTTCGGTCGCATGCCAGTGCTACCTATCCTTCACAATCAAGGCCCTCTACCAGTGCTGGCGGGTCTCTTAGGGTTGCTAACGTCCCCTTTCGTGGCTTCCCTGCCTGGACCTATCCCAACGTGGCTAACCCCAGTCTCCCTCATCTTCTAGAGCTGAAGACAAATGTAGATGCTTCCCTTAGGCTGCCTACTCCTTATGATTATGTGAGTATCTGAGCATTTTCCAATTGACTCTTGACTTCCTTTAGCTGATATGCTCTTTCTCAAGTGTCCCTGGAGGTCTATGTAGAGATTAGGAGGATGCACTATGGCCTGCGCGAGGTGATAGTTGCCAAGGATCAGGAGATTACCCAGTAGGGTGCACTGATTGAGGACCTGACCCAGAGGCTGGAGCAGGTTAGAGTAGCATCTGTGGATTCCCCGGTGCTTCATGAGGATGGTTTAGAGTACAGTTCAGATGATGGCTTCTGACCCATAAGGATTTGTTCCTATATATCTTGCAAACACAAACACATAGATATTTTCTTTCCTTTTCTTTTTCCCTCCCCTTGTTTGTTCATTATTTTATTTTAGCATCGCTATGAAAACTTATTTTTGGCACAAAGAAAATCTTTCTTCCCCCTTTTTTTTTGTTTTTTGTTTGCTTGCAATGCTTAGGCACAATCAATTCCATAACTCAAGTCACAATTAGAATAATCGGGATAACACGAAAATCCAAATGCTTCCTCATTCCATTACCAAGTGAATTACATGAAAAGGGGGACCACTTTCCTACCACAGATGGGATAGGTGAATAACAAGGTGGGGAGACAATTCTTGAGGTGGGTGACAGTTCACTAACTTTTCTGGGTCCGTCTCCTTAAGCCCCATATTGTCGGTTCAGTAAAAGGATATGTGAGTTAATCCCATCAATTTGACATAGTTGTGGCCAGGGGTCTTCATTAGAAAATCTTCTTGTGGCTTCCCTGGGCACCTCCATGCGATATCCTACATAGTCCTTTCCTTCAGGTACTTTTCCCAATCGGTGATAAGGTTGAATTCTGGAATTTCTCTCTTGTCCCGATAACAACGAGTGGGCTTCCCCTTAATGGTGTGGTGAGATTCAGTTCCTCGAGGAGTCAAATCTGAAAAATAGCAGGACTCCCCTGATAATGATCTAGTCTGAATCTATGGCCATAGCTCATATCATCAAATCCCTTGAACGTTTCTACAAGAACTATAGGGACGATGTCACCTCCCTTCTTCAGCTGTTGTACTATCTCAATCAGAACAGATGGTGTACTATGCGGAGTGCAGAGAATATAACAAGCTATCATGCAAAGTAAATAAGCATCCAGGGATCACTACTAATGGATTCCCCATTGGTAGATATTGGATGAAGATCTGAGCCACCTTCAGAATGTCGATCTTCTTATACCTGACAAACTGCTTTACTTCTTCTTTCCATTCGAAGAAATCCTAAATTTCCTTTAAGCAATCTTCCTTCAAAGAGGGTTGGAACAAATAGCCTTTGGGTGGAGATAGCATACAAACCCGAAATTCTACAAGAGTTGGTCAAATCTCTACTAATCCAAACCGAAATACATAAAGGTCGGCATCCCAGTGTTGAGGAACCTGTCAGAGCAATTGGTGATGTAGCTTCACACATCCAACTTGGCCAAGAAATGACATATTCATGGATTCTAACAATCCTGGTGCCCTCATATTTATGTCTAAGATCCATTTCCTCAACGTCTTATCCAACGAGCCCATAAATTTTTCTGAAACCAATACAAACAACGTGATATGATGATTTATCAAACCATTACTCATTAGCTAATGATTCAATCAAGCCTTTACAACTGTTGCATCAAGCTCTTCTTTTTTTCTTTTGACTTTAACTGATCAAGGGTGGAGAATAAACTGGCCTTGATAAACTTGTGCCGGATGGAAATTTTCTTTTAAGGGATAGAATCCTGGATAAGAATGGACGGACTATAGGTGAATGACAGATACCTAATGGCCTTAAATGCCAAATGGCGATTCTTGGGGGATAGAATCCTAGATAAGAAGTGATGGACCAATAGGTGGATGACAGATACCTAATGGTCTTTCATGCCAAATAGCGATTCTTGGGGGACACAAACTATGATGATCTTTTAAGATACTTGATTATTAATTTAGGAACCAATTTATTGCCTTGAGATGGTTGAGACCACACTTGCACATATCAAGTTGCCTACATATCTCTTGAAAAAATCAGGTCTAATGTAGTTCAGGCTATTCACCCTTTCAGACATAATATTTCTTAAGTTGATCCATGTTGACCAGTCCGAGTATTTCTTTGCCATTGTGGTCTATGAGCTTCACAGCCTTGCCTGGTAGAATTTCTTTGACAGTGAATGGGCCACTCTAGTTGGGCCTGAATTTTCCTCTTTGGTCATGAATTGGGGCTTTTTGTTTCCGAAGAACCAGTTCACCCACATCTATGTGACGGGGCATCACATTCTTGTTAAAGTCCCAGGCCATTCTCAGTTGATATTTCTTTAGATTATCCATAACTTTCATATGCCTTTCGTCAAGAAAGTTGAGCTCATCATGTCTGGACTTCAATCATTTTCCTTCAGGTAGCTGACTATCAAGGAGTACCCTTAGGGATGGTATTAGGATTTTCATGGGTAGAACTACCTCAACCCCATATACCAAAGAGAAAGGGGTTGCCCCCGTCGAGGATCGTACAGAAGTCCAGTATGCCCATAAGGCAAGGCGTAAGTTATTAGCCCAATCCTTGTGTGTTTCCACCATTTTCTGTAGGATGACTTTGATGTTTTTGTTAGCTGCTTCTACTGCCCCAAAGTTGTTCCAGTCTTGCTCTTGAGAAGGCCTCAAGCATTCGTCAAACACTTTCTGGATATATATCTGAAGCTCTTGACCATTCACCTTCTCTTGTATTCTTGGATGATCTTGATAGTATTTTTTTCATCGTCTTTAGAATCCGAGGGATCTCAACTTTCTACTTCAACTACTGCACTTGTGGAATTTCTTACGGATATTATGGATGAGCACGGGATAAAATTTCCATTCTAAATTGTTCATCTAACATTTTACTGAAAAAGTTGGTAGTAAGATCTCAAATACAATATGCTTGCCATCATAGTTGTCACAGCGCCAAGGCAAACCAAGGCGATGGAGGGTTGTTTAAGCGCTTAGGCAAGAAGACGCATGCCTTGAGGTGAACAATTGTTATTTTTTATTTTTCCTATTTTCTAACATTATTTAGTAAGTTATATATACCTTGTATAATAAAAAATCAAGATTAAGCAACATCAAGTCATTAAAAATCAACATTTAGCCCTATTAAATCATAAAAAATTAACATTAAGTCATATTATGTTATAAAAAATCAAAATTTAGAGAAATGCTCTGGTTTTATAATAAGTTTGACTGGTCAAATGATATTATTTTTACATGAGACTTTTTGTGTCAGTTATAATATAAAACCAACTTTCCAACAAGTCTAAGATTACTTAAATCTGAGTTGTAATGACAAAGTTATGTTCTGGTCAAACTTATTTTTAAGTGCGCGAATGCTGTTAAAATCACCTGAATGAAAATAATTTTATGGATATCAAAACAAAAAATTATTTTACCGGACTTTTGGTTTTTAGCAATGTTTTAACATGATAGAATTTATAAAATTTTCATAATTGAGAAAAACTCCAGCATTTAAAAGTTGAAAATCGCCCCTATAACCAAAATCCAGTTTTTCTTCTTGGACTGGGTGGTTGACATTTTATCCTTTTGGAATTTGATTTTTAAACTATTTTTATTGGATTCAAATAGGGGGTATT
>NC_056558.1:43538631-43602723 GCF_013358625.1 Macadamia integrifolia | reverse complement strand
AGAGAAAGCTACTGCTTGCGTTGGTGCACATACAGCATACCAATGGAGGTCACGCAGATGCATATTTAGTGCATAGAGGCAGCATAGTCTTTTGCCTGGACGTGTCTAGTCTTAGACATGGAAGATGGTGACGATCTTTTTCCCATAATTTTCTCTGTAAATGGTGATAATACTTTGCCATTTAACGTGTGTTCAACTTGAGAATTTGTCATTGTTCACAAAAATGAAAAATTCACACGTGACTCATGTTTTTGTTTTATTTTATCTATTCTAGGAATGAATGTGGGATGATACCTTGGTCAGACAACTAAGAGGTGGATGCATATAAATTCTTACCCACGCTAATAGTCTTGGAGTTACTTTCAAATAATATTCAAAACATTATTTGACCCTTGAATTTATTCTCAGTCCTTTGGAGTAAGCCTATGGGCAATCAAAATGAACCTATAAAGTTGCTCAAGGATCCTTTTATACAAAGAGAAAACAACCTTTTTGAGATTTTTTTTTTTTATAAAGAATTAAATGGGGGGGTTCTCTGGTACATTAACTCATGTGTCTTTCTCTCTTTTTACATGAAATGACATCATTGCTCTCAATTGTCTAAAACCCTTTTATCCCAACTCATTGATTGCTCTCCCAAGTTGTTTAATCAAAGAATGCTCTCTCAAAATTAATTTATCCTTATATTTGGATGCAATAAAAATCAAGCATTTCAGTATACCAAAAAAAAATAAATAATTCAAGCATTTCAAAGGATGGCAAACCTTAGTGCAAAAGTAAGGTTGCTCTATTATGATAAAGTCGTGACATGTTTGAGTCAAGAAACAACCTTTTTGCAAAGCGGGGGTAAAGCTGTGTATATTATGACTCTTGATGAGCACAATAATGTGTGAAATCTTAGGGATATAGGTGCCGTTTGATAACACTTCTATTCCTGGAGAGTGTTCTTTTACAGAAGTGTTCTTTTTCGATTCCATGCTGTGAAGACACTCTGGCGGAACAGAAACAGCGTTTGGTAAAACTATTTCAGAAATGGCTTTAGAACAGGAAAAGAACAGAAACAGCGTTTGACAAACACTTCTATTCCTGGAGAGTACAATAATGAAAATTCACTTTTGAACAAAGAAATCAATAATTACAAACATGCTATTATGGTCAAATTTAACTTAAATAAGGAAATAATTTGTTTATGAAATTATATTTTAAAATACTATTACTTAAAGGAAATAATAAAATATAAACATAAAGAGTTTCCACAGTTATCTTAATAAGAAAACAAAAGTCTACTATTCAAGTTTATAGGAATTACAAAATAAAAATCATAGCTGCAAATAGGTGTCTTTAAATTTTATTACATAAACAATCAAATCAGGGGGTAACCCTTATCTACTGCCATCTGATTTGCAATTTGTATCCTTAGCTCATTCATCTGTCTTCCTTGTACACGTTGACTGCCCTGATGAATTGTAGTAGAAGTACTCGCAATATCACCATCTTCTTGTTCTCCGTGAGCGTTGACTACCTTGACTCTCTCTTCATTAGGATCATAGTAGTCATCTTCCCCATATTGTTGAAAAAGTGCATCTGCTATTTGTTCAGATTTAATATAGTTATGAAGTCCACAACAAGCTATCACAATATAACTTTGGTAACTAAGTGAGAATTGAGGCATGTTTTTTAAAATAGGGAACCTTGATTTTAAAATCCCAAAACAACGCTCAATATGATTCCTTAAAGAAGAATGTCTATAATTAAACAATTCCTTAGTACTTCTGGGTTGTCTTCTTCCTCCATTATAATCTGGTATATGATATCTCTCTCCTTTAAATGGTGTCAAGTATCCATTCCTACTCGCATATCCTGAGTCTACAACGTAATACTTCCCTACAATATGATAAAGCAAGACATTAAAAGCATACACAATAATCATTTGCATACATGATAATTTGGGAATTGATATACCTTGGGGAGGATGAGGAAATCGTAAAGTAGGATCCTCTAGGGCTCTATTGAATACACGACAATCATTTGCACTGCCTTCCCAACCCGCATATACAAAAGTGAATTTCATATCAAACGAGCAGGCACACATCACATTTTGGGTTGTTATCCCCTTCCGTCCTCGATATGGGATCTGTTTTCCCTTGGGAACTATAGCCGTAACATGTGTACCATCTATGGCACCAATGCAATCCTAATTAAAATAAAACAAAAAACCAACCAAAAGCACTATTATGTGAAACAAAAAACGATCATAAGTTAAAAAATGATGTAAACTTATTAGAAAGAAAATTGCCAATTTACCTTAAAATATGGCCACCATTTGTTGTTTGCAATTATTTCCATAGGAATCTCATCAAACGATGGGGCTTTGATATACTCCTTAGAAAGCTTAAGCACCCCTTGCAATACTTTGCCAAAGTAATAGCTGACAGTCTGTCCTGAATGTTGGAATCTCTCCTCAACTGCTCTATTAGTAGGACCTACATCTGTTATTCTGAACATGAACATTGCCAATTGCTCATCTACCCTAATTTTGCGACTGTCTTGTAACCAACCACGATGTCTCATTAGTAGGCATAAATTTAAAAACACATGTCGTTCCATGCCAAATTCTTCGTAACAATGGTTTGCATGCCCATGCAACACCTCATGTACCCATGCTGCCCCTGTGAATGCACTATCCCTGCGTGGTTCTCTATTGTATAAATCGCTGGAATAATGATATTGTACTATCAACAATGTTGCGAGAATCAATTCTTCTACATCGTCGTCAGTAGAGGAGATTATTGGAGTATTATTGACATTTGCCATAACTGATTCATACAAATTATAAACTTGTTAATATCATACAAATGTTTATCCCCTAATACAAATTTTCCAAAAGATCTATAAAACTATAATCATCCAACATGCCCTAATTATCAGATGATGTAATAAGTATTTAAAACAAAAAGGCATCCAACAGAATCATTTCTACAATAATAGTAAAATTTAACTGGCATATTTAGAAAAGTAGCATAAAGTGTAAATATCCATATTACACTTTTACATCAAGTGTACCTAACAAAATATATCGATCCTACTACAAAAGATCTTAAATGTATTTCATTACAATCATCCATATTAAAAAAAAAAGGTTAGATTATCATCCATCAATCTAACACATCAAAAGCCAATTGTTTCGTTTCATCCTTGAGAGTAATGAATAATTCTCTCCATTCCCGATCCACCAATATCCTCTTGCACGCCTTAATATGCAACTCTCTTGGGATATCATTCATAGTTTCCAATAATCTAACACAAGTAGAAGTGCTGAAATCTGTGGTATTTGGAGTGAGACCCATTGGAGTTGAGCTAGGGGTTGAAGTATTCTTGTTTGCTACTGACTCGGCTAGGGTCTGTATGGCGCGTTCAATACCAGTTGTCCTACTCTTCTTCCTATATCCTGTAGGTGTCCTATCAAGTCTTCTGTTGACTCTAGGACGATCAGTTCCTGGATCTTGGCTTTCATAATAACTTGTTGGCAAGGTATTAGCCAATGGAGTAGTTGGAGTTACATCTACATCTGCATCCACCTCATCATCAACACCTCTCGATTCCTCTTCAAACCTGAAATCAGATTCATTCCCGAATCCGCCTATCCCACTAGCATATGAATCCCAAAAAATTATACATAGTTCAGGCCAATGTGGTAGCCCATTCCTCCTAAACTTTGACCAATCACGATTTGCCTGAAAATTTTACAAACTAGCTATTAGATAAAATTACACCGAATATTAAAAAAATCATATAAAAGTACAGTATACCTTGATGTGTACATCCCAAACACTGTCATCTTCAACTGTACAGGTCCTCGTCATGGAATTCCAACCAAAACCTGTAGTATCCAGTAGTCTCTTGAAAGCGCTGTAATCGAATCGCATTTTATTCATCTTATTCCTTAATTGAACCATCGTAAATGACCGATTGAATTTTTCCTCAAGCCCCTTCTTGATATTGTTCCACCCACCTTTATTGAAAGTGCTATAACTCTTATTACCAACTTTCACTTGTTCAACCATTAATTTCAAGAGATAATCTTGTTCGCTTTGAGTCCATTTTGCTGCCTCGTTATTAGCTCTCGAAGTGGATGCCATTACTCTAAAATTAGAAACACATCTCATTATAGCCTTAAAAAAGAAATACATGTCTTTTGGCAAGGTATTTGTTTACATCATGCTCAAGAACTTCAAATTGATCTTTCCATTTGTTTACATAATAAAAGCCCTCTTCCAGCTCCAAAATATCAATATCATTAAGCACTGAAGATTTTATTAGTTTAAAAAAGGATCAATAATGGTAACTTTGGTCTTTTAATCCTCTAAGTATATTCTACAGGAAAAGGGACCTATAAGGTGGATCTCCAACCAGAGAAATAACAAGAAAAATGATAGGGACTAATGAACAAAATAGAAGATAATAAGATAAGATTTAAAATCAGACAATTTAGAGTAGATGAACAAGAGGAGAAAATTAATAACTAAGAAAAGATCTAACTGTCCTAAAAACCTAGTCAAGTGATATTTATTATGAGGACTGTTGAATGGTATAATATTACAGAAATCATAATTCAGAAAGAAAGGTCAATAGTAAAGTCCTAGTGCTAAAGGAAGGCCAGTGACAAGCCTTTTGGTTGTTCCCCAGTGATGTGGATACTAACAACCTGGAATTTAAAGATTGTATTATGCCTTCAATTCGTCCCTTTGGCATGAATTTTTGTTCCCCAGTTTTCAGTTTGAGTTTTACTGATGGGATATTCTATATGTAGCTGCCAGTGAGTGATTTGGTTACATTAGGTTTGTAATTAAACAAGATTACTATAGTTTGGCATATGGTTGTTGTTCTTTTTCTCACTTGTTTTTTTTTTTGATGGAGGACAGAGTCCCAAATCCCTTCGTAAGATTAGTATGTGGTTGTCTACCTTATATTACATAGAAAATAGCTTCAAAAGTATACAGATTAAAGACACACAAGCTCTTTGGTCCTAAGTTGGTTGGATATAAATGGAATCAGGATCAGGAACCAGGCCTATAACCGACCTCATACTAGATGCCACCTTCATTCACTTTTATGATAAGTTTGATCTCAAGTCTGGATTTTTCATGAGTTGACATAAAATCCGAACAAATCTGTAACATTGAAATCTGATAATTGGAAAATGAATTGGACATGCCACATGCCAAATCTAAGAGCTTATTGGGATATCGAGAGAGTTTTGTTAATACCTGCTGCAGGGAAGATCGTGAGTTGCAGGGAAGCGACGATCGTGAGAGGCAAGGAAGCGGCGACCGACGACCGACCTGCGACCGAGAGAGAGACAGTGAAGCGACGAAGGAGAGAGAGGGCAGCGGCGACTGACCTGCGCCCAACCTGCGACCGAGAGAGAGAGAGACAGTGAAGCGGCGAAGGAGAGAGAGGGCACCGGCGACCGACCTGCAACCGACCTGCAACCGAGAGAGAGATACAGGGAAGCGGCGAAGGAGAGAGAGGGCAGCGGCGACTGACCTGCGCCCAACCTGCGCCCAACCTGCGACCGAGAGAGAGAGAGACAGTGAAGCGGCGAAGGAGAGAGAGGGCACCGACGACTGACCTGCGCCCAACCTGCGACCGAGAGAGAGAGAGAGTGAAGCGGCGAAGGAGAGAGATGGCACCGGCGACGCACCTGGATACTAACAACCTGCGACTGAGAGCGAGAGAGAGGGAATCGGCGAAGGAGAGAGAGGGCAGCGGCGACGCACCTGGATACTAACAACCTGCGACCGAGAGAGAGAGAGAGGGAATCGGCGAAGGAGAGAGAGGGCAGCGGCGAAACCTGAGAGTGAAAACCTGCAATAGGTTTTCCTTAGGACTTGGGGTTTTTTGATCGTGAGATGGAGAAAAGGGATTGGGGGTTTTGAATAGGGGATTGTTCTTTTAAGTTTATAAAAGAATAGAAAAGCAACTTTTTGGTACTCTTGCAATGTATTCTTTACTCATTCTTTTTCATTGGTTCATTCCGGGGGAATACAAAAATGAACCGGACGTGCCAAACATATTTCTGTTCTATTTGCATTCCCGCAGAATAGAAGAACACCAGAAACATTCTCCCAGAGTGTTATCAAACGGCACCTAAGTGTACATTTTGCCCCACTTTGGATAGTACTACTTTTATTTTATTTTTTATTTTTTTTTAGTTTCCAAGTCTACAAGATAAAGTGCTTAAAGTGAATCAAGAACCAGTCCAAAGGTGGGACCCACTCATTGGTATCACATCCTCTCTCTTACAAAATCCTGAAGATTATTCTCTCTCCTTGCCACCTCACAAAATCTTGAAGATGCTATGCAGAGATTCCTTTCTGATTTAATCAAGATTGCAAGATATTGGTTAATATTGCAAGGAAGGAATAAAATTTGTTAATTTTGGAAACAGATTCTCTCTTTCCTCACACAATAACTGAGAATGATTCTCCATGAGCCTCTTTATGATAATATTTGATTCCATTTGATAATTTCCTCTCCTTTGTCCTTCTTGTTCTATTGTCTTATCATTTTTTTTTCTTGTTCTACATTGAGGATATTGCACAATTTAAGTATGGGGGAGGGTTTGACTGTTTAGAACTTGAGGTTACTTTTAAGAGTTTTCCGGTGCTTTATACACACTCTACAAAAAAAAAAAAAAAAAAAAAAAAGAAATTGAGATCTAAGACCAATCTTGGTACTATAATCCCTATTGGGAGGATGGTAATGAATATATGTCTTGAAGTGGGACCTCACTTAAATGATTTAGAGATACTTGTCTTAAGGTGTAGGACCATTTGTTAGTTGGTGTCCTTGTTCTTAGGTTAAGAGTTGAGACCATATTCTTGACATGGTATAAAAATATATGATATGGATATGCAAAGAAAGTGAAAATTGGTCAAAAAGTAGAAAGTAAGTATAGAATTTCTAGGAGCTAGACAGAATACTGCGCCTCATGAAGCGGGGTGTTTTGATCGAACCTCTTAGGAAGGAACACTTCCGAAAAGAACTTAGCATCACTGTCTGTGTTGGCATATGCATAAAGCGAAGCTATTTAGTAACTTGGCTTTTTGGTGTTTGCTCCACCATGTTATTCAGGCCAAATGTAGCGGAGTAGAATGAGTTCTCTACTAAAAAAAAAATGATACCATTATGCCTTGTTGTTTATGATTGGTCAATGCTCCAAAACCCTAGTTCATGGTCCCTACCTTACAATGTGGTTTGCCTTAGGATTGGTCGTGCTTTAGAAGATACAAGGGTCGTCCCTATCTGAGATGTGTGATTGTTCCTAAATCTAGATGGAGTATTAAAGTTCAAGTGTGGGGGTTCCTCGGTTGATGTGCTCTAATTGAAAGAGGGTGTGTGTTTTGTAGTTATTGGAAACTTTAAATGGTAATTTTTCAAGTTAATTTGAATTTTGGGTGTATATTCACTGCAAACACCCACGAGACACAACTCATCCACTAGGGTAACTTAGGAGTTTAAAGGCTTGTTGCATGTGCTAAATGCAACCGTGATTCCTATGAAAGTGAGTTAGGCTTTTTCTTTCATTTCTTTATTTATTTGTCTTGCTCGAGGACGAGCAAAAGTCTAAGTATGGGGGAATTTGATGAGCACAATAATGTGTGAAATCTTAGGGATATAAGTGTACATTTTGCCCCACTTTGGATAGTACTACTTTTATTTTTCTTGTTTTTTTTTTTCAGTTTCCAAGTCTACAAGAGAAAGTGCTTAAAGTGAATCAAGAACCAGTCCAAAGGTGGGATCCACTCATTGGTACCACATCCCTCTCTCTTACAAAATCTTGAAGATTATTCTCTCTCCTTGCCACCTCACAAGATCTTGAAGATGCTATGCAGAGATTCCTTTCTGATTTAATCAAGATTGCAAGATATTGGTTAATATTGCAAGGAAGGAATAAAATTTGTTAATTTTGGAAACAGATTCTCTCTTTCCTCACACAATATCTCAGAGAATGAGGATTTTTACTAAGATTTAATTTAATTTTCTTTCTTTTCTTAAAGAAGACTTGTAGAAGGAAGGAGGCAAGACAAAAGCCCTATAAAAGCCCCTTCCTCCCCCCTCCTATTTATTATTCCCCTTAGTTTATTTTCTAATTTATGCTTAGTTTCTTCTCTCTCTCCCTCTCTCCCTCTCTCCCTCTCTTTAGTTTTAGTTCTTCTTTATTTTTGCTTTAATCACTTTTGTAATAGTTTTTTATGTCAATTAATGCAATCACTCTTTTATTCTTATTCAGCCTTTTATGTTTATGATTTATGCAATTGAGTTGTAATTTTTAAAGTTATAGTTCTAGGCTTAGATCTAGGTGACAAGATCACAAGCCGTGGAGCATTTTTTTTTCAAGATTTGTTTTCTCTAGTACTAGAAATTTCAGATTTGGTTTATTCCAGATCTGATTTTTAGTATTGATAGTATCTCAAATCACCCAAGATTTTAAGTTCAAGCATTGATTCAAGTAAGTAGGCTCATTCAGTAATCTTCTCTCCCCCCCTCTCATTCCCTCTTCTGACTATCATTTCTTTCTTAATTTAGGATTTTAATTTCAGTCGTTACATTATTGCTATCTTTTTCCCCCAAGGTTCATGGCTAGTGTATGTGTTGGCTTGCCCCTCCTAGCCATAGAACCATCAATTTATTGCTTTTATTTTAATTGTCTCTCTTTTCCTAAAGACAAGTAGAGTAACACTTGTAAGAGTGACTCTCTGGTCAAGTAGGGAAGCTCATATTATGATGTATCCCTCGGACTAAGTAGAAAAACCTACTTGTGAGTCGCTCTCTAGCTTTATCCCCTTTATTTTACTTTATTTTTATTTCAACATTTTTTCCTTTATTTTTTTTAATTGCGTGAGTTGTTTATTTTCAGTTATTTATTTATTTAATTTTAATTACGTGGCTTGCGTCTTTAAATTGTTAGATGACGAATGATTATGACATTATTTTAGATACATATGTTTAGGACGGTAGTTAGAATTAGATCACAACCATTAATAGGTTCACTTTCGCATGATTAAAAGAAAAAAAATAAAGTGGCTGCTCTCCCTGAGTTCGACCCGTAGCTACACTGATCCGTACGCTTGCGGTTACATTTAAAATCTCAAACAACTCTCTCAAACCCCATAGTGCCGGGAGTATTGTGCACTGGGTATGCCCTTTAGAATCAAGCATTTCAAAATTTCAAAAATTTTTAGTGCTATTAGTATACCATTTTCCTTGTATTGATCTTCAAAGTTTTTTTTTTTGGGGGGGGGGGTTGTGTGTGTTAAGAAGCACATCTTTTTTTCTCCTTATGTAAATTATTATTTTGATCGTTGGATATATAAGAATTGATTCATAGAAGTCGAATTTGAGACTCTTCATGTAGTACACAAAAAAGGGTGGCATAACAGGAGCATTCTAAAAGAGATTATTAATACAAGGACACTCTACTTTAATTTACATAAAACATAAAGAGACGTATAAGGAGGACATTGCCATATGAATATGTTATCTTTATATACATTTTGCATTTTCATTGATGAACAAAAATAGATGATGATGATGATGATGATAATAATGATAAATATTTTTCCTTTAATTTTGTCGATCGTATTTTTATTTTCACAAAAATAAAAGACGTGTATGATTGATGATGGTGTGATGTTTCCCCTAGTCATTGTTCAGAAATACTCCTTGTGGAACTCGAAGCGTGTTGATGTTTTTTGTGTTAGGTCCCGTGATAACTTTCTTAGCTCCTTTGCTAGTACTGGCATCCCACAGTAGAATACTCCTGCAATCCTCAACAGAAAACAAATAAGAAGAGGTTACAATTAAAATAGTAGCTAGGTGGTACACTCATGGTTATGAATAGCAAGCGGCATTGATAGTGTATCGACCAATTGGTATCGATATTGGCCATGCCGAGTATCAATATCTGTCCAATTCTGTATCAATAGAGCGATTCTTATTAAGGGTAAATTTATCTAAAAACTAAAAATTTTATTGAATTTTTATTGAATTGAGGTCAATACTGAATCCTGATACCAATATTATTTAAAACCATATTTACAACGCAATAACTTTATACAGAAAGCGAAGATTTTTTCTTGGCTGTTGATGCTTTTAAAGCGATATATAAATATATATATATATATATATATATTTCTAAAATAAAATTTCAGTTTCTACCATGTGGTAGATCTAGGCAAACACCCTACTAAGTTGCTGCCCTCCAAAACCACTCTCTTAAGAAAATGAAAAATAAAAATAATTCAAAGTTAATAATGTTTTAAAGGATCCATTTTCTCTTAATTCATGGTGAAGAGAGAATCTCTTCATGCATAGGGCGAAGGGTATTTTAGAATTTCAACAATAAGGAGTGGAAATTAATGATATCATTTACTCCTCTCAATCCAATCATAGTTTTAAATCACCTATGGTGGTTAAATAATTTTTCAAATGAATCTAAATAGAGTTTATATGAAATGAAAAGTTCAAAATCTTTCATTTTGACAACGAACTGCCATACGAGGATGGCCACGTGCATAGTTCAATATAATGGTATCAGGTCAGTTGTAGCGACTGATACTATTAATATTATCAGTACTCAATATCGATACTAATATTTTAGCAGTGGGTATTCATATAGGGGAAGGTAAAATGGTACTAAAAAAACTAATGTATCAATATTTTGAGAGGCGTAACAACCTGATTTGACTTAATGCAACTGATCTATATAATGTTAGTATCAATATTGACCAAAATTAATATGAATATCGATATTAGTATCAATATCGATACCTAAGACTATGATCATACGAGACGAATTTGGCAACTGAACTAGAGCGCATCCACCTGTGTTTTAGGAAATAAGATGTGTTTAAGCCATTGACCCTAAGTGCCATTACTTAATTTTTCCAATATATGATAGTTCTATACTTCTAGTCACCGTAGGTGTAGTGGGATTTATTGTTGCACTTACCAACTGTGGCACACGGGTGCTTTGAAGCTATTTTCTTGAACACCTGTTTCCAATTTGGCCGCGCGAAATGTGTTTTAACCTGCAACAAGTGAGAATGGACAGATATATGTTTATAATCTTTTATAAGAAAAGAGGCCTTCAATCGATCAATCCATTAAAGAAGGGAGGGGGTACCTAAAGGCCCGTCCAGGCAGGGCAGGTTATATGGATAGGTTATATCCAATCATGTGATGTACGTGATAGTATATTTAGTGCTTAAATTTTAGTATCAAGTAGTTTCTATCAATTCTTATTTGTTTGTAAAATTCTAGTTTAAAGGGTTTCTTACATATAGGAAAAATCATAATTAAATTTAAATAAAAAAAAAAAAAAAATAGAATAAAAAGAAGTATAACAATACAATTATGTTCAAAATAAGTCAGAGCTCTCCAAAGTCTCTTTCTACCCTTCCCATGTGAAATGATCGTAGAGGAGAGAGATAAATTGTGCATGTGGATATTGGAGAAAGCTATGCTTCGATCACCACAAAGAATACGATTTATTTATAAAATATGAACATTAGTAGATTAATTCTTATATTTTTGATGGATTGAGTTTCTTTTCACCCAATGGTGAAGTACTCATGTCCCTCTCTCTCTCTCATCATGAAAGAAAACTTTAATCATTATTAATTGTGGAGTTAAAAAGATGAAACCTAAAATTAAAGCGATGGTTGTGTATTGTGTAATATACGTTAGCGCCTCCTCTTTCATAAACGTACATATCTATCCCTTATTATGAGAGGAGAGAGAGAGACATAAAAAGTTATTAACGTAAGCTGTACAGCTTGACAACATTCTTTCTCCCTTAGAACATATTTTCAGGTTATTTAGGCACAAGTGGTAAACCTAAACATGAAGTTTAACTCGATCTTACTCAAACTCTAAAATCCCCAAACCTGAACATGCAGCTATGGGTTCATATTCATGCCAGGTTCTAAGTATCAGTATTGTATCAGTGTATCAACTGATATGTATCAGTATCGCCAGTGTGGTGACCGATACAGCCACAGATACTGATTCCCTAAAACCGTTCAACATCAAGAGAAAAGTGAAGAACAGAAGTAAAAGGAAGGGGATGATTGATACGTACCCTGGTGCCAGAGAGGATGTCGACGCCGTGTTTGGCATGGTTTAACGCTTGTACCATGGTGAGCAGAGTAGACCTCGCGTCCCCTTCTTCATAGACGCTCGTCAGATAGTTGTGCAACTCGATCACACCCTGCAGTTTTCATTGACCATTCATTCATTCATTCATTCACTACCCTTTTAATTTATATTTAAAAGAGTTTCTTCTTCAGAATCTAAAAGACGAGGAAATGAGGATTGAGTACTACGTACTAACCTTCTGATCCATTTCGGCTACCTCGTTCATGACTCCTTTAAACCATTCGAAAGACCCAGGTTCCCTTGTAACCCAGTAGAAATAAGCATTCGTAGTCCTTTGCGTTCTCTTCTTCCCATGAGGTGTGGACGTTGGAGGAGTCATGGAGCCGTGACTGCTCTCTTCAGATCTACTTGTCTCCGTATTAGAATCCTAAATCAAAGGGAAGGGTTAATACTTAATTAAAGAGCAAACTAAATATCAAAATTTATTTATATTGTATACATGAATGAATTGATCATACAATTTGTTCTTCAGCTGTGCGTATATTGTTGAGTAAATCTCTAAGGATGCTAATAAAAGGTGTGGCTCCAATTCCAAGCCCAACAAGGAGTAGCACATCATAGTTTCTGTAATCCTGTGCTGGAGCACCGTACGGGCCATCAACGAATAATTTTGGTATTCTGCATTCAATCCATTCAATTTTCATATTTTTAATTTTCTGGTTAAAGAATCCCAATTAATGCTCTCTAGCTAATCCTTTTTTTTTTTAATTTTTTATTGCTTAATTGGTTAAAGAATCCCAATTAAGCAATAACCAATATTATTTGGTTAATTAGAGTGGAATAATTTACCCTTTCTTATCTGTCATTCCAACTACACCAAATTTTGCTCTGCCAATTGCTGATGCTGTAGACCCACAAGTTTCGGTGAATACCCGTTTCAGCTCTTGTGTCCAATCTCCTACGCTACGGATATGAACACTAATGTAGTCATCATCTGGTGCTGAAGTAATGGAAAATGGGTGCCTGATAAGTTTTAGGAAGAACAAATAATTTTAGTTACTCTAGGTCTTCTTTAAAATGGAGAAGGGAGAAGAAGGTTTCATACACAGAATTATTGGACACAGATATGAAACATTAATCTTGAAAGTAAAAGACTCACCACTCAAATGGGGAGATTCTTGGGCATTGTAGAAATATGTATTGCCCACTTTTATACCTAAAGCCATGGGGCCTGGACATGATTATGCTCAGTACACTTCCCGGTAGCAATGAAACCTGGAGACAGACAGAGAGAAAAGCTTTAGCATGAAACTATGGTGGACTGCAATAGGGAGAAATAGGTAGAGCTTGTGTCCCTCCCATAGTTTGGAGGGGAAGAGTAAAAGGGTCTTGCCATCTAGGTATGATTTCGTAAATATCATATAATTGATGTATGTATTAACCAATAGTTCAGTCCACGACTCCACATACATATAAGCATGCTTTAGAAACAAGGGATGGGGTTTTTCCCTTCTGCCAATTGGGGTCCTCCCTTCACCTGCCCTGTGGGGATGATCTGTGGGTTTCATAGTTACTCTTCTCACCATAACACGCTTGCATAGCCAATACTTTATACTTATATCCCCCTACTCAAAAACTTTTTAATTGGCACCAACCTTTCAGAAGGTTACTGAGCAGCTTTTGAATATCAAACAGACCTCCCAAAAAGATCATTTTAATGTGCCCAATTTATCCTTCGCTACAGCACTTGCTACTCTAGCTAATTGTACACTTTTCAAGTGTGATTTCTATGTTATGTATGCCTGTGACTAAGGGCTTATAGATTGACGTAGATTTTCCTTTCGGATCAATCAAAACCCTTTCCCAATTTGTACAAGGTTCTTCTTCCAAAGTATATGGCTTTTTGAATATATATGGTGATATCTAGAGAGATAGATATCATATGAATCATATGATGTACCACATGAGTGGAAGGCCGATTCCAAAAGGCCACTCTATATGATCAAATTAGAATCGGCCGATGCGATCCTATTCTTAAACCCTTCATATAACACATATTTAGAGTTGCCCAAGTTTTCACAATTTATAATCCATACGAAGCAAACTCACAGCCCATGAAAAATTGAAACAAAACCCATCACCCAGGCCCAAAATCTAATTCAATACATAAGTTTCCTTCCCTAACCAGGAAAAGTTATTTTTATTTGGCTGGATAAATGCAAGGAATATATCTAGAAACAGTTCTTTATAAAATGGGAGAAAGAAATGAAATAATAATAATGAATAATTAGGATACCTTTATGATCTTAGCCGAGTAACTTTTTGATCGAAACGTTCGAAGACTCCGCTCACATATATAGAGCAACAGTGGCACAGAGATGTACATCCACGTCTGTTAAATCAAGACAATGTTAGTAGAGAGATTATACCATTTCATTTTGAATAACTGATAATCATCATGGAAAGAAAATTTATTAATTAGAAGAGATTATTGGTTATAAGTAACTCCTATAAACAGTGAAATCAAAATGGCCTATTAATTCTGAGACCTTATTTGTTCATAAAATACCGATATAAAAAGGCTTTCTTGTTATTTTATTTTAAAATTTTCCTAATACTTTATCACACATCCTTATGTATGAGAACCAATATAAAATGGGACTCATTCTAACATAAAAAAGAGTCCCGGTTCTATTCCAAGTATGTGCACGCTGTATGTATGCTTAGTGCTAGACATGTTTCATTCACTACCATTTAAGGTACAAAAAAGATAATCTTTAAAGCAAAAAGGACTTGTGCAGCAATGGAGCTAGACTGTATGAAAAATGCTACCATCAGTATGTCATCGTAAGAAAAAGGACCTCATCATCCGCTGAATTGATTAAAAAACCTTCTTTTATTTTTTATTTTTTTATATTTTATATATATATATATATATTGTAGTTGTTGTTTATTTCATTGACTCATCCTGAAAAAAAAAAAAAAAAAAAAAAAAATCTAGAGATAACACATTTCATTTGTTCAAATGTAAATGCATTATTTCTTGGTGTTGGATATCTTGCAAATGGTTTGGATTTATTATGTGTCAAATTTCATAAACAAATTTGATTATATACCCTTCCATGTATTGATGTTTTTTTTTCCTATATTTTACTTTGGTTATCTATGTACTGACATGACATGCAACCTATTGTGATTATGAATTGTGAAAATTTTACCACTATACTTGATCAGTTTTGTTTGAGTTAAAACAAAAAATGTAGAGAAAACTATGGGGTCTACCAGTCATGGATTTAGGTTTTGATATCGTATTGGCCACATTGGTTGACTCAGTCAAGTAATGTGAATTTTTTTTTTTTATTGAAATCGACCTACCATGAATTATTATAGATCATTCTATTGATATTGATATTGACAGCAATTGATACTGACATATACCATGACCTAAATCTTACCAAAGGTACATAAAAAACATATATATTTTTAATAAACATACAAAGTACACAAAATATTTTAAGGGAAGATTTTCGTGCACAATTATTGGATCGTCAAACAAGAGAATTTGATATTTGTACCCATCCAATCAGGTAGGTTGTACACAAAACTTTTTGTCATATTTTAATCTCTAAATAATTTTTTGAGAGATAGAGAAAATTATTTTTCATGTTTCTAAAATAAGAAAAGAAAATTATTTTATGAGTTTCCATTATGGGACCATCTATCTAGGATGTATGGATTGGGACATCAGGCCATTTAGTCGAAGATGAGTATCTGGCTACTAGCTGGCAAAAACAAAACTTTCATTGCATCACCACTAGAATGTGACTAAATAATGTAAATCAATTAATTTAGAAGAAGGGAATCACTTGGGATTACCTAATTTCAAAATTTAAATATGCAATCCAATCATGCTTCAGTCTTGCATAGAGCATTTTCTATTTTTTGAGTGCTTCATGTATAGGCGCACAACTACTCTGGAATTATTTCGATATGAAATTATTTGTTTTCAACTCGAGGTGGCTTACAGCATGCAACCTTTCTTTTTTCTTCTATTTTATGAACTATTAATAGAGAAAGGATTTCATAGATGAGAAATATATGGCGGTGAGTTTTGGTCCATAAAGCTCACAAGCAGTTCTTAGACTCTTATGCTCGTTTGTTTGCTAATGAAAAGAGGTGAGAAAGGAGAATATGGTCCCATGAAATAGGGTTAAAGAAGAGGAAACTATGGTAAAGAATAAAATTTCATAAATTTTTATTTCGATGTTTGATAAAGTCTCGACCCATATGTTATAAAGTCATTCCTTTCTCTTTCCTAAAAATCATACCCAAAATGATAGGACTATCGAGAAGGATAGGGTGGGATTAATGGCTTGCCACATAATAGGTTTACTAGATTCTTATGGAAAACCTTACAATTATCACACTCCTTTATTCTTTTTCTAGCTACAATTTTCTGTTAAAAAGGACAAGGCCTTAGGGTGTATTTGATATTCATATTTAGAATAGATTTTAGTTTAACATGCAATTTGAAGCTAAAAAAGAGAAATAAATCAAGTGATTCTTTTTTTTTTTTTTTTTTCTTTTTGTTAACCAAGGTGTCCAGGCCTACTTAAATCACAAATGCAAAGATGGGGAATCAAACCTTATTCACACAATTCCTAATTCGCTCTAACCATCTGGGCAACTCACGGATGGGTAAGTGTTTCAAAATACCTATAAACCCTAAAATCTATATTGACAATACATACCAAATAAAGTCTTAGTTAAGGGATCCTAATGCCCCCTATGTCTATCTCTCTCCTCCAATAAAAGGTAAGTAAATATTTTCATGGTAAAAGAGAGAGAGCGTTGATGTAAGTCATGCTCATGGACAGAACTCTTGTGAGGTATATGAGAGGAAAAGAAAAAGGGGAGGGGGAATCGAAAGGTAAAGAGTGTGAAAGAAATTTACCGTTTTGAGGTACCACTTATGTTCGAGGAAAACGAAGTAGCCGTGGGCGAGGAGCAAGGCGTAGACGAGAGACAGAAGGTGATGAGAATACCAGAATGCGTTGAAGCCCGTCAATCGGTTGAAAGGTGGTGGGAGCTTCACAACGTTCTTGCGGAAGAGGTGGGTGGCCAGTGTGAAAGAGATGATCATGAGCACCACCATGGCGATCCCTGTCATACCTTCAGCGCCCCTCACAAGATCCCCATAGCTTGGCTTCTTGTCATTGAAATCCGATGATATCAGATTGAACTTCTCTGGTTTCGAGTTTACAATACGCGGGAAATCGCATGCCAAATGGCTCCCGGCATGTACAACTACTCCTATCGCTATTGCTGTGGCAATTGTCTACACACACACACCATTTAAAAATGAAAAATGAGGGGTTGTGGATTAGGAAATGCTCTCATACATATAAAAGAAACTGAGAAAAGAGAAGAAATTAAAATTTAATGTGATTTCAAATTTTAAAATCACTCTTTCCTTGTCTGTCTCTCACTGGAAATTGACCAGTGAATGACCATGCATGAGGGCTAATTTGCAAAAACATGATCGGATGGATCTTTAGCTCTTTATGAATATCATGAGCCCTACTTTCTTTAATTTTATAATCGAACTTTTGTTATGCAGCTCACTATGGATTCCAAGGACTACACACTAAGCATAGGAATGTGGAAAGGTGAGGTGATATTGTCAAATTCACTTTATCAAAAAAAAAAATGTCAAATTCAATTATTTGGTCACGAATATCAAATTTTATTGTTAAAATCAATTGTATAATCTACTGGAAAGGCACCTACCAAGTTTAAGGAATTGCCTTTAATCTAAGTATTGGTGTGCAACCTTTTCATAATAATTTTTTTTTTTAAATCTATTTTGTTTTTGACCAATTCCATTTATTTTCTAATTTTCAATTATAATACATTTTTTAATATTTTAATGGAGGCAGTTTTCCTTCACCCACAGTCACTTGACCGTGGAGTTTGGATGGTGTGTAGGGGAGGAAGGTATTAGGGAACACTTTTGGGGGGAGGGGGAGAGAGATAACTGACTTTATACAATAATTGGATAGACATTTATGACTTTAGATGGTGTGTATTTTTTATTCACCATTGTATGGAATACTTTCTTCTAATTTAATTTACCTTTTGACTTACTCTATTTGAACTAAAGATAGACAAAGACATGAGGACAACCTGGCTATAGCCTTATGAGTTTTTCCACTTGCTATGTTGTAGAATTATGTAACCATCTATGCATTGCATAGTGGATGGGTCATTCCCTATGATTTGCAATGTCAAACCAAATGCTTGGGATTTATAGTGACACTCTTTCTTCCTAGACAACATGTGGACATCCTATAGAAGGCCTTCTCCCTTTCTCTTGTATTGGTAAGAGAAAGCTAATGCATATGGCTATATTTGGTTGCAAGGGAAATTTAAAGGGAAGGAATGTGAAAATTTTGAACTTAAAAAAGGAACATTTTGTAATCATTACCCCATGTGATCCCATGTAAATATATAAATTATTTAAAAGTTTTACTACATTTATTTTACATGTAATTTTTATTTTATATTTTGAATATAAAATATAATAAAAATTAATTACTAAATATAGAATCATTTGGAGTTAATGATATAGTCAAATGGGGTAATGATTCAAAAACATCTTTTTTAAGTTTGAAAATTTTACTTTGCTTCCTTTTAGTTCACTTTGCAATCAAAGTAGAGCCTATGAGTTATGAGACCTCAAATACCTGACTAAACGAACATATCAATATTAATTAATCAACATTATTAAGGGGGAAGTGGTGCACGAAGTGTTTGGGTTAACTCTCCCCATACATGAAGATTAGGCTTGACGTATGATTCTGTGATTACATGTGTCATCTTGTATCCATAAATGTCTCTCTATGAACCATTAAGAATGTTTAGAGGAGCATTTAGGAAAGAAAAATGGCACATATGGTAACCAAACCCTTTGTAAATAGCCGTTACTCTCCATGGCCGGGGAGCTGTTCCGTTCTGACTCACGTCTGGTACCCATTTTTTGTTGTTTTGGTTTACCTGGTGGAAATTGATGTTGTCGTCGAAAGGAACAAACAACCTAGCCCTGGTGGAGCGAAGCCACGTAAGGGTGTTGCGGCAAACAGGAAGCAAGATGAGAGCCATGTTGAGCTTGAGAGTCTCAGCGGCGCCCTTGGCGGTGGTCAAGCAGTAACCCATCACATAGAAGGCTTCCCTGTTCCGGTACTGCACGAACTTCCAGATGAAGAGGGAAGCCATGAGCAACCCCCAGAGTGCCAGGATCCAAGCCCTCTGCCAGTTCTCCAGAAGCATACATCGCAGCTTCATTCCCAACGCGCGCAACAGATTGTTGGGCTTAAATAATCCCCCATTTCCCATGTTCATGTTCACGCTCAGGCTCTGACTCCATCCCATGCTCGTCGTGCTCAGTGGTCTGCTAGAGTTCATGTAATAGTCTCTTTGCAGAAGCAACCCTTCCAACTGCCATAACTGTATTTGAAAACAAATAAGCAATACATTCATATATGTATTAAGAACTAATTAAGAAGATCACCCACCAATACATCTTACATCTATGGACTGTGCTCATCAGATTAGTGGTGGTCCACCGAATTGGGGAAAAAATTAGTACAATTCGCTGGCAATGCTGATCAGACCCCCAATCTCAAAGGTTCCCTGAGTGCGTTTAGTTTGTCATCCCCGGCCAATACCCACTCCCGACCCCAACTCCAACTGCTTTCTTGCGATTGAAAACTTTTTGTTTGTATCCCATTAAATTAAAGGAACAAAGGTTGAAGATATGATTGAGGACTCGAAAGAAGATAAAAATCATTCCCCACAAGTCATAAAATGGGTCTTTTTCTTTACATTCCCTACCACGAATTAACATGCGATGAGTTTGAAATTTACCTCGATATAGCCCAGGTCTTCTGGGTCCAGTTCTTCCATTATCAATGAGGCGTATTCTTCTGCTTGTTCTTTCAGTTTTGCCAGCTTGTTTGCAGAAGCACTAAGCATTATCAACTGTAAAGTGGAAACCAAACAAGAAAAGAAAGAAGAGGAAGAAGATATCCAAACGCGTAAGACGACGGCATCAGAAAAAGTAAAAGGAAAAGGGGAAAAAAGAATTCCAACCAAATTAATTACAGTCTACTTACTTCCTGGACTTCCTCCCTTGTGATTCGACCATCTTCGTTTCTGTCCGCCCTGCAAAAGACGATTATCGCCAAAAGCAAGATTCATTAAGAAAGATTTCTATACTTCGATGAAAGAGGCTCCAATCAAATACCGGTAATTAAGAAGGCAGAGACAGAGACGGAGAGTAGGATTAACGAGAAAGAAGTGAGTGAAAGATTGGGGAGTGGAGATAGATACCCACATGTCGAAGAAAATCTGGAGGCGGGCGTCAAAGCTCTGGTCCGATATCTGCAGCCAAAACTCGTGAAGTTCTTCTTTTGTAATTCTCGTTATCTTTTGACATCTCCGTCTCGCTAAAGCGTCAAAAATCCCTACCGCGAACTCCTTGGAGTCGTTCATCCCTGCTCATTGGAAACCACGCGTACTCAATAAGACTATAATCAAAGATTCAAGATTCACACAAAACAATGTTGGAAGCCACGAATTCAAGTGTGCCGAAACAAAGCAAGCAATACTCTGGTTTTCCTTTTTACCTATACATTCGCCGAAATCTTCTCTGGAGAGAAAACCATCATTGGCCAACCGATCGAACCGTGACTCGACAATACGCCAGAGTTCATTAGCATCCTCTGTTTTGGTGGTTTTACTGATGAATCTGAGACCCTTAAATGCTCGTTGAGCACTGGATCTCGTCCTATCGAGCTTGGTTTTGATTTTCCGGGCATCCCGAGCAGTGATCGTGAGCTCATCCGTCTCCGACGCCGATGTTCGTGCTCGTGCCGGCGAAGAACTGAGCCACGAAAATTTCCGGCGAAGCTTAGACGTAGCAGACAAGCTCCGGCTTAGGAGACCGTCAATCCCATTGAAAACAGTTGGATTGGATCCGCCAGTGGGAGTAACACTTCGTACGACGATGGAATCATCCTCCAGCTCCAACGTCACTTGCACGTAATCGTCGTCATTGTTGGCGTTGAGATCATTGAGGAAGATAGGCAGCATTGCTCCTCCGACGCCATACTCCCCGGAAAAATGCAAATCGTCGTGAAAATCAAATCTCCTGCTGTAAGTTGATCGTCTAGAACTGCTACCAACCGACGACGGTGTTCTCATCTTATTCGTTTGTTTGTTTGTTTGTTTCCTTTCTTCTTGTTCGTCTTCTCCTTCCTTTCCCTGATGAGTTAATTCAAAAAAATAACAATTAGTTTCTCTTTAGAGAGAGATAAGAATCTTTGCAATCTGCAGAAAAGCACAGTTGGCGCCATAGCTTCACACGCTTGAGCTGAAGCTTTTTCTTAAAACAAGCACATCTCAACTGATCTCCGCGCACGATTTCAACGCTGGTTGCTGTGTCGTGCTTAGAGTGGTTGAGATTTGTTGAAGAGAACTCCTAATCCATATACATATATAATAACATGAATTTTAATAAATTAAATAGAAAAGAATTAAAGCTATAATTAGTTAATTACCAACTCTCTCTGCTCTACGTCTCAGTGTCCGCGTTTGCTTCATTTGGGAATTGGGAGTCTGGGACCCTGCAGATCTAAATGCCTCTATTTGTTTTTTTTTTTTCCTCTATCGAAGATGGCGTTCTGCTTACGTATATACGTACTTTTTTTTTGTTCTACGATTGTTAGAATAAATATACCGTAGTTAAAATCTGTATTTATACTTGACCATGTACGATTGTATGGTATACCACTTCCTGCTGCTTTTTACTTCGGCCATTGTCTAACAAAAAAAAAAAAAAAAAATTTGGCCAATAGTCAACTAGGTCCAAGGCCACATTTTTCTTAAAACAAGGAAATTGTTGCAAAGCAAGTATCGATACACTTGAGAGGAATTAATTAAGTGACCAACCCTCATGTAGGTACTCCACTAAGCACTACAAACCACCATTCCAAAGCCCAAGTGTGCAATCTAGTTTTCATTCGAGAAGACGTTTTCTATTCAAGAGCATAGCTTCCACACTTGTATGAGGCCTAATCAACATCTCTCATTCAGATCAATTCATGGAGGGTAAGGAGGTTATTTTATAGCGGTGAAGAGAGAAGCAAACAAAAGGGTGGTGGCGTAGGAGTTACTTGCACAGAAAAATTTTCCATAAAATACTTTATGCCAATGTTTTTTTTTTTGGTAAATACTTAATGCCTATGTGACTACTGAAGTGATAGTACTATACAAACACGGTTATCCATATTTTTACCATGCTTTATTTGGCAAAAGAATTTTATATAATGTTTATGTTCATACATAACCATTACTTTAGAGGAGAGGAGGTTGTTTAATACATACACATTTGTGCACAATAATTGGATTTTTTATTATTATTTTGCTCCGTGATCTATTACTGAAGAATTAATTTCTTTAATAGAAGGTGGGAAGTGGATTTAATAAGAAGAGAGAATGTGAGGTCTTTGATTGGGATTGAGAAAAGGAGTACAGAATTTAACATCAACATCTGGGAAATCTTCTTCCTTAAAATAATTTTATAGTGATTTATTATCGTGTCATTCTTTATCGTAAGAAAATAAAAAAATACGCATTAATAATATATATATATATATATAAAATTCCTCTACAACTTTGAAGTATTAATAAGAAATCCTTTTATTTTAGATATCCCTATATTTATGTGGTCTGGAGAGCTCCAAAGTCTACGCTTTGAAGAGAGAGTGAGGGTTTTCTTCTTTCTTCTTTCTTCTTTCTTCTTTCTTCTTTCTTAAAAGGGAAAGAATCAATTTATAAGATATGGTAATGACAATGTAACAAGCAAAAATATAGAAAGGCAAATACCATGAAGGAGGTAACTTGAAGAAAGTAATTAACTAACCACTGCTTAATTATGTCTATGATTATATGCAAAAAAATAATTTTAAATTATAATAATAAAGTTCGTGTCTTCCCGTCCTGCTAGCTATACTGCTTATGAGGTAGACTAACGTTCTAGAAGAGTGTTGGTAGCTGTCCTTCCCTATTTTTGAAGCTAATAACATAATTAATTTTGTGGGCCTCCACTCTCCCTCGGATTGTAATTTGTAATTTCCCCACTTCTGTTATGATAACATCCTTACCCAAATGCAGCCATGAGGAATAGGGATTTAGGTATCATGAGTATTGTATCAATTAATAAATATCGATATTGATGGTATATACCAACATAATATTCATGAATTGGCTAAATTGCAACGCTTTTTAGAATATTTTTTTTTATATGAACTTAGAATGAGACGGCCTATCCATTTTGGTATTAGTATTGATGACCACATATACCAATGTTGACAGCGTGTACTAAATCCCTGATGAGTGGAAAGCGGGCATATATTTGAATAAGATAACAGATCAGGTTCACGTACGAAAATGTACGAAAACGGTCCTAGTTTGTGGATTTATAATCAATTTCCTCTCTCTTCATTTAATCGATTCTAATTTCATGGACCAAGATCATACAAGAATATTTTCGTACATGAACCTGATCCGTTCACTTTGAGTAAACCCTAGAGACCAAGGGATGGGAATTTTAATTCTCTCTCTCTCTCTCTCTCTCTCTCTTTTGTTTTAAAAATATAGCGAGATAGGATAGGGAATCCTATGTAGAAAAACAACCATTAAATAATGCAATGGTTTACACTGAAATCAATTTTTTCAGATATAATGGCCAGGATTTCATGATAAAACTAGAAGTGGAACTCGAAAGATGGAGATTAATCTACATTCAACAATGAGTCATTCGTACAATTGATCAATGTTCTTCTACCAACCGAAAAAAAATAATAATGTTCACTATTATTTACCAAAAACAAAAATCAATGCTCATAATTCAAAAACCCTACAAGGGTTTAAGCCTAAGACACCATTCCCATATTACATAAGAAGAAAACCCCTAACCTAACAAGCAAGTCCTTTTGTGACTAGAAAAGTTGGGTGCCAAATTTACTTGCACGATTAGGCGCTTCAATATAGATTGGCGGGCCATAAATCATTCTCTCTAGGATAAGGATTTTTCTCTTGCTTCTCTCATCACTTGATTTGGATTTGCATATTAAATAAGGCATATTTAGCTAAGAGTCTTGGGTTTCTATTTCAAACACCAACTTCTAGGAAGTAAGGAGGTGGAATGGATATGATGTATTGGTTTGGAACCATTCATGCCTCTCATTACCCGAGAAGCCAAGCCAATGTAAAGAATGAATCCTCCGCACGTACGTTCATCTGTACGTACATGTGAGTATCCAACATCAGTACCTTTTTCTTTCATATATACTCCTCTTTTCACCCTTTAAATGACAGAAAGTGGGACGCATGTTGATCCTCACATGTATGTTTAGAGAATCCAAGGACACATTATGAGCTTCTCAAGGTGGAGGTTAGGAAGATTCCAAGATGATGCATTTCATTTGTCCCAACTTCTTGCCTCCTATAAGTTGGCTTCGAAAGCCGTTAAGCAAAAGCCTGATAAGCTCTACCAAAACCCTTTTTCTACGGACTCTCCTATATATTAAGTCCTCTCCCCATTTTTCTTCTTACCAAAACCCTCTTGTACTTGTTTACACCCTCAAGGCTGGCTTTAAAACGCGTTGTACTATGTTAAGGAGGCTAGATGCTATTAATTAGTCTAGGAATCTCTCCCTAGGAGATGTTGGACTAAAATTTATACACCCTCACTGATCTCCCAAACCCCTTAGTACTAGGTTACACTTCCTCATTTCGGCACAGGGTCCCTGTTGTGGGGCCATTAACCTTGGATAATATTGTCCTCTTTGGCCCATAGGCCTCAAGGCTTTAAAACGCATTATACCATGTTAAGGAGGCTAGAGGTTTTTAATTAGTCCAGGAATCTCTTCCTAGCCGATGTGAGACTAAAGTTTGCACACTCTCACTGATTTCTTAAACCCCCTGGTACTAGCCGTATTCTTGGATCGTTACAAAAAGCTCACATTCAAAAACAAAACCATTTGACCCATTGATAAACTTCCTAGTTCCAAACAAAAAGAGCATTAAGTGACATCTCTATCATTTTTTTGATGTAATTGTTCCCTCCCCCGGATTTTTTGTTCTCCAATTTCTTTGATAGATGTATTTGTTCCCCCTCCATCTTGGTTTGCTGTTTATGTAGAGCCTCTCTATCTAGTGGAATGTATTTTTTTTTTTCCTTTCCATTGTTTAATATATTTTCCATTCGTCCAGAAAAAGAAAAACACCTACCAAACATTCACATAAGCAATAGGAACAAGGAATGTCCCTCAGCCCGTTTCTTTATATCTATTTCTAAATACATCAAGAACTAAACATTCCTAAAATATTTTTAATTAGAGTTTCTTAGGATGCATTTCCTAACTTCTTCTTCTTCTTTTTCTATTATTTTTATTATTTTTTTATTTTTAAATATGGAGTAGTGCATGTAATGAAGTAAATGCTCTCAATTGAAGTGGATATAGCAGTATCTTGATTTGATTTCAATTTGTAACTTAAACCTCTATTTGAATCCAACCCGACAATTGAATGAATATTCCATCTAGACAAGAATTTGAATCGATTAATAATTCAATAAAAAAAGTTCATTTATGATAAGATATAATTCTTATAATACATGACTCATAATAGGAATAACACATATAATATATAATTTCTCATTGTGCAGAAAAATTAATAAATATAAAATACTTTATACAACAAATTATATTTGTTAATTACCAATTGATTATAGATTATAGAACCAAATTAGATTGGTAAAAACCCAAATAAATTGATCCAGATTCGATGTAAAATTTTCAACTACCCACAGACATCTCTATCTTTTACCAAAAACAAACATACATCTCTACCTATGTTGTAATAAATTCTTGGAATATAGAGAATATATGGTCTTCTGACCTCATAGAGATTTTAATCAGATTAACTTGTCAAAGAACTAGATTAAAATGAAATTGGCACCAAGTACACCCAAGGATACCCCTTTCCCCCTCAAAAAACAGAAGAAGCCTTAAGAAATCAATGCGTCATAGATTTCTTCCCTCCCAAGAAATAATGCTTATTTTGGAAATCGGTTGACCAACTAAAATAATGGTCAAAATCTAAGAGACATGACTAGTTTTTCACAATATAATAAGAAAGATGATGACATTTTTGTTATTATTATTATTTTTTTTTAGGACGTGTAAAGAACCTTTCTATAGATAGCTTGAAGATAGCTTGAACTTATCATATTAGAAAATTTACACTAGGTAAGAAATCAATATCTATATATATATATATATATATTTATATTGGATGAATAAACATAATTCTATTTATGAAAGCGAGCAAAGCCCGTAGTTGCGGAGTTATAAGATTCCGTCTACTGCAGAATGTATGAGACTTATATCACCTCTATCAATATGATAATAATATTTGGAGTGAAAGAAGAAGAAGAATAAGTGTTTTATTAATATTAAATATTAATAGGGCGGGACAAAATAAAGTTGTGTTTTCTGCTACTGGCTATGCCGAAGGTGGAGATTAGGTACTTTTTATGGTTTTTTTTTTTTTTTTTTTTTTTTTTTTTTTTTTTTTTTTTGCTTAAGGTCAGCAAAGAATATATTATAAATGAGAGAAAATATAAAAACAACCTAAAATTGAGAAACAAGCACCACATCTAGCACCCTACTCCACCTTCGCCATTGCCACAACTAAGCATGATGCTCAAGCAACTTAAAAATCAATTATTAAATTTCAGCCTATGCATTAAACAAAAAGAAATCTTGACCTCTCCATCACATCCCATTCCATATCATTTGTATTCTTTCATTTTTTTTAATTAATATATTCTTTACTGACCTTAAGCAAAAAAAGAAGATGTGTTTTAAGTACATCTCTAACTACTTCACCATTCAAAATAAAGACATAGAGCTATATTTTTTTTCTTTTTTCAAAGAAATTATACTGTAATATATCTCTAGTAATTATAATTTGACTCAAGTTCAAAATGTTGTGGAGACCTAGGGTTAGTTGTCTAGAGAACTCCAATGAGATACAATGTAATTGTTTTGGGGGGAGGTCCACAAGATAGATGAGAACCTGCTTATAATGGATCCACCTCTTCTCGAAAAGCTACTTAAGAGAGTAGATTTAACTCCGCCAAATCAAAGATTTTAATTCTTTAATTTTGATTTATATACTAAAAAACATAAATAATAAAATGTGAGGAATAAGAATTAACATCATTAATAATATTTCACTAGTACAAAATATTACAGTTTTGTAGATTAAAAAAAAAAAAAACATTTTTTATTTTCTGGTTTTGATTTTCACTTGTAAATCATCAAATAACACATCATGCTTCACTAGTACAAAATATTATAGTTTTGCAGATTAAAAAAAAAAAAAAAATTTTTTATTTCTGGTTTTGATTTTCACTTGTAAATCATCAAATAACACATCATGCTCTATTTTCGTAAGTAATGGTTACAAGAAATTTTTTTTTCCGTTTATTAAAAATCATGAATTTTTTTTTTCCTTTATAACACATTTATTTTTCCAACGATGGTAAATCCTATCATTTCACATGTCTAATTGAAAAAAAAAAAAATTACAACCTTTAATAAGGACATAATGATAAGTAACTCTCAAATTATTTTTAAAATATATATTTTTTATCCCTATATTAAATAATGTTTGGGAATAAAATGGGGATAATCAAAAGAAGGATATAACTTCTAGCTTCACTATTTTGGCAACAACAAGATGCACCCTATCCAGCCATAACATGCATTTATACTTTACAAAATAATATATAACATTAGGCATTTCTCAATATAATTAACTGACCAAAAAATGGTAACATGGCATCCATCTTAGCTCCAATTCTTATAACCCTAAGTTCTCCTCAAAGATTTAGAACTTATGATACAAGAACAGTTCAGATTCCAGTATGTGATCCTGTTTTGTCCTTCCACCACCAAAATAAGAGGAAAAAAAATCATGTTTTGAGTTGTGAGACCCAACCGATCAAGTTTGGGCCAAAACAAGGGTGACCAAATTTTTTCAATCAATCTTTTTAGGGAGAGTAGCATTTTTTCCAATCTCAATTATTAGGCCAGTTGATATTCTTGCTCTGATCCCAATATTTAAAACCATGTGTCTTCTTGATTTTGCTTCTAGAAAATTTAAGATTTTGCTTCAAGAAAATTTAAGTTAAATAATTAGAAAAGGATTCCTATGACATTTTCTTTATAGAAGATTTCTATGACATCAAACCATAGGATTCTTTCTTACATTCTCTCTTCTCTAACATCCTATTTCTCTCACCCACCATTGATGAGACATGCGTCTGCCACTCCAATTGGTGTGGCTAGTTACCAAGTGGTGAACCTTATAATATTGTAAAGTTTATTAAATATAAGTCAAGCATACCATATCAGAATTTTCAAGATGAACCCTATTATATGTTCACTTTCTTCTCAAAACTAAGTATGAACATAAATGGTGGTTTATTTTCCAAAACAATGAAATTAGGAGCGAACTCCAGTTGTCACATCTCTATCGAGTATTGACAAAGCAATGTTGTAAGGGGATTTTTCAAACCTTTTAGAAACTAGTTTTAGGGTTGACTCAATGACATGTGACCTAGCTCCTTGACATGGAGAACCTATAAAATTAAAGTATAGAAATAAAATTATTTTTCCAAAATATTTCAATTGAACAGTTTTTGGACACAGAAGTCATGCTTTCACTAAGCACTCTCATTGGCGTAAACATATTTTTGAAATATTTATTAGGCAAAAGTGGCTTTGTAGGTTGACTTGATGAGCTTATTAAGGTAACTCGATCTCCAATTTAGCCACCTGAAAATTGATGTAATAATTCTAACAGTTGAGTAGATAGGTCTGAAGTTGAATTAAGCAAATTTTAGAATTTAATTCAAGCAAATATTCTCTCATGTATTACTATTAATATGCATCATTATATTTTTCAGCTGTATATATATATATATATATGCTTATGCATTCTCTTATAGTCTCTAGGTTTTCAGAGCTTTATTGTCGTTTGGTGAACTTTCATTTATTACCTTTCAATATCAATTGCTAATATTTGAAACCATGGCCTTTCCTGATTTTGCTATTAGAAAATTTAAGTTAATAATTGGATAAGGATTTCTATGACATTTTTTTTTATAGAAAATTCCATGACATCAAATTATAGGATTCTTTATCACATTCTCTCTCCTCTCTGACATTCTGTTTCCCCCACCCACTATTGATGAGACTTGTTCCGCACACTCTAATTGGTGTGGCTGCCAAGTGGTGAACCTTATAATATTGTAAATTTTATTAAATATAAGATGAACCCTATTATATGTTCAGTTTCTTCTCAAACCTAAGTATGAACATATTTGATGGTTTATTTTTCAAAACAATGAAATTAGGAGTGAACTCAGTTGTCACATCTCTTTCGAGTATCAACAAAGCGATGCTGTAAGGGAATTTTCTAAGCTTCTAGAAACTACTATAAGGGTTGGCTAATTGACAAGTGATATGGCTCTTTGACATGGAGAACCCTACAAAATTACAAGATAGAAATAAAAATCATTTTTTCATTATTTCAATTGAACAATTTTTGGACGCAGAAGTCATGCTTTCACTAAGCACTCTCATTGGCAAAAATATATTTTTGAAATATTAATTAGGAACAAGTGGCTTTGCATAGGTTGGCTTGATGAGCTTATTAGAGTAACTTTATCTTCAATTTTAGCTACATGGCAATTGATGTAATACTTCTAACAGTTAAGTAGATAGATGTGAAGTTAAATTAAGCAAATTTTATAATTTAATTCAATCAAATACTCTCTCAAGTAGATATGCATCATTATATTTTTCAGCCTCTATATATGCTCATGCACTCTCTTATAGTCTCCAGGTTTTTGGAGCTTTATTGTTGTTTGGTGAACTTTGATTTTATTCCCTTTCAACATCAATTGAATTTGAAACCATAGGGTCTTCCTGGTTTTGCTTTTAGAAAATTTTAGTTAATAATTGAAAAAAGAATTCCTATGACATTTCTTTTTATACAAGATTAGGATTCCTCTCACATTCTCTCTCCTCTCAGACATTCTCTCTCCCTCACCCATTATTGATGAGAGTTGTTCCCCACACTCCAACTGGTGGGACTCCCAAGTGGTGAACCTTATAATATTGTAAATTTTATTAAATTTAAGTCGCATACCAGATTAGAAGTTTCAAGACGAACCCTATTATATGTTCACTTTCTTCTCAAACCCAAGTATGAACGTACATGGTGATTTATTTTCCAAAACAATGAAATTAGGACTGAACTTCAGTTGTCACATCTCTATTGAGAATTGACAAAGCAATGATGTCAGAAGATTTTCTAAGCTTCTAGAAACTACTATTAGGGTTGGCTCACTGACACGTGATCTTGCTCCTTGACATGGAAAACCCCATAATTAGGATGGAAATAAAATAATTTTTTCAATATTTCACTTGAACAATTTTTTGAAGCAGAAGCCAAGCTTTCACCAAACACTCTCATCGGCAGAAACATATTTTTGAAATATTTATTAGGCAACCCTACCTCCAATTTTAACTACGTGGCAATTGATGTAATAATTCTAACAGTTGAGCAGATTGGCATGAAAATGAATTAAGCAAATTTTAGAATTTAATTCAATCAAATACTCTCATATGTATTGATATTGAAATGCATCATTCTATTTTTCAGTCCGCCATCCATGTATGTTCATACATACACTCTCTTGTAGTCTCCAAGTTTTCAGAGCTTTATTGTCGTTTGGTGACTTTGCTTTTATTCCCTTTCAACATCAGTCGCTAATTTATTATCAAAAGGTAATAATATTGAGTCTAATAGAAAAGAACCCATGGAGATTGCAGAGTGATTGTAAGAAATCAATGCATCAAATGGTGTAGGATAGACTTGGTCTGTGACCACTAATGGAGATGGAAGCCAGCTTCAGTGCCACTGGAACGAAGCTGTTCTTTCTGAAACCTGAGTTGCAAATAAGGATTGAATCAAAAAATAGAATGCTTCAACCATATCAGACTCATATACTATTCAGAAGTACCTACTTAGCTAAAAAATTTCCCCATTACTTATAAGGGAAAAAATGTAAGATTTTCAATTAAGTAGGCTATCATAGTCAAAGATTTGTTTTCAAAACCGATTTAGTGGTGTTGACTAAAGATGGAGTAAGCAGAAAGAATCCAATATTATTGGTAAGTGATCTCTATGGAGATATTGGATTCTATTAGCACACCTTAATGGTATGAAATATTTATTACTATGTATGGACCTAAGGTATTGTTTCCTTAATGGGGAGGAAACCCTAATTTTATTGCAAGGTTGGTCCCTACCCTCATCTCTATATATAGTTATCACTGACCCATTAAGTGATGCTAACGACCAAAAGCAAAAGGGAAAGAAGGTAGACCAGACGAACATTGATCGTGTTGTATGAGGAGCATACAAGAAGACATTGAGAAGTTCTTATTCTTCAACCATAGATTCAGGTATGCCTAAAACGTGTTTTTTGTAGTGTTTGTCGTGCATGTTTATCGATCTTCATGAATCGTTCCGTATTTATTTTCTATCAATGGTATTAGAGCCTCGTTCATGAAAAATCGATCGACTGTACCACCAATAATAAAAATCAATTTCTTTTCCTCGAGTTGTTTTGTTTTGAAGAAACGAGAAAAGTAATATATTATATATTATTACTAAAGGACAAAACTTACAAAGTTAAATTTAAAAAAAAAAAAACCAAAAAAGGGTGAGTACGGTTTTGGTTTTTTTTTTTTTGTAAAAAAAAATAAAAATAATAAATAAATAAAAATTCCCTTGATTTGTCTTTTGGGAGAGCGTACAAACATTAAAAAAAAGTGACAAAAAAGGTAAGTACGGTTTGGTTGCTTTAAAAAAAAAAAAGTGACAAAAGGTAAGTACGGTTTGGTTACCTTTAAAAAAAAAATACTTTTTACAGATTGTTTCTCTTTTGAAAAACCATGTTTTTCTTTTGAGAAATCATACAAAAGAATATATTTTTTATTAAATAAAAATAAAATAAAATAAAATAAAAATGTGTCATGAGTTTTAATTGGTTGACTCATAACAGAACTATAAAGTATAATTATTTATAGATTTACTTTTTGTGACACTTGGTTTAGTCACTAGCACATTAAATATATAATTTTATTATTTCATATTAATTCTTGTGCTATTTAATTCAGTCACTATAGGGAATTATTATGCAACCCATGATGTTGTTCTGATTTGTCATAATAGGAACACTTATGATTTTATATATTAAAATCTTATGTGCTTTTGTTTTTCATATTATTATTTAACAATTCTTTGATGAAAAATTATTAAAAATATAATGGGCATACAGTTACAATCCAGGTTTATAGAGTTTTCATAATTTTAGAGATTAGACTTCCACTTAGTGGGTTAATTCCTAAAGATGCGGAATCACTATAGACCATCCAGATGGATTGCAGTCAAGAAAGCCATATGGTGAACGATGTGCTCTTGCCAACACATGTGAGTCTTTGTTTGGTCGATTTTGCTTGATGGTGTGAGGGTGACGTTTTGAGCTTCACTATTTTGGAGGTTCTTGTCTTGCCACCACATGTGACAGAATCTACAATATGGTGTTATTTTTTGGCGTCTCACCTTACATGTGAAAGATTTCACTGCATGTTGGGCAATCTTGCCACCACAGGTGTGACCCCAATGATGCTGAATTTTTTTCCAGTTTATGTTTTTCATACAATTGTTAAAATTGGTATTGGGATAAATCTGATTAATAAGCCCTAATTAGTTAGTTTTCATTATATTATTAGGATGTTAATATGCTTTTGGTTATTGCATATTGTATGTTTTGGTAAAATTTTGGTAATTATTATTACCAGTTATGACTTCCCAATTAACTTCCATCAATGTCCTGAATGGTTCCAATTTTGAGGAGTGGATAGACTCTCTTACTGTGTTTCTTGCAATCATGAGACTCGATTATGCCCTAAGAACTGATAAACCCCCCGAGCCCACAACTGAAAGTGATGCTACTGCAAAAGCACTTTATAAAAAGTGGGAGGAGTCCAACAGATTGTGCCTGATTGTTATGAAGCATACTATGGACAAGAATATTAAGAAAAGTGTGCCTTCGAAAGAAAATGCTAAGGATTTTCTTGCAGCTTTTAATACAAAATTTGTCAAATTTGATAAAGCTGAGAAATGAACATATTTAGAGTGGTTCTCATCCACTCGATATGATGGCACAAGTGGAGTACGTGATCACATTATGAAAATGACCAATTATGCTGCCACGTTGGGTGAGATGGAAGTGAAGATATCTGATTCTTTCCTTGTGTGACAAATTATGCAATCACTTCTATCATCGTTTGATACTCTTAAGACCTCCTATAATGCACAAAAATTAGAGTGGAATCTTGAGGACATGACTTCCATATTGGTACAGGAAGAGGAAAGAAAGAAGAAGGAAAAATTTAATTCTGCTTATTTTGTTTCCAATAATGGGGGTAAGAAGAAATTCAAGAAAAATTGGAAAGGCAACAAGCAAGAAAAATCAGGAAAAATAGAATAGAAAACCGATCAGAATTTGAAACCAAAGACTAAGGCTTTTAAGGGAAAGTGTTTCTTCTGCAAAAAGGATGGACATATGAAGACAGATTGCTATGGCTATAAGAAATGGGGTGAAAAGAAAGGTACATCTTTAGCTCTAGTGTGTCTTGAATCAAATCTTGTAGATGCTTCCCCTGATTCATGGTGGATTGATACTAGAGCAACTATTCACATCACTAATTGTTTGCAGGAATTAAGAAGCAGGAGGAAACCAAATGAGGGAAAGATGATGATCTACATGGGAAATGGAGAGAAGACCAAAGTTGAATTTATAGGAGTAGTTAGATTACTTTTATCCACTGGTTTTGTTTTGAATTTGAATGATGTCGTTTATGTACCATCGTTTAGACAAAAACTTGTTTCGGTATCTAAACTTGACAGTTGTGGTTACACTTTTAATATTGGCAATAGAAAACTTACTCTCTATTCTGGTTCTCTCATGGTTGGATCTGCCTTGTTATATGATGGTCTTTATAAATTTGATTTGGATATTAGTTCTTCCAAATATGCCAACATTTTTTTCTGTTATAAATTATGTGGTTACAAATCCTAAACGTGCTAGATTGGATGAAAATTCTTCTATGTTGTGGCATAAACATTTAGGACATGTTTCTAAACAGAGGATAGAACGATTGATTAAGGATGGTACACTTCCTCAATTGGATTTTTCAGATTTTGAGATTTGTATTGATTGCATTAAGGGGAAACACACTAGAGCTAAAAAGAAAGGTGCAACCAAGAAGGATGACGCATTGGAGCTGATTCATATTGATATTTGTGGTCCATTCACTCCTACTACCATGGGTGGATACAGATATTTTATTACTTTCATAGATGATTTTTTCCGTTTTGATTTTATTTACCTTATTCAAGAAAAATCTGAATCCTTAGATGCTTTCAAAGTTTTTAAAGCAGAGGTAGAACTTAAAAGGTAAAAGAAGATAAAAAGTGTGAGATCTGATCGAGGTGGAGAGTTTTATGGTAGATATGATGAAGCTGGGCGTAACCCTGGACCATTTGCTAGATTCTTACGAGAATGTGGTATTGACGCTCAGTACACTATGCCTGGTTCACCTGAGCAGAATGGGGTGGCTGAAAGGAGAAACCGTACCCTTATGGATATGGTGAGAAGCATGATAAATAATTCAACTTTACCTGATTTCTTATGGGGCGATGCTTTGAAAACAACAATATATATTTTGAATAAAGTGCCTAGCAAGTCTGTTCCCAGAACTCCCTATGAATTGTGGACTAGTAAAAAGCCAAATTTATCTCATTTTCATATATGGGAATGTGCTACAGAGGTGAGACCTTACAATCCTCAGATGAGGAAGCTTGATCCAAGGACCATTAGTGGTTATTTTATTGGTTATTCTGAAAGATCAAGATGATATAGATTCTATTGTCCTACACATTCTACTAGAGTAGTTGATCAAATCGGGCAGTTTTCTTTGAGGATAATTTAGATTTTCAGTCTGCTCAACCACGTAACTTTGTTTTTGAGGAGGAACGTGTTCTTGTACCTATGCCTGTGAAACTGCCGTCTACTGTATTACAGCCTCACATTGAACAAGAGAATGTCTCCACTCACGAACCTGTGCAACCTATAGTGGTTGAGCCTGCACCCCCTGTTGTTGATGAGATTCAGGACCATATTGTTGCTGATGTTTCCTTGCGGAAATCAGAGAGAACTAGTAGGCCTGCCATATCTGATGACTATGTTGTTTATTTACAAGAACATGAGTTTGATATTACTTTGGATTCAGATCCAATCAGTTTTGACCAGGCTGCCAATGATCCCAATTCATCAATGTGGATGTTTGCCATGCAAGATGAATTGAATTCTATATCTGTTAATGATGTTTGGAATTTGGTTGAATTACCAAAAGGATGCAGACCGATTGGTTGTAAATGGATTTTCAAGACCAAACAGAACTCTAAAGGTGAAATTGAGCATTACAAGGCCAGACTTGTAGCAAAAGGATTCAGCCAGAGAGAGCGCATAGATTACAAGGAAACATTCTCACCAATCTCGACAAAAGATTCTTTCAGAATCATCATGGCTTTAGTAGCACATTTTGATTTGGAACTTCATCAGATGGATGTCAAAATAGCTTTCCTAAATAGAGATCTTAAAGAGGATGTTTACATGCAACAACCCCTTGGCTTCAAGCAAGCTGATACAGAGCACCTTGTGTGCAAACTCAAGAAATCTATTTATGATTTGAAACAGGCATCTAGACAATGGTATCTTAAGTTTGATGAAGTTATCACTTCTTGTGGTTTCAAAGAAAATCTTGTGGACCAGTATATTTATCTGAAGATCAGTGGGAGTAAGTTCATTTTCCTTGTGCTTTATGTTGATGATATTCTTCTTGCCAGCAATAATGTTGATCTTTTACATGAGACAAAATGATTTTTATCAAGTCACTTTGATATGAAGGATCTTGGTGAAGCCTCTTATGTTTTGGGCATTGAGATTCATCATGATAGATCTTGTGGCATTCTTGGTTTGTCTCAGAAAGGTTATATTGAGAGGATATTAAAAAGGTTTAATATGTTAACATGTTCCCCTAGTAAGGCTCCAGTTGTAAAAGGGGACAAATTTGGCAAGTCTCAATGTCCATAGATAGAATTGGAGTGCAATCAGATGAAGAACATATCTTATGCATCTGCTGTTGGTAGTTTGATGTATGCTCAAGTTTGTAATGGCCTGACATTGCCTATGTTGTTAGTGTACTTGGGAGATATTTGTGCAACCCTGGTGAAGCGTATTGGGTAACTGCTAAGAAAGTCATGAGATATTTGCAGGGTACTAAGGATTTTATGCTTACTTATAAAAGAACCGATTCACTTGATGTAGTCGATTACACTGACGCAGATTTTGTCGGATGCCTAGATGACCTCAAGTCTACTTCTGGATATGTTGTTGTGATGGCAGGTGGGGCTATATCTTGGAAGAGTGTCAAGTAGACACTCACTGCATCTTCTACTATGCAAGCTGAGTATGTGGCGTGTTATGAAGCCACTGTTCAAGCTTTATGGTTATGGAATTTTATCTCAGGGCTACAGATTGTTGACTCTATATCTAAACCATTGAGGATGTTCTGTGACAACTCCGCTGCGGTATGTTTCTCTCATAACAGTAAAAATACTTCAGGCTCTAAACACATTGACATTAAGTATTTTTTTGTCAGAGAGAAAGTTCAAGAGTCACAGATTACACTGGAGCAGATTGCTATAGAAAACATGATTGCAGATCCTCTTACTAAGGGCTTAACTCCAAAAGTCTTTCAAGAGTATGTCACTAATATAGGACTTGTTAGTTCTTTTGATGCATTTTATTAGTGGGAGTTTTGCTCAATATGTTCGCATTTGACTTTCAGTTTTATTTTATATATATGATGCATTATTATTGTTCTCAAAAATATATATGCATTTTTATGGCCATTTTTTTATGTGTATACACTTATCTATTTGCCTCCTACAAAAAATTGAGGTTATATGTGGTGTATTTACCTCATTCGGTATCTGAGGTTCCAGTCAATACACATACATCCAGTTGTTAGTAAAGCCTCGTTTGATTGAGGTCTAGTGCTAGTGTTGTGGGACATCCGGACACAATCCCAATGAGCTTCTTTGATTGAAGCTTAAGTATATGGGAGACGCTTGTAGTTAATGAGACCTTCGGTATCTGTCTCATAGGACTCATTTGGTTTTCGAGCCAGGACCAATTTGGAAATAGACATGATGATCACTATGGCATGTTATTTCCATACCACACTTTCATACTGCTCAGCCCAAGTCGGTGATGTTATGAGCACTTTGACGTGTGTGGTCTCATATCGCTTTAGATATGATGATCAATATAGTTGGGTGATTGTAATTCTCATTCGGACCAAGGCATTTGGTTTAAGGTGCACTCCATTCAACACTGTTTTGTTTGTGGCCACATTCAGTTTATCTAAACCGGAGAGTCGTTTTAAATAAATTTTAAAATCTAAAACTTGTGACATATACAGCCCAAGTGGGAGATTGTAAGATTTTCAATTAAGTGGGCTAGCATAGTCAAAGATTTGTTTCCAAAACCGATTTAGTGGTGTTGACTAAAGATGGAGTAAGCAGAAAGAATCCAATATTATTGGTAAGTGATCTCTATGGAGATATTGGATTCTATTAGTACACCTTAATGGTATGAAATATTTATTACTATGTGTGGACCTAAGGTATTGTTTCCTTAAAAGGGATGAAACCCTAATTTTATTACAGGGTTGGTCCCTACCCTCACCCCTATATATAGTTATCACTGACCCATTAAATAAAAAAGCAAAAGGGAAAGAAGGTAGACCAGACCAACATTGATCATGTTGTATGAGGAGCATACAAGAAGACATTGAGGAGTTCTTATTCTTCAACCATGGATTCAGGTATGTCTAAAATATGTTTTTTGTAGTGTTTGTCGTGCATGCTTATCGATCTTTATGAATCGTTCCATATTTATTTTCTATAAAAAAAAAACTCAGAAGACGCAACCATAGGTAAGTGCTTCACTATTTATGAAGGATTAAAAAGCATCGTGCCAGTGGCTATTCATTACAGCAAAACACGCAGACGAATGGGTTATCACGCCGATCAACTCATGCATATCACAAGGGTCTGTTATTTTTCTCCATTTCTCTTGTTTTCCTTGTAACCAACTAGCTCTTTCTTTTTTCTTTTTTTTGGTTGAAACTAACTCTTTCCTTGATGCCTTATAAAAAGGGTTTTCTTTCTGGTAACAATGTCCAGTATCTAGTGAATGCGTTATAATACATATGTTAATACTTTTTTTTTGGGTAAAAACATATTTTATTACTTAGTCCATCTGATATAGAACCAGGTTAGTATAATTTCAGCTTACACTAGGTGGACGAAATAGCTAAAATTATAAAAGTCGTCATTCTGTATTTTATATTCATCTTCATTTGATGGCATTTTAGTAATTTTACTAAAACTCTGATTCAGAATTTGAACAACTTTGTTTACTTTAAACTATCTATTAAAAAAAAAAAAAAAAAGTTTACTTTAAACTAAAATTTGGCCATTGAGATAGATGTGGGGTCTTCTATCACATGGAATAATCCATGTACTTTCTATCAAAAAAAAGAAAAAAAGGAATAACCCATGTACTAGCAAGTGAAAAATAATGACGCATTATACTTCACTAGGCATAGTGACACCTAGAAGACCTTTATAAAAGTCCAATAAGAAAATCTTTTTTTTTTTTTTTTTTTTTTTTTTTTTTTTTTTTTTTTTATTTCGTGTCTTTGGCTTCTTATGAAAATTATGAAATGACACACCAATGGTTCGCACTAACAATTCATCTTATTTTTGTTTTTTTTTTTTTTTTTTTTGTTTTGTTTTTTTTTTTTTTTTTAAGTACACGTTGTAATGTGTTTCTTCCTCTTTATTAAATATATTGTTTGATTATTTACTATTAACTTAGCGTGTAAGAAATTAAAATAAGCAAAAAGCGTGTGGATCTTATCTCTCTCCAAAACTCACTTGGCATTAATCAATTTTTGGTGGCAAGCTACCTAGATAACATCAAAATGGTTGTTCGCTCGTGTTTTCCACTTAATATTTTCAGCCCTAAACTCAGTTTACAAAAATTTGATTGTGGACCTTTTTTTTTTTCCAGAGCTTAATATAGCCAAATGGCAAGAATGTGCCCAAATGAAACTCATCACGTTATTAGTTTGTGATTTGACCAAATATTACTATCCAAAAAAAAAAAAAAAAAATCACCACATATTCACCCTAAATCAATCTATCACTTGGTTACTTTTTATAGGTCCATCATACCAAAGATAAACCTAAAATTCGTACCCAAAAAAAAAAAAAAACCTAAAATTTAAGCATTACTATTCAATTTGATGGCCAGCTACTTCGATAACTTCTAAGCATTTACCTTGGCATTTTTCCCACAAATATTTTCATCTCTCAATATATATATATATATATTAATTATTTTACAAAGATATTATTTTGCAACAAGCTTTATAAAGTCAAATGGCAAGTAGTGCTTGGGATGAGACTCGCCACATGATTAGTTAGTTTGTCATTGTGCTGTCCATATATTGTCATTTTAAATCAAGCCATTCTTTGACAACCTTACCAACAAACCATTGTTCAATCACAGAGGGGTCTTTAAGTTGGAAGTTTATAGAGCCTTCTCCAAACAAACAAGTTGTGGCCAATGAATGAGTATATGTGTGTGTGAGAGAGAATTTTGCATGGCCTCTTTCTCTTATTCATTGGACCCTCGAGTCATTGCACTGGAGCGATAGTTTTGCTTAATTAACCCTTCAAGATAGGTGATGTTTTCATTCCAATCGTGTAAATGGATATATATATATATATATATAGGTCTTCAATAGTCTAATTGAATTTTATGCTTCATCATGTTTCGGATTTTTCCCTGATATTATAGATTATTCAATTCTTTTCAACATTTCATATATTTTTTTCTTGAATATATTAAAATATATTTATATGACATTGACAACTGTGTCCCTTGGAACTGAAATTTCCCACATGCATTGAGGGTGACATGAACTATTTATCTTCACAAAATTTGGATGCCAATCAAGCTTCCACATGACAATTTGTTGACCTTCTTAGTCAAAAAATCATTTCTAGAAGACATTATTAAAAAAATTCTTTCCTTAGAAGTGTGATGATCAATTTGCAAAGGTGATTTGTTGGCTTAACGTGGTGCTTTGTAGGTGTCATTAATTTGGGTTGTTCTCTAAAAATGGAGTGGACCATGCGTACTATACTTTTTCATTGTGAAGGAATTCAAAACCCTTTATTTTTTAATTCTTTGGATTGTGGAGGGAATTCAATAACTTGGAATAATGTTCATGTCATATTATTTTATGTGAAAGCTACAGCGTACAAGAATTTGTCTTCTAGCTTACAGATGGAGAATCCCTAATTTCAACTTTGGATTTAGATTGGAGGAAAGTTGCAACTTAACCACCACTAACTCCATTTCACTAACTTCACTTTGCTTAAATAAAAGGGAATTGAAAATAATCAAATCTCTCCGTGCATGTACTAGCTAGCGAAGGTAGCTTTCTATGTTGCATTTTTAAGTCGCAGTTTAGTAAAGTAAATAAGACAGCTAGTAGGTAAGATTAGAAAGCAGCCTCCAAGAAAGGGGAAAATCATGCATGTAAAACATTCTTTTCAGACTTCTAGAGTTTGGTTGGTTAGGAGCCATAGGGATCTTAAGCAAGTAGGGTTTGTTGGGGTTTCATATGAAAACGATTTCCATTCTCATATCGGATGTGAAAGCTTATAAAGATTTGAATATCTTCTAATTCCTTAACCAAGTGGGTGGCCGAGTTGGTAAAGAACATTTACCTCACGAAGCATGTGGTTCTGAGTTTGATTAAAAAAAATAAATAATAATAATTACTTGTTTACAAGTGGGTTCTATCTGAATCGTAATAGGTGGTATCAGAGCGGATGTATGAGAACTCCAGTTCCCACATGTGCTATCCTGTGTGAAGATAGATTGTTAAAATTCCACACGAATGCAACAACATTTTATAGTTCTTAGATCGAAAAACTAGTAAAAATCCATAAATAATAAAAAATTAACATAATTTCTCATTCAAGATTGTTAAAATAACGTGCACGACAGCATGGAGGAGGACAAATTAACTCACAAAAATAAGAATAGACCAGAGTGGTATTCACTTTTCATGGGCAGAAGAGTTTTGTTATTTGGGTTATCGGTTGGGTAAAACGTATGTTTCAGTCCTTCCGGAGTGAAACAATTGGGCAGTTGTAGTAGAAAATTGGAATCTGCCGACACTTTCCCATGAAGTACTACTTCTAGATTTGATTTCTGTACTACAAATGACAGTGATGAAGAATCTCAAAAGTTGATTAAATTAGCAGCCTCAACAAAATTTGTTGAGTGAATCCTTGAAAGCTAAGCAACTTTAAGGTAATGAAATTGAGTGGTGTAGCAAGTAAGAGCTTTCCACTTGTCCCTATCCATAGTACTCTACAAGAGGTTCTGTCTAGATCTCAATTCCTTGCCTTGCTGGAGAAAGAAGAAATTCAAAAGCCCGAGTTCTTAGGTGGAGAGGTCCTTCCCATGGCATCTAACCCAAAAATCTGAGTTTGGGGTGAAGAGATACTTTCTAAACCCAAACTTCCAGATGAAGAGGTGGTTGGGTTATGATGTTTTCTATTCCGGCTCTTGCAAATGGGTCTTTCTCCAATAACAACAGTATTGTGTGTACTTTATAGGATTCAGTTTTTTTTTTTTCTTGGTGTGAAAGTAACCTTATTCCTAACGGCAATTTTTACTTTTTAGAATTAGGGGTTTTCAGTAATTTTTTTTGTGTAGGGTTAGCTATATATTTATAATGTGAAATTTTTCTTTGCAAATTTCTGAGAGAGGTGTGAAGATGAATGGTTGTAATTAACCTTATTCTCCATCGATAGTAAAATATAATCTCATCTCATTATGGACATAAGCAATCTTAAAAAATCACATATATATTTGCGTTCTTTGTATAATTGTTGTTTATGAATTCTAAAATATATATTTTTTATACAGTATTCTAAGGTTACATTTCAACAAAGGTATTTTCTAAAATGATGACATCTAACCCAAAAATCCAAGCTTTAGGGTGAAGAGACCCTTCCCAAGGCCGTAAATCTAGTAATTGCCTGATATCAGGTATCAACTTCCCTTCATCAATTACTGGCCATAGAATGCAATGAAGAGAATGATTCAGTGATGCCCTTGCATGTAGGTTAGTTGTGCTCTCTAATTGAAAATATTTTGGTACTTGATTCCTGTGAAGTATAGATTCTCATGAACGTCTCAGAACTCACCATGGCCTGCCACAAGAGCTTTCAAGAAGTTTGAACTGACATGAAGCAGGGGGTTGAAATTGTCTGCAATTTCAATCTCGTACAATTCCGTGCAATACCACCTTCAGGTGGTGACACGTGTATTGATACCAATACAATGGTCCAGATCTGGTACAACTAATAAAACATTAAATCAGTGAAGAGGCATTTAAATCAGATCTGGACCATTGCATTGGTATCAATACACGTGTCACCCTCTGAAGGTGGTGTTTCACGGAATTATACGAGATCGGAATTGCAGACGATTTTTTTCCTGAAGCAGGGCTCTATATCTTGTATACTTTAGAATATATATATATATATATATTCTCAGAACTCACCATGGCCTGCTACAAGAGCTTTCAAGAAGTTTGAACTGACATGAAGCAGCCCTCTATATCTTGTATGCTTTTATATATATATATATATATCATACTATCATATAAAAGCACGAAGTGGCAAATCTTTCACTTGACTATTTCATCCCTTCTTTTTATCCTTCCATCTTATTTCTTTATATTTTTTTTTATAAATTATTGGTACCCTTTTGTTTATCTTTAATTAATTTTCTTTACTTTCCTTATTTCTTTCAAACTCCTCCTCGCCCACTTTTTCTCCCATTGTCCACGATTTCCCCCCACTTTTCTCTCCATTCTATTTATTTATTGTCTCTTTACTTTCCTTCGTCCTCTTGAACTCCTCAATGTTTCTTTCCTATGGTCCACAATCTCCCCTCCTCCCTATACTCTCTTCTTCCTCCACTTAATAAGCTGTACTATATTTCTCTACTTACACTTTTTCTCCCACTCAAAATTCCATGCTTGCTTCAATCTAATTGGACGTTTAATGTTGAAAAGTAAAGGAATCTTTCGAGGGAAAAAAAGAATAAAACTAATAATATACTAGAAAAAAAAATGGGGAGGGGAGGGGAGGGGAGGGGAGGGGGGGGGGAAAGTAAAACTAATAGTATGCTAGAAAAAATGTTACATTTTGGATAATAATTGAAGAAAAAAAGGCACAAATAATTAATATAGTCATCTACGAAATTCCATTTAATTTTAGTTTAAAAAACGAAGCGAATTATAGTTACTATATTTACATTCATTTAATTCCAGTTAGTTGCATGGAGGACCAAAGTAGATAATGGTTAAATGCAAAGTTGTCTTCTGTGGGGACAATCTAGGTATCGACTAGTGAGACTCCACTTGTTTCATGATTGATGGTATTAGGTGGGTCTAGGCAATAAAAGACCTTACATGTATCTCATAAGTTAAAACTTCAACTCGAAATGAACATGAGAAACAGTTAAATTTCTTATTACCTTGAACTCACTTTTGAGAAGTTTTTCCTTCTTTGTTTGGATCTGAACTTTGTCGATGAGATGGAAAAGGATTCCTCAATAAAATGGACCCATTTATGTCTGCCAAATGGCAAACAATGACAAATTTATTTGATCAGAGTATACATTCTGACGTAAAGAAAGAGCCAGATGGGTTCAGTGGAGTACCAATTTGGACTGAGCCTCATGTAGGAGGAGTAACTTGGGCCCATGAAATCCAATCTTGATCGACATATTCAATTTTGGGTTGGAAATTTCAATCCGTGGGCTTATTTTGAGACAAAAATCCCAATATGAGGTCAAGCTGGGAGGCCCAACCTTATTCGCATGTTGGAGATGTGCTTTTTGCGCCAGTACAGGGTGAGTAAGCTTGGATACGCTGGGCTAGGGTTAGGATTTCCTAACAAAGTATGGCTGGGCTGGGCTTGGGCTGGGCATAGGTGACCTCAGGCTGGGTTAGGCTTTTTAACAACCTGGCTCAGCTCAATTGTCTCATTCCTTCGTGGAATAAAAACTAAAACATTAAGGCTGCGTTTGGTAACGATTTTGTTCTTGAAACAACGTTTCGTATTAAAATAAAAAATATCTGTTTTCGTGTAGAAGACCATTTTTTTGACAGAAAAATAGTGCTGGTAAACTTGCTTTAGAAACGGTTTTGAAAATAGACAACAAGATCAAATGCAGCTGCGAACTGAACTATGCCAATGATATCTGTAACTTCAAATCCACCCAATGACAATGGTTATTCAGTTGTGATCACCTTCAAATTTTAAAGTGGTTCATTCTCAAAAATATTTTAAACTTTGAGAAAGTGAGAGATGATGAATACATTTTTTCCCATAAGGAATGTAAAGATGATGAATACATTTTCTCGAGGTCAAAACGTTTCAAAGTAAAGTTATAATCATTTTTCTTTGAAAGCCAAAGAAAAAAAAAATGGAACTTTTCTTAGATAATGAAACAAGGTTAACCATGTTCCAATTTTTTTTTTTCGATTTGTTTCATTAAAACAAAAAAACGAACAGCCTACGTACAACTGAAAAACGCCAGAAACGTTCTAATAGATGACTACCAAACACAACCTAATTCCTTGAGACAAAGTAACGAAAATAGGGGATACCATATTGGTTCACCGGAGACCGATGCCAATATATTTACCGATATGGATCAGTTTGATATAGCGTGATACAGCCGATTCTTACCGTTATTGGTATTGGCAGTGGCCGCTTCGGTACCTGACACCGTTTTTTATAAGCTAACCATGTATGAAATTTCGGAAAAAACACATGCGCATGTAGCTCACGCCTTCCGCTTTACATATACTTTGGTTACATACACTGCTCCTATTTTCTGAGAGGAATAGAAGTCAGCATGGTGGGAGAGATGTATAAATTCTAGGAAGCTTACATACTTCGCTATGGAGCCGGAATTCAAGATGGTCATCATGGGTTTGAGCTACATCCCCCATGTATGTGATTTTTATGCATCTAATATAATACCTTCTGACTAATGTCTTTCCTTTATTTTTATGTTTTAAATTGGAATTGCTTTTATTTCGTCTTGTTCTGAAAAAAATATAAAAATAATAGTGAAAAGTTTTATTCATGGTCAACAGTCAACACCTTCAATATTACTCGATTTGGCCCATAGAACTCTCGACTTTAAAATGCATTGTGACTATGGAAGAGATGCTAGAGGATATTAATTAAGTATACTATTTTCCCCTTAGGCGTTGTGGGCCTAAAGAGACACCCTTCTCCTTCAGCGCTTGTTCTATGTCTTGCCCAACCTTTGAAGCTCAATGGATCTGAGTTGTGTCTTGAGCGTGACAAATTAAAGCACAATAATGATCCACATGTTTTTTATAACCAAGTTTTTGAAGGGAGATTACTAAGTTTTTTAAACCCTAGATTGGTTCTGATTCAATACATTTGGGGCTTCAATCCCTAGATCTATGGCCCAACTTAGTTTTTAGGAGTTCTTGTGCATGTCTTGTTCCTCTTGTTTCCACAAATGCCCCTCTTTACCTTCAAAATGACAGCATGTGAGATAGGTGTTGACACCTAATTCACACATGGAGATGAATCGTACGTACAAAGGAACTAAACTCGTTTCCACTTAAAGCGCAACCAAGATTTTAGTAACAATCCATTTTAAATGGCATCGGGTGATCAATTGCAATTACCTTGTCTGATTTATTTTATTTTTTTTAAATTGTTTTCTTCCAAACCAAACTTACCTAAATAGGCCCAACATAAAGTCCAGTTAAGATGCTTCGGGTCTTCCTCTAATGGCTGTGTGGGGTAAGGGTTTCAATTTTAGGCCCAATCGAGCTCGACATGTTTATGGTCCGACCTGAACTAAGGGTGTTAATCGGTTTGGTTTCAGTTTAAATGGTTCGATTCGGTTTGATTCACATATATTTTGGCCAAAACTAAAACCGCATCATTTACTAAACGGTTGCACTTTCTGAAACCGCAACCATTTAGTAAATGGTTTCGATTTCGGTTTATTCCATACGGTTAGCAATCGGTTTACTAGTTTATTCGCATATTTACTAAAATTTTCTTTTGGTGATAAACGATTCAATCTTGAGAATGTGAATTGCAAACCATTATGTTTTGTTAAAACAACCAAACAACTAAGCAAAAGAAAATAGTCTCAAGCGCATCTAACGAGTCAGTAAATAATGCTTATAGCAGGAATTTTCTTCTTCTCCCCTCCCCCCCCACAAATAATGTGTAATAATATTAGAAAATATATATTTAATATGCTATGGTATAAGCAAAAATTGTATTTTTATCAGTATACATTCTACTTAACCCAAGGGGGTAGTGAAGTTGGTGAGCAATGAACTTGGTACAAGCCGTAAAATTGGATGTCTTGAGTTCGACTCCCACTAGGCACACCTTCTGCCACTCACACGGGATGTTTAGTGCTATTCACTGCTTCCAGTGAAAGTTGAATAGTTTTCATTCAACCCCGGTATGACTCGGTCCATGCAATTGTGGGGTCAAGATGGGCCCGCGGGACTAGTCAAGCCAAAGGCCTGGATACCCGTCATTAGCAAAAAAAAAAAAGTATACATTCTACTTAGTGCGTTGGATTAATTTAATCGGCATTCCAAACAATGAGCAAGCTATCTCTAGAATTACTTGCAGGCTTGCAGCATTCAATCTTTGAATCAAATGAGATACTAATGATATTTTACAACCACCTTATTTAATCTTTAAACGGGTTAATCGGATTGGTTTTGACTATTTAAACGGTTCAATTTTCACGGTTTCAATTCGATTTGAAACCAACGGGTTAAACGGCTTGGTTCGGTTTCAACCCATTTAGCTAATCGGCCTGAAACTTGAACTATAACTGAACCATTTACTAAATAGTTTTGCAGTTTCGATGTAAACGGATTGGTTCGATTTCGATAAACAATTTTGATTTTAAATTCACATCCTTAACCTGAACCATCTCGATTGATAAACATGTTGGGTTCAAGCCCAATACTTTGATAAATAGGCAGTTCACGGTGCACGGTGTAAGCTTGGTGGGTGCTCAATTGGCCTGACAAGTTTACAAGCCCGCCTCGGCTTGACCTACTAGCTCGATCGCTTATATGATATATTTGTTAATTATTTTTTGTTTTTTGGTAGAATAAGGTTTATATTGATATTTTTATCAATTATTGAATTTAATTAAGTGTAAAGTCTTTTCTAAATTGTTGATGACTGAAATATATTAAAATTTCATAATTTTAACGATACATTAGCTAATTTAAGACCTGATCAACCTGGCTAAAGTCCAGAACTTGATGGAGCCCAATTAATTCTGTAAATAGGTAGCTCATGATACAAGCCAAGAGGCCAGACGAAGCCTGACTGGTTACACTCCTAGTGTGGGGAACGTTATCAAGTATTTGGATAAGCAGGAAGAGAATAGGTATGCGACTACAGCTTAAAAGGATATTACACCATCAAACCAAAATTTTAATTTCATTAACAAATTACATTAATAAGAAGCAGATATGGATGCGTTGACAAGGCCAAGAGAAAATGACCCCAAAACATCCTCCACAGTCCACTCCACTCCATGCAAAAGTAAAAAAAAGGGAAAAGAAAAGGGAAAATACACCAACTCTCCAAACGCATTGGAGGTCGTATGCAGATAATAATAAGCCTAATAATAATGTACAAGATCTCATCTCTCACACAGAAAGTGCGAAACCCTCAGAAGAGGAGGAGGAGATGGGGGAAAGAAAACGAATGAGATAACTACCAATCTTCCAGAATTACAACGTTTCTACTCCCTTTTCATTCCACCAGTCGTGAAGTATCATAATTAATAGTAATAGTCTCTCATAATATTATGGACAGAGCCCAGAGATTCATAGTATGTACAAACCAAAAGCTTCCAAAATTATTTGATCAAAATCACCGTTTCAGTCTCTCACCGATCCAGTGCAGTTATCACCACCCTGCCCAACACAAATTAACACCCAGAAATTTTTAGACCAATCCACACATACAGAGAGAGAGAGAGAGAGAAAGAGAGAGAGAGAGAGAGAGAGTAACCAGTCATATACAGTGGGGCTTCTGGGCTCGACGCGTTCGAGGGCTTCCAATGTTGATTTCCTACTCGTCAACCTCTTCATCTCTCCTTTGGACCTAGCAGCTGTGTTTGAGGGTTTAAACAACAATTTTTTTTTTACAAAAAACAGAACATCTCTCTTCAAAGGAGAACAGAAAAAGAAAAAGAAAAACTCAAGAGTACGTACGTGAGAAAGGAGAACCAGAGGAACTGGAGGCGGCAGGGGAAGAGGGAATATTGGAGTTTGAATCCCCAGATGAGTTGTTGCGGGAAGTAGCGGTCCTGAGAACGGTGATGCTTCGAGATATGGGGACGCCGTCCACGTGGGAGTTGATGGTGGTCGGAGAGAATCTTGGTGTTGAAGGTGAAGAAGAAGAAGAAGAAGAAGAAGAAGAAGAAGAAGACGATGAAGGTGAGAAGGAGTGATATCTGCGTAGCTTGCTGAGGCCCGTTTCAGGGGCAGGACCGGCGAGCGTGTCATCCCACAGCTTGTGGAGGAGACCCATTTTTTTTTTTTTTTCCTTTTTTGTAACAAATGCAATATCGGAGCCGACGAAGAAGAGAATCAGATCTCTCGATACCACAACCGTTACAAAAGAGATTGGGAAAACCCAAATTTAGGGCAGAACGTAGAGACTATAACGAGTGAGAGATGATGATTTCTATACCAGTCAGAGGGGTCGGAGCTATTCCCAGAGTCCCCCCTATCGATCAGGTTATTAAGAGTTAAGAGAACCCAATGCCTCAAGGCCCTTCTCTTTATAGAACGATTTGTAGATTGTTAGGTAGCCAGCCTTCAAGTTTAGCCTTTCAATACAAATCTATAGATAGATTGTTATTACAGGCAGAAGGATTAAAATAGATAAAGAGTGAGAGGAGATAAGGTTCCTATAGATTTCGGAGTTTGGACGGCTTGGCTAAGGTGGGTAGGCTCCAGTGTACAGCGCTCGGCACCGCTCACCTCCTGGCTCCTGTGGCCTCCTCTTCCCTTAACTAACTTTTAAAATGATGATTTTCCTTCCACCAAACTAGAAATAAAGAGAACTTGGAGGCACCAATATAGAGCGCGAATCTAAGCCACATGTAATACATTCTACGTCAATAATGCATTCCAATAAATCATAAAAAATACAACTTTAGTTTTGATCAATAATCTTTAAATATATATATTTGGACCTACTATTTATCTTACCTAATATTTTGTCATCTCACCTTCTCAATCTCAATACTTTATGAGTTCCGGACACCCTACCTCTTGAAGATCTCAATTATAAATCATTGTTAAAGAGAACGAATTATACAACCATACTTCGAACGCGATTAGAATCATTAGTGGATGTTTTGAAATAAGGTTGCATTTTATATGATTTTTTGGAATGCATCATTGACCTAGAAGGCATTCCATAATGCATGCCAAATGCATCGTAAGGATCTTGATTTAGAGTCAAAATCCAAAATTAAAACTAGCCATTTAAAATCTAATCAAATTGAACAAATTTAGTTTGATGTTAATTGGTTTTAAAAAGTAAATTTTTATTTAGTTCGGTTTAGATTTTAAATTGAAAAATATCTGCTTGAATTGAATCGAATCTAACTGAATCAAATTAGATAAAGTATAATTGTTTGTCTTATATCTTGAGGTTATGATTTTCTTCTCAACTTTATTTGTTCCAAGTTCCAACAGGTTATTCACTTAAATTGAATTTGAACTGCATTACCAAGACCATATACGAACTAAATGAAACAGTATAGGAATCAAATAAAACCAAATGATTTGAAAGGGTTTTTGATTTTCAGGTTATGAAAATTATTGCGATTTGGATTGTACATATTATATCCTAAACTGAGTCAAAAAATTGAAACTGAACCGATTGACCCTTAAAAATTATACTATGAAACTGAATTCTAAGACACTGTTTATCACGAAGTATCATGGCCACTTCCCAGGTTATTGTTAGAGCAAACCCCAAGAAATACAAAAAATAAATAGACAATAGATCCGTACAACATAGAGATTTAACGAGGTTCACATGCCGGTGTGGTGTGCTATGTCCTCGGGCGAAGAAGATGTTTCACTATACAGAAGAGAAATTACACCCAAACAGCGGTGAGAAAAATCGCTCTGAAACCCTAGCTCGAAAAAATCCTAAATTACAATGTCCTGCTCAATAAGATGATAGTACAATATATACCCCAGGTCGCGGGTCGACCTATCAAGTTGCGGTCAGTACGGTTGAACCATACATTGGCCCAATCCCTTTGCTTCAATCACAAATCTCAGAAAACTTTCCATTCGGGTCACCACCAAAATATGTCCGAACGGGTCAATCTTCAAAACGTCAAGAATTCGAGACAAACTTAACAGTTATCAAAGGAGAATTCAAGTTTACTGATTTGATCAGTTCTCTAGAATCAGAGATCATCATGAGTTTGCATATGTTCAAGCTTGCTGCAATTGGAGCAGAAAAGAAATTAGAAGGGAAGGATTAGCCACATGAAACTCCGGATTAGAATATTTAATAACAATCTCATCAACTGCTTAATTGGTTAGCCCACCTCACACAATCAAATCACATAGGGGAGACAAAAGTAACCTGGGGTAATACATAGGAGAATAAATCAATATGACTGATAGACAATTTTTTTTTTTCCTGCTCATAAAACTGATAGGATGAATTAGCTAGCGATAGCCATGGATCATTCATCTCTTTCAGTTACTACTAATACCTAATGGTGGTAATTAATTACTAACTAATTTTAGGACTTTTGGTTTCGTTAGCAAAAATTACCCTAGTTAAACTTTGTAGACATATTACTCATGTATATTACCCTTTTATTAATTTGTAAACTTTGATGGAACTTTACTTTATTTCTTTAAAAAAAAAAAAAGAGTAAAAATAAAAAATAAAAAAATTGTTACTCTACTTTTAAGAAGTGTAAAATAAAGGTCCTACCAATGGTGTTGATAGCCTAGTGGTGAAAATGCCCTCAACCTATCACCGCTCGAGTCGGCTGGTTGTGGGTTCGAGTCTTGGCATGTCCACTATCATCCATTGGTCCTGCGTAAACACTGCTTGCTGTACGGGAGCTTGTTTTAGGGGCTATGATCACTACCATGTACATACTTCTAAGAGCATGCTCTCTGCGGCACGACATAGAGATGGTAAAATAATCATCCCACTTACCTATTGGATGTCTTGATATGCATTTCCATTGACCCTATACTAATGCAAAAGCCACACGAACAGGTAGTGTTCTCTCCCCCTGTTTGCCTTTGTTGCTTGAGGCTACTCCATCTCAGTTGGCTTCAGCCGGCTTTACTTTGGCAGTGGTAGCGCTTAGCCAAGCTGAGCAGGAGAAAGCCCCTGATTTGTTGGGAGTGAACCCCTTTCAACCCTTGAGGCTTTGACTAGGTCGTCGAAGAAAAAGTAGGGACCCGTCCCTATTTCATACAGGGAGACAGGTCATCAGATAAGATCAAAATCGACATCTACCTAATTGACTTGGACAAAGGATTGGACCCATTATCTTTTCACGATAAATGGGCGACTTCAGTGGTTTATTGCACATAGAGAATTCTCCACGGAGCCCATCTGTCTACCAATGATGAAAATTTGATTCGAAATAAGTCTATTTCCAATATTGTCGATGGAAAAAAAAAAAAAATTACACTGTCTAAGATCATAATTGCTTTGCCCTATGTCATCTTATTGTACAAACTTGATAAAGAATTTACTTTATCTTATTCTAAAATCTTCTAATAAAAGTTGATCATCCTTGACTAATTTTCGAAGGGGACTAACGTAGTAATTCACCATTACGGTCTTTACTTAAATCGTAGATGTACAGATGGAGAATCGAACCTAAGATGTACTTATCCACACAATCCTTAATTCACCCTAACCATCTGAGCAACCCACGGATGGGTAAATCTTCAGAATAGTTATGATATAATATCAGATGGTTTTTATTAATATAGTTTTCTCTTTCATCAAAAAAAAAAAAAACCCCACCATTTGAACTCTTTGGTCTATTTACATCGAGCTTGAAAAAAAATCGTCTCATTTTTACCTTTTTCTTGTAGTAAAATGTTTTCTTTCAACAAGGATAAAATTTTGTATGATATAAGTTTTCGTCTTAAGGAAAAAAGTACATCCATCTAAGGTTATAAATGTTGTCCCATTGCGATATGAAGTTAAGAGTACTCTCATTGTTCTCAAATACCCTTTACGCATTGGTGAAGGAAAACTACTTCCTATCTTGTGAAATTCATCAGTTAAGTCATCTATTCAAGAGTATAAGAATTCGAGATGGTTGAGAGCTCCCTTCTAAGATGAACGATTCCAGCAATGGAATTGGTCAACTTTTAATTATGGCTTCACAAGTATACTTCCCACCCAAGGTTCTACTTATCGGTATTGTTACTAATCTTTAAAATGTAATCTTTCGTCTTTTGCAGGTTTTCTTTTTGGGTTTTGAAAGTGTCAGAGTGATTTGTATCTCATGGGTTGGGGAAAGGCGGGCTATGTCCCCCCCCCCTTTGTTTCTTCATTATTTTGTTTTTCTTATTTAATAAAATTTTAGGGGCTTCCTCGGGTCCCAGATAATATTTGGGTTAAAAAAAAAAAAAAAAGGTTATCAGTATTGTTACTTGCATCAATCATTCAATAATGATACTGATACATCCCGATTGAATTGGTCTGTATCGGTGGGCTTTGATATCAAAAGGCTATTTTTTTATTACAAAAGGGCATTTTTGCCATTTATCAATTGTTCCATATCAATGGGATGTCTGCATAAGGTGATACCAATAAGTATTGGTTAATACAACACGGCTATTTAGACACCATTTGATAACGTTTTTACTGTTTCTGTGTCTAAAAACAGCATAAACGGTTTTTCACGTGTTCGGAAACAAAAACGGATTTTTTGGTGTTTTATAAACTTGTTTCTTGAAACCTTTTTTGCAGACATAATGCCACTAAAAACCCAATAATGTCATCGAATACCCAAAAGGGAGAGAATGTTCGATTGTCTCTTTTTAGGTTTAAATAGTGGAGAGATTTATTAGGCACAACAGCTTTTTTTTTTCCCTCTCAAATTCGTTTCTAGAAACTCGTCAAAGTCGTTTCTAGAATTGTAAATAGGCATAAATTTTGATTTATGTTTCTAGAAACGGGTGAACGGAACAACTCTATCAAACGTTTTTTAGGTTGTTTCTCCGTTTCTGGGATCAAGAAAACACAGAAATGGAACGTTGTCAAATGGTGCCTTAGATTCTTGGGACACAGTTCACACCTTAAGGAAGATTTTTTTTTCCACTATCGTAATTTGTTTTGAGCACACACAAGAATAAAGGTGAAATAGGGCCGGGTTTTTTAAAACCCCAATCTAATCTTAGGTCCTCAAAATTCAATCCAGGCCTAACCCAACCTTGTAGGGTTCATGCTCAGGCCTAACCCTACAAGGCTCAAGGTTGGGTCGGATTGGGCCAAGTTGATTCTAACTGGGCCTTTTTTTTTTTTTCTACAAAAGGTCACAAATGTTAAGCCTATACTTACCAAAGGGGGTGGGGAGATGTTTAGACTATGGCCAACCCCTTTCTACCCTTAGTCAATACATTTTCAACAAACAAGTTTGTCGATTTGGTTATAAAATAGACATTTTAATCGCCTAGCATCACCACATCTTCCAGAAAACTGGATAGGACCAAATTGTGGTCTAATTCTTCATGATTGCTACTGTATCTAAAGTTTATATCAATACATGAGAGGAGACACAAAGACAACCTATGCAAAGAAAATGGGAGAAATAGTTTGGCCATTTGATCGTCTTAGCTCAATAGGTAGGAATATGTGGCTTGTGTATATAACACATGATGTGAGTTGAAGTCATATAGACAACTTGTTGAATGCTTGTGTAACACATGATGTGGGCCTAGGGGAAGGGAAACACTATTAATAAACATAATAATAGATCAGGGTTAAAATCGGGCTGGCCTGGGTCTAGATTGAGAGCTAGGGGGTTCAAGTTCAAGGCAAACCCTAGTCAAGGTTGGATCGAGTTGACCCTCATAACCAAGTTAGATAGGGTTCAAGTTCAAGGCGGACCAGGGGGTTGGGCTCAAGGTAAATCAGGGGTTCGGGCCACCACGGCCAAACTTACACCCCTACACATGAACGCAGAAATTGGTAGGACGTCAATGTTCGTGAAGCTGGTGTTTTACCAATTGCATGGGTCCAAGGATTGGGTACTCATATATATGGGCTAATCTCACATTGCCTAGACCTTGAACTTAGGTGGTTTAATGCCTCTCTGAGGGAAGTGGACTCGACTTTCTCAACCTTACTGGGCTGGATTTCATCCTACCCTACCCCAACTAATAAGGATCGCGTGATATACTTTATCATCAAACAACAGAAGGCAAGATCAAGATGCGTTGGTTGCACCACCCCCCACCCCCCCCCCCCCCCCACCCCTCCCTCCTCCCCCCCCCCCAAAAAAAAAAAAAAAAAAAAAAAAACCCCACAGCGGCCCAGCTCACGACAGTGCTTCAGATTGCTTCCTCGAGCCTTGGACCTGAATATAGAGGGTGCATGCATGTTCACTGTTCACTGTTCCTGCGGGAAGCATATTAACTAGATTATCATTCCTATTCGTTTGTGTATCATAATATAGGGGAGAGGGATTGCTACACATGAACTAGATTATGTCTCTATTCATTTGTGTTTCAATGAGTTGAGGGGGAGGGATTGCAATGTTGTTGGAGAGCAGTTTCCCACCAATGAAGGCTGGTGGAAATTGAACCATCTTGTAAGGGGTTTTAACGAAAAGAGAGAGAGAGAGAGAGAGTAGGGTCCACAAGTGGAATGTAAGAGGGCATGCATAGAAATATACACATTGGCATCATGGCAAACTTTTCCCCATAACTAACTAAGAAGAAAGAACATACTCGCTAGAATCAAGAGTGGGCAAAATTTTCTTTATTTTAAGGAAAACTAATGGTTGCAAGAGAAGTAAGGAGATAATCAAAGGAAATATTTGCATTTCTAATAAAATTTATTTCACTTCTCAAGAAAATATATGTATTTTATTTACAATCAAATATAAAAAATATTGTTTTCTGCAATGTAAAAAGTCAATCACCCCTCAATGTAGCTTGAATCTTGTGGCTGATAGTTGTTGCTTCTTCAGAGTAGCTTTTGAAATCTATAGCATTTTCTCCTAGCAATAAGATAGATTCAGATGAAGGAAAATCAATATTCCTTCATATTTTGGACTTATATACAGCCTCTTTCGTTAATGTCTCAGAAGAATTAGAGGAGGGGATCCAACAAGTTGACAATATAGAGGAAGTGCTTGATTTGAAGAAAAATAGGAGGAGCTTCATTAGGAAGACACTCAAGTCTCTCTTTGACATGTGTCGAGGAGTCATCATATTCGGTTTGCCTCTTATTTTTTTCGCTCAACTGATGAGATAACCTAATGCCTCTTAGAAGATCATAGTCTGAACTCATTGTTGTTCTTTTTTATCGTTCCAAATTTGATTTTCACAGTAGTCCTTGGGTTGTTGTACCAGTTTTGATTGGCATTTTTGCCTTGCTTTTTTCCTTTTTATGAAAATTTCCCTCTCTTGGGGTTTTAATATATTTATTAATTCATCAAAAAGAAAAAAAAAATCATTTTAAACAAATAAATTTCACTTTCTTGAAAAATATTGGCATTTCCCTTGCAAAATGGGTTTTTAGCATGGTGTCTCCCATTTGGGTTGTAATAATAATAGGAACAGAATTTCCCTTCTTAGTTCTCAAGCATGCTTTTCCTTTGCCTGCACATAACGTTGACACAGTGCAAGCAATATACAGTGGTTACAATAGAAGGTAGTATGTAGCAACAATGGTTTAAATAATCGGTATCGAATCAATCGTATCGAGTTGATATTGATAGATATGCAACTCTATATTGGTGCAATGTTTTTGATTCAGAGTAAATTGGTAAAAAGGAAAATATCAAAAGTGAGGGTAAAACCATCCAATATGAATCAATATTGTATCGATATTGATATGGTAGCAACACCAAGGCCAGCAACTTTAGTTTTGTATGGAGAGGAACCATAAGGAAGGAAGGTGCTAAATCTCCTCGATTATCGGGTCGCGTGGCCTCCACACTAGGGCAATAGGCAATGAGAGCACTAGTAGGGCATCAACATGAGTGGGCCTTTTAACAGGGGTGGGGCGGTAATTTGGCATGTCCTATGTCTAAGCATAGGGGTCATGCATTAGGTAGCAATCTTTCCTAAACCTTTTCAATGACTTCATAATAATGCTCTTATTGGCCAAAGATCCATTTACCGCTTCCTTTTTGGATTGAATTGGTTAGCATCCCTTGAATGAAAATTAATCTTGTTGAATTGTATTGAACATTTGAAGATACTTTCCGTACCTTGCTAAATTTTGTAGGGAAAAAGAACCTCACAGAACAATATTGGGATGTGTTCACATGCCCTCACACATCCTAGCCATGAAAACCCCATTGACAGAATTATTTCCTACACCGTGAGTGGTGTGGTGTGCCATAGGAGATTCTTCCCACACTAAAAACATGGAGAACACCTTCCCAATTTTTGTATTAAGGAAATAGACCAATGACTATTCGTGTAGCAGACACAGAAGCACACAATATTCCATCCATATTGATGCCCCACGCATTCTCATTGACCCACATGTTAATGTAGGTGCCATTGGACCAGGTAGTGATTTCTCGCCCTTTTGTATTAAAAATGTCAATGCATTCTAATTCATTTTGCAAGGTTATTGAGTTTTTGTGTATCTTACATTCATTTCAATGAACACAAAGCAAATTACATTGCAACGAACGCAGAAAAGGTTACAACGTGGCTTTTAGTGTTTGTTAATACGAGACATGTTAGTGCAAGGCCTCTTGACATGGTGTGACACTGTGACATATAAAAGATTGTGTAGAAGTTTCCAATATAAAGCTCTAGTTTTTTTTTTTTTTTAATTAAATATTAAACACATCAATTTGGTATGAAGCTTTCAACCCCATTATACTCATACAATGGGGGGTTTTTTTTTTATCAGAAGAAAAGAAAATTCAATAATTATATATATGTCGTTAAGTACATCAATGTTGAAATTAGTGATGTATATGTGTGAGAATTTGGTAATGATATTAGTAACAACAAGTCGCATGAGTAGAACTACTTCGTTTGTAGACCTGAGCATATAGACTGGTAAAAAAATAAAGAGCAACCCAGTGCACGAGGCTTCTGCTACTACAAGGTCTAGGAGGGGCAAGTGTGTACATAGCCTTACCCCTTGCTTTGCAAAAAATGTTGTTTCCAAGTTTTGAACCTGTGACCAACATGTTGCAATAGTGCAACTTAACTGTTGTGCCACAGGCTCGACCACTACATCGAGAAAAAGAGGGACTATGTTCCAAGGTCATGTTGTCGTAGTGCTGTCAAGAAGTGTGTGATGCAATTCCTTCGAATCGCTCCATACCTCCCCTATATTCCACCATCATTGCATGCTCGTTTCAATCCATATAGAAATCCTCTAGCACTAGATTCAAAAGTTTTTCCTATCATCTTGTAATCAGAAAATAATGAGACACATCTTTTATTGTTAATAATGCAAGTAACCTAGACAGAGATAATTTTATTAGTGTTAGTGGTAAATGAATATACAAGTATGGGTTTGTGTAAGTTAGGAAAACATATTATCTCAGGTACTGTTGATCAGAGAGAAATCACTTGGTTCTTAATAGTTTGACAGTAATGGTCAGTCAATTGCTTGATGGGGTTGAGAACAGAAAAATGATTAGGTTTTTCTTAAGCAAAAATGATTTTATTTCTATGTGTCCATAGGAAATAACAGGTTATAATAAAAATAGTAAAGAAGTTATTCAGATCATCTACAGGTATAATAATAGAATTAAAAAGGAACAATATAAGAGACTTAAAAAATAAAGCACATAAATTTTCTGTTCTTAGACCCATAGGCCAGCCGCCTAGATTCTCTTAGAAAAATTCACATGAAATGTAAGTGTGCCAAAGAGATTCATGATGAGTTTGGCTGGATCAATATCCGTCCATTTTCTCAAAATGTCTTTGGTAGGAAATCCACCAAGAGCAATTCTCCAGAAAAAAAAATCTTAAATTTTGGATGAACATTGAATTTCCAAAAGAAACGCCACCGATATGAACCTGTTAGACAATCCAACTGAATTAGTATAATTGCTATATATTAAAAAATTTGGGTCTTTTTTTATTTTTTTGTAAGATGCACAATGGCGTCAAACATATCATGGGTAGGGAATAATCTCACATCAAGAAAATTTAGGAGCTTGGATGCATTTATATATTGAGCCTCCTCATTTAATCGCTTAAGTTTTTAAATTTTTTTTTTTTGGGTAAATAAGATTTTGAAATTGATGCTACAATAAAAGGATTCAGTACTCATTAAATGAATTAATATACAAATCGAAACGACATGATTCTTTGGAATAGGGTTTTTTTTTTTCCCTGGTTAGTTTGGAATAGGGGTTTCAATAATTAAGTTTGGGTTGAATTGATATTAGCCGAAGCCCAGCACTTATGGTCCAAATCAAATAATATTTAAATACTTTAAAAAATAAAATCAAAACCAGATCATTCAAGTGGTCCAATTTTTATTGTTTCAATCAGACCATTGGCGGTTGGCGGATGGGGAGGGAGCGAGTGGGGGAAGGGGCTGGCCACCGGACAGCACCTCCAAGTTGCCCAACTTGAATTAAAATACAATATTCTTTCGCCGATCGCATTGGATTTACTCAAAAGGAGAAGGAAAAAAGGAAAAAAGCGAAAAAAGGAAAAAAGGAGAAAAAAGGAAAAAAGAAAAAAAGGAAAAAGAAAAAAAATACAGATTAGAATTGGATTTGGACAGATGCCAGAAGAGGTTGTGGTTCCACAATCGTAGCTTCATGAATGTATCGCAGACTCGAAGCTGGAGCTCTCACAACTTGCAACAACTTTGCGACTTGTGCAAGACAGCCAAGCCCAGCCAAGAGAACCCCAACCCCCAAAATAAAAATGGAAAAGAAGCCAAAACTGCATATAGTAAGATTTTTCTTCTTCGTCCACGACCTTTTCTTGGTTGAATGCAAGTTGCAAGGCCAGCCGCCCGATCTGCAACCCACAAGGAGCCATCAAACCAAAAAAAGCGGGTTGGCTTACGGTATCCCAGTATGTCTCTGATTCTCGATGGCCTTTCACCCACGTGCTGTAGGCCTCATTTCCGATAACAAAACTACTTATTTTTGTGACATTTTCCCATAAGAAAGTCAAAAAACTCATAAAAGTCTCTCAACAACTAATAAAGTAACATAAAGACTGCTTCTTCCTGGCTGGCTGGTTGGCTCTCTATTTTTTAAGCATCCTCTTAAGCAGTGCGGCGGCGGGCGCTGGCGTTAGTCTCTTTGGAGGAGGTGGAGGAAACCTTTGCTTTTGGTTTTGGTTTTCTACGATTAGTGTTCCCCCTCCTTCTTTTTACTCCTTTCCCCTTGAAACCTTCTGTCCCCACTACCTGGGTAAACAAAAAAAAAAAAAAAAAAGCAAACGATGAATACATGGAAGGGACTGAAGTCGTGGGGGCCCAGCCCCAATTCACACACACATACACGCATATGCAGAGAGAGAGAGAGAGAGAGAGAGAGAGAGAGAGAGAGAGAGATACTCCTATACAGAAACTAGGAATTCTCATGGATTCCGCATCGAAACTGCTGGATCTCTCGTAGCAAGCTCTCTTGTTGTTGAGTTCGCTGCTCTTGTCACTGTGGGTATTACTAGAAGTATAACAACAAGAAGAAGACGAAGAAGAAGGCGCGTTCTGAAAGGAGGAGGAATGGAAGGTGTCCATGTCCCTCATGGACATTTCCTCGAATAGTTCCTGAAGATCTTTGAAACTTTCCTGACCCTTCCCCTGTTTGAACAGAAATAACGCAAACAAAATCCAAAATTTAGAACCAAAAAAGGAGAACCTTAATTTAATTTTTTATTCATGACATGAATTTCATGTTCGTGACCTACGCGAACATTAAATGCCTAATTAAAATCGCCTGCAATTCTTGTATAATTTCATGAAATATCAAGGGATAGACACATGATTAATATCAATACAATGCTCCAAATCTGATATAATTAATAAAATATTAAATCAGTGAAGAATCATTTAAATCAGATCTGAATCGTTGTATTGATATCAATCATGTGTCACCCTCGAATTGGTATTTTACGAAATGGTAACAGATGTAAATTGCGGACGATTTTTTTCCCCCAAAATGGCTGCTGTTGCTTCACAAATCCCAACAAACAGAAAACGAGAGAGAGAGAGAGAGAGGAGTCCAGGAAAAGCTTGTGACCTCGTGGCCATGGCCCACACATGTAACGTCAATGTTCATCGTACTCACTGAATTGAAAGTGAGAAGAAATAGGAGGCCCACCAACCAAAGAGGACCACAACCGTACGATTCGTAACGCTATTAGTGTTATAGTCGTCTGATAAAACCCGCGCCCGCAATTCATGCGAATGTGGGAGTGGCCATTAACTTTATAGAGAAGTTTAATGGAAAAGTCTTATCGAAATATAATTGCTCAATAAAGAATTCCATTCAGAATTGAGAGAGAGAGAGAGAGAGAGAGAGAGAAGTGAAGAGAGCTCACAATACTCGGATTGGCCTGGCTCATCATGATCGACATTTCATCCAAAAAATCTCCCATTCCCTGCATCCATCGATAATGAAACTAAGAAGCTAATCCGTCAAATTCAAATAATCGAAGGCAACCTAACACAATAATCGTCGGCTGTCACAACTTACATTTTCGTCATCGTCACCGTCGTTGTGATAGGCTCCGACGTCGTACAGAAACCTTTTATTCGCGTCAGAGAGAACTGTTGAAACAAGGGGGAACGTGAAGTTACTTAAAAACGTAAACCAAATCGAGTATGCTCGTTGATCTAAAGATTCAATGAAGTTTTGAGACAAAAGAAAAAGTCGAATTACCGGAATAAGCTTCTTGTATTGACTGGAATTTTTCCTTCGCTTCTTCCCTGTTCTTCGAATTTCCTGACGCCGAGCACCGGTCCGGATGCCATCGCTGCACGAATCTCATAATAATTACTAGATATCATTTACCTGTGTTCTTTTTCTAGCGCATACATGAACTTGATTGAAATTGATTCCTATACGGAAGATCTCAATCGCTAATTTGCCACTGCAAATAACCCACAGATTCGGTAACTCCATAACATCGCATAACCCTTCCCAAATTTTAATTTTGAATTTGAAATCTCTTCAGGTTGAGCAAGCCAGAAGAACAAAACGAAAAATTAGCAATAAAGAGTAACGAAGGTTTTCAATAATTCTAACCAAAGCGAGCTTCTTATATGCATTTCTTAGCTCCGATGCAGTACATTCCTTCTTCAAACCCAAAACAGAGTAAAGATCACTGCTTTTCTCTTCTCCCGCAGCCATTACTGTTCTACCAAAACCAAAAAAAATAAAATAAAATAGAGAGCAAGTACAGGGGAGGAATATATGAAGAGGAAGAACCAATCGTAATTAGGAATTGTGGACGGATTTCTGTGCTGGAACCATAGAATAAAGAGGAGGAGGAGATGATACATGAATAGATAGAAACATTAATAAGCTAAATCTTTGATGATTCTTCATAAAAAAAAAAATAATAATAAATAAAAAAAAAAAATCTTTGATGATTCGGATGCGGAAGCTCAGAAAAGCTTTCGTGGCGACTGGGTGAAGGGAGGGGAATGGGGTTGACAGTGGAGCCGTGGAGAAGGAAGGGAAACTCCAGACAACCCCATCCCACTCCCAAAATGCTCGGAAGACTCTAGAAACTGGTTTTAAATTGGATTACCTTTTAAATTCCTGTTCTTAACAAGTGGCGGAATCTGATGGACGGCTCAGATCTCTCCGTAGATGTAGATATTTTTGGTGTGCGTCCGGAAGATTCTCTGTTTTTTTTTTTCTTAATGTCGAGTGTCAATGTTAAGCAGGTAATTAAGTACTTTTAACCCCACATTTATCTTTCTCTAATCCCAATCAGTACATGACTCTTGTGATCACATATTATGCTGACCACACACATAAGACATCTGGATGAACCGTGATTATACAACATAGGGGAAATTGTTACTTAACTAACGCTAATTATCTGATGAAAGGAGAAAATGATGAAACCAGGAAAAAAATCGTCTGCAATTCCGATCTCGTACAATTCTGTGCAATACCACCTTCAGGCGGTAACACGTGTATTGATACCAATACAATGGCCCAGATCTGATTTAAATGTTTTTTAATTGATTTAATGTTTTATTAGTTGTACCAGATCCGGGCCATTGTATTGGCATCAATACACGTGTCACCGCCTAAAGGTGGTATTGCACGGAATTGTACGAGATCGGAATTGTAGACGATTTCAACCCATAACAAAAGGACTGTTTTTCGAATTGAAGACGGCTCTTGAAAAGGGATGAATAGTATGAAAAATATGGAACGATGAAGACCTCTCCAATTTTTCTGATGAATCTTTGTATAAGCAAAGACCATTTTGGACTTAGATAACTATAACTCTGTGTCTAGAGGTAAAATATTGGAAAAATTATATGATTACCCATTTTTAAGTTTCTCTTTACAAAATTATCCACAAAAAAATTTGGTTAAAAAGAAAACCCAAAATTAGGTTTGGGTTTATAAAACTACTCACCCAAAGTTTCAGTTAACAAAAATATCCAAAATCAGATTTAAGTTTACAAAACTACCCAAAATAATGATTCTTCATCTTCCACATATAATCATGTATTTTTTTATTACTAAAACTTTTAGTAGGTTGTTTTGTAAACCCAAACTTAATGTTGGGTATTTTTGTTAACTTAAACTTTAAATGGGTAATTTTGTAAAGGAAAACCTAATTTTGGATATTTTTGTTAACTGAAACTTTTGGTGAATAATTTTTTTAAAAAGAAACCCATAAGTGGGTAATCATGTAATTTTTCCTAAAATAATTTGACCAAATCTATTTTTATAATTAATTCTAACTATACTATTGTTTTTACTACTTAAAGTATGGCTAGAGATGCAATGACTAGAAAATGCATTCTGTACAAGGAGGAATTTTTTGTAAATCTTATAAAAATGATAATAATCTTCCTATGCGTCCTTACAAGATTTTTTCTTTTTTGTGGAGGGGGGGGGGG
>NC_056558.1:43535142-43538607 GCF_013358625.1 Macadamia integrifolia | reverse complement strand
GGGGGGGGGGGGAATCCCAAAAGGAAATCTTACAACATGATAAAATCTCTCTTATGTCCATACAATAATTAGTGGACCATTAGGAATTTAGGTCCGTTTTCACACATCTTTTATTCTTACAATTTTTTGCTTTTTGCCTAACAGGGTACACTTCCCTTTTTTTTTTATTAGGCCTAACAGGGTCCACACTTAATGCTTTTGTATCATTAAATTGCAAATTGCTTTTTCTTCTTTTCACTTTTTTTTCCCTCTTTTCTTTTCCAACGGTGATGATTTCTTCTTTTAAGAAGACCTCCATATGTTCAGTTACGTACACAAGGCTTTTTTTTTTCTTTATTTATTTATTTATTACCTTGCTTGGTGTAACCATGTTAATTACACCAAAGTTGGCACTTCGGGAGGAAAAAAAAATGACAAATCTCTTTCATGATTATTTACAAGAATGATTGAGTTTCTCTGCACACACGATAAATTCACTCACTACATGCAATTAAGAGAGAATAATCTCCGAAGGTGGGGAGTAGGGGTTTTTCAGGTCCACAGGTCATGCAAGGCCATGTGGTCAAGGAAACTTATAAAATAAAAAAGTCAAGGAAATCTATCTTTACATGAATTATTAGGGCAATACGAATCTGGGTTCATAAGTTTTTGTTGTTCACCTCACATTTTTTTTTTTTAACAATTTTTTTCTGTTTGCCTAGTAGGGGGTACACTTAGCTTTTACATCATTAATTTCAACTTTCTTATCTTTTTCAAAACATAATTCTTTTCAAAACAAGTGCTCTTATATTGTATGAGAGAATATTCTTATAACTATCATGATAGAATGGAATCCCCATATTTTGCATCTCAATCATTCAACAATCTATATTTGTAGTCCAACTCTCGACTATCCCTCTCTCCCTCTCAGCTGCAATCCTTCAACCAACGGCCACTTATATCTTCCTCCTCTCTCACTCTTTGTCAGTAGCACTTCACACACACACATTCGGAAAATGGAAAGTTTTTGTGCCTTCAACATTGAGATTTGTTGTAGCTAGCAACAGAGAAAACAACATTTGGTAATCTTCCATAGTGAAAATGGCTATAGAAAGTGTTAAGGAAGATATTGTGAAAGGGCGGGCATGATACCGCAAGGTGGAGATCATTTTACCTTTATTATAATTTATAATTATTTTTTTTTAAATGAAATTTTTATTTTTATTTTTTTAATATAATTGTTAGAAAAAATTTGGGTATGTCTCACTAATTAATAACTGTTACATAATATTTTGTTGATCTCAACGCTTTATGCCTCGCTAATTAATAATGGGAGAGGATCGGCTATATGGACCAATTTATATGAGTATCAGCACAGTCCCACGAAGCAAAAGTAAAACTATCAAAAAAGAAACTGATTTTTTAAGGAAACTTTAAGGAAAACTAATGGCGAAGCATCCATGTTGATTCATATCAGCATGGTATGGATTTCCAAAGTTGCCTATCCCGAATCCTCCACTTAAACCATGAGAACACCAATGAGGGGGCAGCAATTATCAATTTATCAAACATAGGAAGGCAGCGAGGTTATTTCATATGAAAGGGATATTGATAGAAATAGAGATCGTACTAAAACCAAGCTGTCTATTAGGTATCTTGGTGTCCCTCTCATTTTAGGGAAACTTGCATCGATGTTTTATGCCCCTATTTTAGATATGGTGAAATGAATGTTGGAAAGTTGGAAGGCAAGATTTCTCTCATATGCAGATCGGCTGTAATTGATTTCTTCAATCTTGCAACGGTGTTATATCTATTGGTCCGATCTATTTGCTTTGCCGGGTAACATCATTTCTAGTTTAAAATCTAAGTTTTGCAACGGTGTTATATCTATTGGTCCGGTCTGTTTGCTTTGCCGAGTAACATCATTTCTAGTTTAAAATCTAAGTTTTTAACCTTTCTTTAGTCTAGTCTCTCCTTAGAAAAAAAGATGCATAATACTTCATGGGATGCAATTTATAAACCGAAAAATGAGGGGGGTTAGGTTTGAAGCATATCAAAGAGATGAACATTGCAGGGATTCTTAAATAGATTTGGTAGATATCTTCCACAAAAAAACACAACATTCCAAGTACATGATAAAGCAACATCATGAAAATCAATGGTATTTTATTATTCACAAGGTCTTGGAATTTTCAAAATAATTGTTTTAAATCTTAAAAAAAAAAAAAAAAAAAAAAAAAAACTTATTAGACATTATGTGAAAATTGATCATTACCATATAAGACCATTTCAAACGATAAAATCCTTCACAATATCAATAATATAGTTAACTTTCAACACATTAATCAATGACCAATTGGTTCTATGACTAAATACAAAAATAATAGATTTTTTTTTTTTAAATAAATACTTTCCCGATTAACATCAGTCAGTGTTGATGACTTTTCCCAGTGGGTGATGACTCATTGGAAAACTCAAATGGTTCAATTTTTGAGATCAATGTGTTAGATATCTGAATTGACCAACCTAATCGGTTCAATCATGGCACAATTTTGGTAGAACCGATTCATCTTGATTTTGGGTTAGTTTAGGATTTAATCACTTTAAAGGGACTTGATCAAGACATTGGATTTTATTACTATTATTATTTTACCTATGATATAATACCAATGCCAAGTCTCAAACGATCAAGTGTAGGATCGGTCTTAACCGATATTGATTCGAATCATTGGATCTAATTAAACAATGCTTGAAACATACTTGTTCAACATTATAGTGGTCTACAATCTAATTTGGTTTACCAAACTGGATTTAATTTGGTTCAATTTAGCCTATTTCAAATTAGACCCATAAGCTTCAACTCATTACACTTAAATAAACATGGGCGACCCAAAACAAACTTTCAAACACCCATAGGCTCAGCCCATTTAACCTTAAAAAATAAAAATTAAATAAAAATAAACATTATCCTCCATTGCATTAAATGTTAACCCTTCTTATGCATCCCACCGGATAATAAGTCCAAAAAAAAACTCACATCAATTTTACAAACAAGACAATATTTGTCCCATCATAACCATGTCTATGTGTCATCTCATACTAAATGCTATAGTTGAATGGAGTCACCAAGTACTTGATACTTGAAATTGGGATTGGGACGGATAGGTTAAAAAAGGACAATAACCAGCTACAAACAGTCATATGATATAAAACCATATTCAATCAGGGTCGATACTGATCCCATCTAATCCAATTCGGATAAGATAAAAATACCCTTAACTTTAATTATTATTATTATTATTTTAACCCTTTATCTGTACCGAGTCTACCGGCCTATTGATATACCAATTTGATTCTTCAAACCGAAGAAACATGAAGGTTTAGATTTTTCATAATCACCCATGGAAAAAGAAAAGAAAAAAAGTAACTTTTTGTAATTTTTTTTTTTTAATTGAAGAGTCATAAACTTTGTATCGTTTTTTTTTT
>NC_056558.1:43525238-43534470 GCF_013358625.1 Macadamia integrifolia | reverse complement strand
TTTTGTTAGGACTCTTATGTGGGCTTAACTGATATTGATTGACCCATTGGGCCCAAGAGAATAAGGACCACTCTAATTAGGAAACTTCTAGCCCTATTCTATTGTGGGAATGGATTAGGGTTTAGGAATTCTATTATATATAGAATACTGACAGTCCCTGCAGCTATTACTTTTCCTAATAATATTTGGGAGCACTGCTTTCTCACAGAGCTAGTGTAGAGACAGAGAGAAGATCCCATAGTAAGAGGTTGTAGAAGATCTCAGTAGAAGGACCCATATTGCGTGGTTCTTCATCATAATTCGTGTTACAAGCGTCAACCTTGATTTAGAGACTTTATTCACGCTCAACGGGTATGTGATTGATTTCTTTCCATTATTCATTCTTGTATTCTATACACTATAGGTAATTCAAATGATTCTAGGATTTAGAATCACAAACAATTGGTATCAGAGCCTACACTATGGTGTTAGAATCAAGAAATTATGTAAGAAAAAAAAAAAGATTTCGGTTTCAATTTATGAAAATCATTATTTTATTCTCACTTAAAGATCCCGTATGGGAAAACTTTCTTCACGGAAGTTGTAGAGCACGAGAAGACGGTCGCGACGGTATGTCGTACGTCACCGAAAACCTTCGGACGTGCCACACACGCTGCTAGAAATTGACTGCCAGAGGAGAGAGAAAAAAATTTTAATGGGGGCGAGTCATCGCCGGGTCAACTCGGAAACCCTACCGAGTTGACCCAGGATGCAGTGGGTCAACTCATGACCAACTCGGTCAAAGGTTGACCGGGTCGTTGACCCGAACTTTAACCCGGAACTAATTTGCCCGAACCGGTTGGATTGGATTGATTTTGATTCCTTAAAAAAAAAAAATCAAATGGCTCGTACGGGCAAACGGTGAAGAATTTTTCACCCTGGTATTTTGCATTGAGTCCAGTTTTTCGTGCTATTCGTTTTGATATATTATGAGCCTAGTTTTGATCAACTTTTATGATCTATTTTGTATAAGTTACAAGTATGGGTGTTTAATGATTCTTTATAATTTTCCTATTAATTGGAAGAAATGAAAGAAAATCAACTCATACATTACTTGCATATCAGAATATGAACTTGTTTATTCTTGGTAATGTAGTTCATGCTTTTGTTTATGAATATTTTTTTTATTCATGGTTAAAAAATCCCACTTTTAGCTGTCGGAATGAATTTGTAGATTATTGCAGTAAGATTGGGTGGAATCCACCAAAGTGGTAAAGTTCAACCTTATTGTAATAGAATACAAATCAAAGGTCTTTTTTGTTTAAAAAGACAAAGAATAATGGTTGATAGCAAGGTTGCTAATGTTCACCCAAAGGTGACATTATCAAAGAAAAGTTAAAGTAAGAAAAAAAAAAAAATGATTTCTCAACCTAGAAGATGCTATCCATCCAAAGATGGCGGTACTTTTCGAAAGTTAGAAGAAGTGTCGCAGTAATAGCTGAAACTTGAGTGGACCAGTATGTTTCAGACCCAAAGGTCAGAAATGTAGTTCCGATTGACACTCATGAAGTAATTGATACTTGAGCATGTAATGTTTAATTTTGCTAATTGTTACATGCTTATTCTTTTACATATATGTCTGTATGTTGAATAGAATATTCTTTATTAAAATATTCAACAAGATGTCTTCTAGTTTTGGTGTACTTGATATTCCTAAGCTTGCTGGGGATAATTTCAACAAATGGATGGAAGACTTAGAGGTCTACATGATTCTCAAGGACCTAGATCTATGTACTAGGACCACCAAACCAGCTGAACCTACTGCAACCAGTACCCAAACTGAAAAAGGGGATTATGACAAGTGGTTCACTGCAAATAGGAAGTCCTTGGCTGTTATTAAAAGTATTTTGCCTGAGTTATCAAGGATAGTGTTGCTAAAAAGGATACTGCTTCTGAGTATTTGGCTATTATAAAAGCTAAGTTTGATAGCTCTAAAAAATCACAGGCTCACGATCTCATGAGTCAATTGACTGGGGCCAGATTTGATGGAGTAGGAAGTGCTAGAGAGCATATACTGGAACTAGTTTCCCTAGGAAACAAGATCAGAGGTACAGATATTAACTTTGATGATGACTTCGTGGTCACCATTGCCTTGAATTCTCTACCTGAGAGCTACAAGACTCTTAAGACTACTTATAATACATTGAAGGATAATGGGGTCTTGATGAATTGATCATTGTGGTAACCGAGGAAGAGGGAACAATTAATAGGACCAAAGTTGAAAGTGTCAATCTTACTCAAGGTAAGACTTCATCATCTATGGGACCTAACAAAGGGATCAAGAAGTTCTTTAAGAAAGGAAAATTCACTCCATTTAAAGAAGGGAAAAACAAGAAGGGAAAGCAAAATTTCAAAGAATCTGGGGTACAAAAAGACACGAGTGGCATAGAGTGTTTTTGGTGCAAGGCCAAAGGACACATGAAGAAAGATTGTTTTAAGAGGAAGACCTACCTTGAGAAAAAGAAGGATGATGGGGTTCCTAAACAGGAGGGTGCCAAGCAAGGATGAAGTGACGGTGTTCGTGGGCAATGGAGCTAGAGTTGAAGTGGAAGCCATAGGAACTATCAGATTATTTTTTCATTCAGACTCATTCATTGATTTAAAGGATGTTGTTTATGTTCCCTCTATGAGGAGGAATTTGATTTCAGTTTCTAGACTTTGTTCAGATGGTTATTCTGTTAATTTTAATCAAGTTGGATTTTGTTTATTACATGATTCTATCTCGATTGGTAGTGGTACTCTTGTTGATGAGCTTTATAGATTGAATAGTAATTCTTCATGTGTTCTGAATGTGGGAGTGAAACGATCTCTGATTGATGAGAAATTCTCTATGTTGTGGCATAGAAGGCTGGGTCATATTTCAATCAAGAGGATGAAAAGATTGGTAAAGGAAGGGATATTAAAAGATATTGATTTTCAGGACATGAAAACATGTATAGATTGCATTAAGGGAAAGATGATAATCTCCAGGAAAAAGGATGCTACTCGCAGCATTGAAGTATTAGACCTCATTCACACTGACATCTGTGGGCCTTTTACAGTCCCTACACTCACTGGGCACCGTTATTTCATAACTTTTATTGATGATTGGTCAAGATATGGGTATGTCTTCCTTTTCAGTGAGAAATCTAGTGCTCTAGATGTTTTCAAGATTTTTAAAGCTGAAGTTGAACTTTTCCACTCCAAGAAGATCAAAGTGGTCAAATCCGACAGGGGTGGAGAATATTATGGGAGAAGTGGTGATTTTGAGCAGTTGCTTGGTCCTTTTGCAAAATTCTTGCAAGAACATGGGATAGCTCCTCAATATTCCATGCCTGGAACACCTCAGTAGAATGGAGTAGCTGAAAGAAGAAATCGTACTCTGAAAGACATGGTCCGTTTTATGGTGAGTAATACCACCTTACCAGAATCCTTATGGGGAGAGGCACTTAAAACTGCTGTTTACCTTCTCAATAGAGTGTCAAGCAAATCTGTGAATAAGACTCCATATGAACTCTGGAGTAGCAAAATACCTAGCCTTAGACACTTGCGAGTGTGGGGATGTCAAGCAGAAGCCAAAGTCTTTAACCCTCAAGAAAAAGTTTTTGACTCAAGGACTACAAGTTGCTATTTTGTGGGATACCCAGAGAGGTCTAAAGGGTATAGATTCTATTGTCCTGGTCCATGACACAAAATTGTAGAGACTACTCATGCTAGATTTGTTGAATGCAATGAAGAGTCTAGAACTCCTCGTAATTTCTCTTTTGAAGAAGGGGAGTATGACACTCCTGAGATAGCACCTGTTGAGTTGAGAAATTCACTTATTGATCTCAATCCCATCCTGTCTGATGATACAGTCACTCAAACTCCAATTGAATATGATTTGCAAGTTGGGACAGATATTGCTATTGCATACCCACTTTCACCTCCTGATACCGCTAATATTGGTAGGCTTCCAACTGAACCTATAAGGAGGTCTACTAGAGTGCGCAAGCCTTCTTTGCACTCTGATTATGTTTCTTATTTGAATGAGTGTGTGTTTGACATGGGACAAGAAGAAGACCCTGTTACTTTTCTTCAAGCAGCTAATCAAAAGCATTCAAACAAATGGGTAGAAGCAATGAAGGAAGAGCTGTTATCCATTAGCAACAATGGAGTATGAGAATTAGTGCAAATTCCAAAGGATTGTAAGGCTATTGCATCTAAGTGGGTTTTCAAAACCAAGACAGATTCTCAAGGTAGAGTAGAACGCTACAAAACTAGACTTGTGGCAAAAGGTTTTACTCAGTGAGAGGGGATAGATTACAAGGAAACCTTCTCACCTGTTTCATCAAAGGACTCATTCAGAATTATCATGGCCATTGTTGCCCATTTTGACGTAGAGTTACATCAGATGGATGTGAAAATAGCATTTCTGAATGGACAGCTGTTAGAGAAGGTGTACATGAGACAACCTGAAGGTTTTGAGGAAAATGGTAAAGAGGACTTTGTTTGTATGCTGAAAAAATCTTTTTATTGGTTAAAGCAAGCATCTCGACAATGGTACTTAAAATTTGATCGAGTTGTGACTTCTTTTGATTTTGTAGAGAATCCAATCGATCAGTGCATATGTCTGAAACTCAGTGGGAGTAGTTTCATCTTTCTTGTGCTCTATATGGATGACATTCTGTTGGCTAACAGCAACAAAACCTTATTGATGGAGACCAAGGGTTTTCTTTTAGAAAACTTTGAAATGAAGGACATGGGTAAAGCAAGTTATGTGCTTGGAATCGAGATTAGTCGTGATAGGCCGCGGGGGTTACTTGGGCTATCACAACAGGCATATCTTGATAAAGTTTTAAAGAGGTTTAACATGTCTAAATGTTCTGGTGGTGAAACACCCATCAGTAAATGAGACAAGTTGAACAAGCAACAATGTCCAAAGAATGATATTGAGAGGAGCTCAATGAATGACAAGCCTTATGCCTCTGCCGTTGGAAGTTTGATGTATGCACAAGTTTGTATTCGCCCTGACATTGCCTTTGCAATTAGTGTACTTGGCAGGTTTCAGTCTGATGCTGGTTTGGCTCATTGGACTGCAGCCAAGAAGGTCATGCGCTATTTACAGCGGATAAAGGACTTCAAGCTAGTGTTCAGTAAATCAAAAAAATTTGAAGTTGTGGGGTATTCTGACTCGGACTTCAGTGGGTGTACTGATGATAGAAAGTCTACCTCTGGATACATTTTTGTATTGGGAGGAGGAGCTATTTCTTGGAAGAGTGCCAAACAAACTATTTTAGCTTCATCCACTATGCAAGCTGAGTTTGTGGCACTTTATGAAGCTACCAAGCAGGCAGTGTGGCTGAGAAATTTTTTATCTGAACTGAAAGTTGTAGATTCCATCTCTAAGCCTTTGCATTTGTGGTGTGACAATATTTCTGCTGTTTTCTTTGTAAAGAATAACAAGAGATCTAGCAGCTCCAAACACATTGAGATTAAATATCTTGTGGTTCGCGAGAAGATCAACGTTGGGGAGATCGTTGTTGAGCATATTATTACTGAAGAGATGGTTGCTGATCCTCTGACCAAAGCTCTTCCAGTGGAAATTTTTAAGACTTATGTTTCTAACATGGGTGTGACGGAATCTTTTGATATGCTTGTGTAATGGGAGTTTACTTATCCATAGTGGTATTGTAATAAGCATTATTTTGTTAAATCATACATTATGAGCACAATCTATATTGAGGATGTTTACTTTCCAGTATAGTGTTCATTTATATTCTCTCTCATCGTATTGTTGTATGATTATTGTGGTTTACTTTGACATGTCACAGTTAATGGCGGTGTTTAGCCAAGTTTCGTGATTTATGGCGGTATTTAGCCTAAATCCATGGAGATGGTTGTTAACCATAGGCTGTATGCCAAAGTGAGATATTAATACAAGAAAATGGCGGTTTGCCTAAGTATTGATTAATATCAAAGTTCTCTACCTGTGAGGTTTTCAATGTAGGTTGATCTTTAGATCAGGAACGGACCTATAAGGAAGGATATATCTTATGTGATCACAGTTATGATATAATTCCTTATATCTATGTTTCCAGGCGATTTGAATTGATAATTTTCTGTTGTCTGTAACATTAGATAGTTATATGCCGTATATTGAGGTGTATTTTCTACTATTGTTCAACAATGGAGATTATTGATTGCATCAAAGTTTGTTTTGAGTGGTATTCAATCTTGGGATTATTTGGCCAGATGTCAATGGGAAGACATCATTATCAGTGTAGCCCAAGTGGGAGATTGTTAGGACTCTTATGTGGGCTTAACTGATATTGATTGACCCATTGGGTCTAAGAGAATAAGGATCACTCTAATTAGGAAACTTCTAGCTCTATTCTATTGTGGGAATGGAATAGGGTTTAGGAATTCTATTATATATAGAATACTGACGGTCCCTGCAGCTATTACTTTTTTCATAATAATATTTGGGAGCACTGCTTTCTCACAGAGCTAGTGTAGAGACAGAGAGAAGATCCCATAGTAAGAGGCTGCAGAAGATCTCAGTAGAAGGACCCATATTACGTGAGGACCCATATTACGTGGTTATTTATCATAGTTCGTGGTACAAGCGTCAACCTTGATTTAGGGACTTTATTCACGCTCAACGGGTATGTGATTGATTTCTTTCCATTATTCATTCTTGTATTCTATACACTATAGATAATTCAAATGATTCTAGGATTTAGAATCACTAACACATTTAAGAATTAGAATTGATAGTGCATGCTAATATTGTTGTTTTTCTAGTAATAGAAATCATAAAAATTAAATTACGTTGTTAAAATGCATGTCAAGTGTCCTTGCCTTTATTATTTGAAAGCATGCATTTGTTATGAGCAGTGGGCATACAAAACCGACCACCATGCATTGTTGGCATAATATATGGTGATAACAACTCATTGTCCAAAGTACTTATCATACATCATTTTTTTTTTGTTATTCTTCTCTCACCGTAGCTGTATGTTGTTAGAATATGAGAAAAATTTATAATGATAAAGCTTCAATTCAAATGAAAAAACTGATAACTTGGAGGAAATCATAGAACTCAGTGCATTATTATCACAGATAAGGATTAATTTACATATTTTTCAAAAAATAAAAAATTTGCTAGAGGATGATAATATTAGCATTGGTATTTTGTAAACAATATACATAGAAAGACGATAGATAAATCTATTTACATAAGCTATTCTCTAAAACTTGCCAAGCCTAATTTTATTCTAGTGATTTATAACTTGTATCATACAAGAAGATATGAATGTAGTTCACAACACCGTATTGGTTGTTTGCAATTTCGTATTGATACCATATTGATCATATCGGCCACTATCAGATCAAAAAACAATTTTTTCATTAAAAGAAGAAGAAGAAAAAGGATGTCTTTGTTATGTATTATATCAGGTTAATCTAATGCGTTCATGAATAAAAAGAAAAAAAAATAAGAGGGAGAGATAGGTAAAGAGAGAATTGGAGAAAGTAATATAACACATCTTGGACGTTATAATAATTCCAAGTAACTCAGGGTAACTACTCAATAACTCATCTAAAACAACTCCCAATAACTTACAATAACTATTAAATAATCCGCCCCACTTTCTATGTGTAACTACAACCATATTGCACCCTCCTAATTAAAAAGTTACCTAACTGCATATGCCACTAACTTCACACTCTTATTACTTTCACGTAACACAATATCTATTTGCAAGCATTGGTGTCAGTTTTGATATTGGTACCCAATGCACAAGGCTCCCACCACTACAATGTATATATGGATCGAGAGTGTCATAATGTACACAGCCTAGCTTACCCCCAATTTTGAGAAGAGGTTGTTTCCCAAGGTCCATCCTCCTACTCATGACATGGCTTCTTCAAATCAAAATTGAAAAAAAAGGGTGCAGGAGTGATTCTCCGAGGTGACGGTTGACAACCAAGAAAAGCCATGGGAGAAACTAAAATATCTATATCTCATATATCTACGTATTCTAAGATCTATACATTATAAAATTTTAATTTAATTATAGTTTTAGTGCATAGTATCCGATTGAGTATTGATCATCTAAAAAACATATATGACATTGTCATAGAGCAGTGTTGGAACACCCCATGTCCTACGGATATATCCCTGATTTTCCATTAAAAGGAAAAATATATAATAGCTTGCTATGGTTGTAAGAACAATTTTTTTTTTACTTAAAAAAATAGAAAAATGGTTATACAAACAACCTCAAATCCTCTGTTTTGCCACCCTGTGATTTGAGCATCCTCCTCAACACATGGTCGGATCCTCTTAACCCCTCAGATGTCTCTTTGGGCAGCTCAGCCTCTGGAGAGAATCCGGACGCCTGTTTCTATCTATCCGTCAGCCTGTTTCACCTCGATTGACTGGTTGAGAGAAGTGGAGAACTAGTCTTTCCAACCAAACTCCCATTTTCAAAGGGGTTAGAAAAAAATAATGTTAAAAAATAGAACTGGTCAATCCCTCCTTTTGGGTAAAACCAAGTATAGCCATTAACCTCCACTCTTTAATGAGTTAATCTATATAAGCTCCACTTCTTCTCCTCCCCGCAACCCTCAGAGTCTGAGAATTCACAAAACCAAAACATCACAAGCTAAAGAACAAGAACAAGAACAAAAATGGCAAAGGTTTCTCAGGCTCTCCTCATTGCTGCCGTCTGCTTCTTTGGCCTTCTTGGCTTCGCTTACTGCCATGAAGACTTCGAAGTTGTGGGGAAGGTGTACTGTGACACCTGCCGTGCCTTGTTCGAAACCGAGGCGAGCATATTCATGAAAGGTGCACCCGTAAAACTCGAATGCCGGAACCGTGACACCGGCAACATCACCTACACCGTAGAAGGAGTCTGTGATGAGAGCGGGTCGTACCGGCTCATAGGGAAAGGCGAGCATGCAGAGGATATCTGTGAGGTGACAGCCCTGAATAGCACTGTCCCTGACTGTGATGAACGTGCTCCTGGCCGTGACCATGCTCGTATTGTCCTCACAGACAACAATGGTATTGTCTCCAACACACGCTACGCCAATTCTTTGGGATTCTTGAAGAAGGAACCTCTTGAAATCTGCCCCGAAGTTCTCCAGAAGGCCGGTCTCATCCCCAGCATCACCATCGGCCAATGAGTTTATTGTCCCTGAATTAAACAATTAAGCTTCTATACAA